>NC_134417.1:79422719-79723240 GCF_030867145.1 Opisthocomus hoazin
CTGGCTGTTGTAAACAAATTCTTAGTTGTAATAAACCTATTTAAGAACAAATCTGTACTCCTTCATGAAAATGCACATCTTCCAAATACGCCTTTCCTTATTCTAAAGAACAGTCAAATTTTCCTGCAAATGAAGAAAGCTGAATCTAGTATTCTTCCTTGACATACGATGCTTAGTTTGCATACCTGCCGAAATTAAAGTAACAGCTAAATCACCAAAGCACTTCCACAGGCACCTTACTTTTCCTGTATCACGCAAATGAGAAAAATCAACACCAAATTCTAGTTGCTGAATACTAAGTTTCTCTGGATTTCTACAAAAGAGAGCCACCATGAGTGGCAAAACTACATTAGAGTAGCCTGGCTACAGCAAGTTTACATTCTTGCTCTATTTGTATTAGTTTATTCATCTAACCGTATCTTTCAGTCCAGAATCCAAATTTCAGAGTAGCGTTCAAAATGCTGTGAATCTCTCAACCAAAAAAAAAAGAAAAAAATCTTTGAAGGGAGATGAGTCGAGTCATTAAGCATCTCCAGTATCTTCCTCCATAAACTTCAAGCACATTTTTTCTATGGTGCTGTCCCTTAGAAGATTATGAAGAAGTCTTTACTGTTCAGTCATTTTTCTTTAATGGTGAAAGCCATCTGTCCCTCCAGTTCAGCACGTAGTATCACAGGGTGAGAAAGGTCAAAGGAAGCTGAAGCCAAACTGCTGCTTAGAGGCCTTCACTCTGTGCTGAGAACAAAAACATCAGAAGCCTTGTGCAATTAAAGTGCTCCAGCAGTAGCTATTTGCGGGGCATTACCCAGCAATGTGAAATTGAAGTGATTCCAAATCATAGGGGGGGGAGGGAATTACCATCAACAAAAAAAAAATATGGTATCCAAGGCCATGAAAGCTCACAAATATTGCCCTCAGCATTAAAAAAGCATCTAGTTAAGACCATACATTCGCAGAAAGTTGTGACTGGATCTTCTCTAGAAGACCAAAGTATTGCTTTTAGAAAATTTCTGTGATTTTTGGTCTTGCTCTGTAACAGAATCAGAATTCAGAGAGCACTTGAGGACTCGCAGTCAGAAAGAATCATGACCATACGAACTTTATTTATTCTTCCTGCTCTTTGGGTTGGTTCTTATGTTAAAGATACATGTGTATAAGTTTCTTGTTCATCATAGGTTCCTTGTAAAATGAGGGATTAGAGGAGGGAGAACAAACATGCAGAAAAATGGAAAAAAGCAGGTGGTCATGTTGCATACTTTTAAAATCATTCTGTTTGCAGTATGGCTGCCTTCCTCCCTGGGTACTCTTCATCCTCTTTACTCGGTTGGTGGAAAATCCAAGACAAAACCAGGAAGATCCTGATGTTCTACCTGTTCAAAATAGTTCTACTGCTCAAAGGTAGTTATCAAAGTACAGATGAACCACCTCTCTCTAATCAAGCTTGATCAGCCTCTTAAAGAGCACTCCCTAGCCTACTGAACAGTTAGAAGCAAAGTCTTAAAAGTTATACAAAGCATTCATAATAACCAAATTATTGTAAATAATATCTCATACAGAACGACATAACTGTCACTCATTCACCACACAATGAAATGACTCCAGAAATGTTTCTTTCTGCAGAGAACCTGAAAGGAAATCCAAAGATCAAAGGTGGCTCAAGATGATTCACGGTCTAAATAAAGTGACATACGGTCTTTCAAGTGATCTTTTCCAGATTTTAACTCTTCCCAGCTCATTGTCATTCTAGCATTTCAAGTTTGAGATAAGCTATATTTAACAATAAAATTACCATCAGAGTTACAAAGAAAACATTATATTCAAGACAAACAAGTTCTGTGGAAGTAGCGAGGCACAAATTAGCTCTAGGAGTGGAAAATGCACAGTACAAGCCTCTCACCCCTAAAACACTATTAGTCTGCATACACCATTTGATCTCAGCTGTCTCAAGCAGCACAAGAGAAAGCAAACACTTCTTAGAACACACTGCTGCAGACTGAAATCATGATTCTTTGCTGTATCTTCTCCTTTGTTTCCACACCATTGTTTTGACTATAGAGAAAGTACAAAGACCAAGTGGTACTACAATCAATGAAACAGCCTGCATGAGTATCATTAAGACATCGTTCAAATAATTTGTCACCTTTTCATTGTATTTATTAAGCAGCAAGAAAAATAGTTAATATGATATTTCCTTTAAACTCCCTGTAGATGTTCAGAAACACATTACTTCATTTAAATGGAATTTAACAGAGAATAAGAAGCTAACAAAGAACAAGAAGACGTATTGTTTAGATGTCAGTTGCTCCCAAAATACACCATCAATACTTCAGTTTTCTTTATATATTTAAAACCTGGAGAAATCTTTCACACCAGTGGTATAGAACTACCAGTTTCACCAAGTTGCTGAATGCTCCATGACCAGCTTGTGTTAAAACATACGGCTTGGTTAAAGGTAGCAGAAGTACTAAACAATCAACATTTAAGCTGGAAATTACAAGTCACACAAGCTCCTCAAGTCCTTCAGCCACAAAGAATAAGCCAAAAGGCTCTGGCCTGCGCCAAATTAGGCACTAATAGTGCCACTTCCCAAGGAGCACAATTAAGAGATGATAGTAAGTAAGGTCTTAAGAATTACATGCCAAATGATTCTTCCAAGACTGCTTCCTGAGTCTGCTATTCATAAGCGCTCCCTTTCTGATGTTAAATCAACTGGAGTAAATCCCGAAAGAGGATCAACAGCAGGCTTGTGTACAAGACCTCCACATAAGTAGTTCTAAGTGAAGCAGTGTGACAAGAGGAATCAATCCAACATCTCATTCAACTATTATTTTAGATTTAGATCTATTTTAGGTGCCCTTGTTTAAATGTAGAGTGTAAAGCTACGGAACTTAACTACTTGTTGAAGACTGAAACATGCAGTTCTTACAAACTGCTTAGAATGACTACAGCGCAATTTGGCAACACATAAGTGCACAACTAATTAATTCAAAAAGTCTGTAAATTCCGTAGTCATCTGAACTTGACTCCAAGACAAGGTGAAGAGTCATGCCCCCCAAAATTAATTAAAAAGTTTTAAAATTAAAGAGCTCCTTCAAGATTTTTGCACCATAGAACAAGGCTCTACAAGGACTATGAGCAACTAAATTTTTCTTATGTATTGATACACACGCACACACTCAAAAGACAGGCACATGGGAAAGCAATTCTGAGAAACAGTAACATATTCAGCAAGAAAAGAGACTTTAGAGTCTAACTCCTGCACACAGAATAAGTTTATGTTGTAAAAATCCACGTGTTAAGAATCTTCTCAGGAGCTTCTTTTTTCTACCCAGAAGAATTAACAAATCAATAAATAAGTCTAAACCATTCTGTCCCCTCTAATTGAGCCAAACTCAGTCAACTTGCTGCAGAACAGCTGCAAAGCCTCCTAAAATTCTCTAATTATTCACCACACTGTAATGGCTAATGAATGCATAGACACAGGGCACGGTGTAACTGGTTAGAATAGTTACATTTCTTTTAAAAGAAGTTCACTGAAACTTCAATCTTGTCAAAAATTAGAAGCCCATTTTACATGCAACATGCAAACTTTTCACTACAACAACAGATGTACAGCTGTGACTTGAACAGTAAGAAAATACGATCACAACTAGAAAGAGTAATTATTTTTAAACATAGCTTAACTGTCAGGAACAGAGAGGGAGTAACAGTGGAGGGACAGGAAGAAGGATTTTTTGTAAACCCTTGCTACAGCAATGTCTAATATAGTAGTCAGTGTCAGTACGCTTACAAGTGCAAAGAGGGAGACATCTCTAAACAGAACCACCTCACCACGCCACAAACCCCCAAATTTAAAGATGAGCTTCTCCATCTTGGGTGTTCACCCCGCTAAACAGATACTTAAGCATACAAGAAAAACTCATCATCAGAACAGAGGAAATTACCACGGGCTTCCGATCAAGACCACTGAAACTGTTACGTAACACAGGGCCACTCCGTGCTGAACACAGACAAACACATCAAGTCAGATTTTCACTTAAAGGATACGAGAAGCGATCATTCCACGTTGCTCTTTCAACATAATCCAACATAACAACAGCTTTAATTGTTGTTAGAAGTTTGTTCCATGTTTCATCAAAGTCAACTACTCGTGGTTTCAAGGACATTGTGGGGCTTTAGTGTTAATCTGTAGAAGAATTAAATGTCAGACAACATTGCACAATCATTTAAAAAAAAAAAACATTTCCTTTGAATTTTTTAAACATTTTAGACTGTTGCATGACCATGATACAGCAACACAAAGAACGTCCACCCCTGCTTCCCTACCCTCCAAAATCTAGCTCACAAGCTTTTAACATTACAGAACATTAATGTTGCATGGACAGCCTATAGCATAACACCAATTAATCTAACAACATCACACCTCATGAAGTTCACCACTTTACCAAGCTGCCCATTTAACTGTGCCATATGAAGAAAACAATTTTCCTGTAAATTATTGCTTGTTCACTTTTATGCAAAGATTGTTTCAGCTGTATCTGACAGAGTCTTGGGCCAGGAACACACCAAATGTATTACCAGGGTATCTGAAATTACTACTAGCCCATGTTTACCTCAAGCTTTCATGAGACATTTTTGGTGTTATACTTAAAAAGCCACAAAACCCAAAAGCTTTGATCAGCATGACAAAAAGAAAACACATCTAAACACAGAGCATTACGCAGAGCTTGTGCAGCTTATTGCACTGTGCAACAGGACAAATAGTGAATTCTTTCAAAGAAGATATGGCTTGAAAACACAGCAGCTGTGTTAGTCATTTCATATCAAAAATACTGGAAGAGATATATTGAAAAAAAAACATCAAATTACTGACACAAAGATGGGAAAAAAGTAAGGTATTTTAAAAAAATAAGTCCCGAGACACACAACTGCAAAAGCCTCTTCTTTGTTTCTATTTGTCTCTGTCCTATGCACCTAATCTAGAAAGGACCTGACATGTCACACTCCATGCACAAAGCAAGTTCAGCTCCTGCTCAGAAACATGACATGGTGAGACTAAAACAAAAAGTGGAAAGAATACTTCTAATTCCATTTTAAATAGATGGGCAAGTGACTCTTTACTTGTCTTCCCACATTTTCAAGGTCAGAAGGGAAAAAAGAAAGCTAGTGACAAACAGACTTTTAGCAAAAGAGGCACACCTCTATTAGGTTAAAAAATCAAATGTCATGCTAAAAAACTATTTAGCAACCAGCTTACTACCCTAATCGCTACTGGCTTTTAACTTTTCTGAGGCAGATTAGTTCTTTCAAACTGCAGGATATATAGCTTCTCAGTTTAAGGAGATGATAAAAAAAAACAAATCAGTTGCAACTTTTACACTGTATGCATGCAAAATGCTGCCCTGACTAACTAACCAAGCTCCTTAGCTGCTGCGAATACAGGAACTGCAGAGGGTTGTTTTCCTCTACCTGCAACACAACAGTTTCCGTTTAAAATGTAATCAATGTATTACCCAACCCACATTTGCTTTGATTTCATAGAGAAACTGAGTAGCAACTAAGTAATATTGAGGAAGTGGTATTATCCCAGGTTTTATGAACAGGAAACTTTTTAAAGAACTAAAGCTCTGTGCAGACGTGTCTTCAGTTCAGCAGAAACATTTAAGTTGTTATATCTGTAACGTGGCTATTGCCACTTTTGGAGATTAAAAAAAAACATCTTCAAGTGCGCCAGTAGCACCGTACTACACAGAAAATCAGTGAGAACTGACAAAACAAATAGATAGGCACCAAAGAAAGTAATCTGCAACACATACACTGATGTTTGTTTCAAAGAAACATGAGCCTCAGTGGAAGTAAACAACAGTAAAGCTCACTTCCAGGAGAAACAAACATACAAACAAACCCGGCAGCCTTCCAAAGGCTCTTCTCCTGGAAGACACAAGAGTATTTTCAGCTGACCCCACGAAAATATAATCACAGTTCACAAAAAATTTAAGAATCTGAATAAATTCTTGTGGCAATGAAGTCATACTTAGTTGAGTGTCATGTTACGGGTTGTTCTCCCTGAAACACACTTCCTACCTCCAAGGTAAAAGAACCCTTCCTTCACAGATAAGCAAAACTGAGGGGGGGAAAGGAATGGTGAAGAAACAGCCCTCCCCACAATGCATCACACAGAATCAGTAGCACTGTGTTCAGTATCGCCGAAACCTAATAATACCTGTAAAGCACTACACATCCACATACTCATAAACGCATTACGGGGCTAAGCAGTGTCAGACAGAGCAGACTGTTATTCGGCATTCGCTTACAGCTTTCACGTCAATGTGAAATTAAACTTGTTTAACAGACACATTAATACACGCAGTACAACTTTTTCTGTAAGACCGTGGGCTTTGGGGGGTTTGCTGTGCTTCAGCGCCTGCAGCGCACAAGCTCACCAGCCCGGAGTGTCGAACGACTCGTACTGATGCAGGCAACCTCCACGGTGAACACTCCGGGAGAGCAGAACACCTGTCCGGGGGGTTACACCGCGCAGGGGGCGGGAAGCCGCCCCTGAGGGAAGCAAACACTGCTGACACCTATTCACACGCGGGGACAAGGAAGGCACCTCGCCCCCACCGCCCCGCTCTCCAAAACACCCCGCGGCCACTCCCAACGCACTCGGTCACGCAAACGAACGCCCCCAATCCTCCAGCCCGCCCAGGCACCCCCGGCGGCACCATCACAAGCCAGGGGCGGGCGAGCAGGCCGGGGCAGGAGCCCCCCCCGCTCCCCACAGCCGCGGCCCGGGCCCCGCAGCCCCAGAACAAAAGCGAAAGCGGCGGCGGGCGCGACGCGGGGAAGGCGGCCGGGCCCCGCCGGAGGAGGCGCCCCGCACGGGCAGGGCCCGGCACCGCCAGGCGAACGCCGCCGGGGGCGCGGGGCCGGGGTCGCTCCCGCCTGGGCGGGGAGGCGGGGCCGCGCGGCCCCTGCGCCCACACACGCGCCCGGCCGCCCACGGCGCGCGGGGCCCGGGACCGCCGCCCGCCCCTCGAGCGCGGGGCTCCGTCCCCTCAGCCCGGCAGCGCTCCCGGACGGGCCGGCGGGGGGGTCATGGGGGGGATTCGGTTACCTGGCGGCGAGGGGCCCGAGTCAGCGACGCCCGCCCGCCAGCCTCCCTCGCTCCCCGCCCTGCGGCCGCGGTCCCTGCCCCGCTCCGTCCTCACAGCGCTGCCATTACCCAAGCCGCTCGCCCCTCGCGCCCCGCCCCTCCGCCGGCGCCGCCACTGCCGGGGACGGGGTGCGGCGCGGCCCCGCGCCCCCCGCGCCGCCGCCGCCGCCGCTCCCTCACCCGCCGCGCTGCGCGCCGCGCGCCGCCGCCGCTCCCGGGCTCTCCCTGCCGGCGACAGGATGGGCGGGGGCCGACGAGTCCCGGCGCACCGCCACCTTCTGACCCCACCCCCCCGCCTGAGGAGTGGGGCTTGGTACAGCCCACTCTACGGCAAGCGCGGGCGGCCGCAATTCCCCTCAGCGGGTCGGCGCGGGGTCGCACGGCGCATGTCCCGCTGGGACCCCGCGCACGCGTGGCTCCTCCATTGGCGGCCGTTCCACCTCCGCGCATGCGCGATGCTCTCCGGCCTGGAGCGAGGAGGGCGGGGCACTGCGCCGCCCGAAATGGAGTCGCGGTGGGCGAGCCGGCGGGGGGGCGAATCGGCGGGGTTGGGCCGGGTCGCCCTTCCGACCCCCTGTGTGGTTTCGCAGGCGCCGGGGAGGGGAGGCCGAGCTGCGTGCGGGGTCCCTCCGCCGGGCGCAGGGCGCCTCGGCCCCCGGGCGCCGGTTTGGGGAGATCTGCATTTCCTCAGAAGATGGAGGCGTCCCGGTGCGGAGGGGGCGGGCGGGCGCCTGCCCCGGGGTCCCGGTGGGGACTGTCGGCCGCCGATGAACCCCGTCCGGCACCTGCTCGAGTAGAAAAGGCCGCGGGCAGCGGCCGCTTCTGCTGACCCGGCAGGGCGCCCGCCGCCGCCTTCGCTGTTTTCCTTGGCGAAGGAACCGCAGCCAAAAGTTTTTAACTGGAAGTAACTAAACTCAGTGTGGAGACAAAGTGGTCTGAGGTCTTGGCGTGCTCTGGGCGCCGGAGGTGGCTTGTGCCCGAGGCCTGTGCCTGGCTGCACCGAGTCAGGGCTGACCAGCGTCCTGCTGCTGGGAGAGTGCCCGCGGCTCCCGCTCTGCTCACCCCTTGCTCGCCCTAACCGCAGCCTGCTGCCTGCCGTTTGGCGGGACAATGTGGGCCTCTTCCCTGAGGCTCGTCCCAGAGAGAAGGCATATGTTCGAAAGCTGTCTCCAGTTTTCATGGAAGAAAGGCTGTGGGACTGACAGATGAGAGAATGGTTCTGAAGTACATCAGAAAACATGTGAAATCATAAAAAGTTAGGTGCAGAAGTGCAACTTTTTATCCATTTACCATGGCTGTGCAGAAAACATGTAAAACCATGAAAAGTTAGGTGCAAAATTGTAACTTTTTTATCCATTTACCATGGCTCTGCAAGCAGTTTGGCAGAGGGATAGCTGTTGTAATTCCTAAGAGCAGGAGAGAGACATTTGATTCCTGATGCCCGTTTGTTCTCCCTCTCTCCAAGTGAACTGGGGGTTAGTTTAACATACAACGCTGTAGAAACTCACGCTTGAATTTTCTTGTGGCAATTTCTTGCATCTTCGCTCTGGATGTGTGTTTTGCATCTTCTGATGCTCCTGCAACCATCCATTCTTACACATTGAAACAACTTAAACAGTATTTTCTTTTTAGTAACTGTATCCCTTCCGTGGGTGAAGGTTGCCCTTAAAGAAATCCTTTAACAGACAATTGCCAGATATAAAGAAATAAGTAGTATCTCCTTGGAGCATTGTATAGTCTCATTACTATTTTTCTCTTATGTGCGTGTGTATCATTATATCATAGAAAATACTTTTAAATACATGCTTTTTATTTCCTTTGTAAAAGGTATCTGTATTTAGGAAATCTTAAAAATAGCACACTATAAATTTAGCTATTCAATTTGGTTTTCTTTTCTCTTAGGAGGCTCAGGTATGTGAGGGATAGGAGGACAATAAGAAAATTAACTGTCACTCAGAAAAAATACCTAATTCTTTAGAGTAATTACTAATATAATTGTTGCATCACTCAAAATATAACACATGTATAATTCTAATTTCTTTTTTCTGTTATTTGGATTATGTTTTCTGCCGGAGGGAAATGTGTGTGTGATTTCAGCCCACATGTTTGTTTGTTTAATTATGGAAATGCCACACAGCTGCTCTTATTATGCAAGAGAGTTTTCATACCTATGTCCTCCTTTGCATGCTATGCAAATACTCCTTTTTTTCCTTTCCAACTGAAAATAGCAACACTGGAAATACACAGTTCATACAGTAAGGTTGTGTTCTGAAAAGTAACTGAAAATTCTTCTACACAGTTCTCCTCGTAACTTCCAGAACAAACTTCTTCAGGCCTGGATGATAGCCAGAGATGTATTTCTGCATGTGCATGTATAAAACCACTGACTTCAAATTCTTAAATATCTTGGTTGTGGAAAAATACTGCTTGGGCTGCTTTTTTATTAAAGGTCAAGTCCCGTTCCTCAGTTCTGCAGAAGCAAGCTTAAATATGTCTTGAATGAAGAGGCACTTAATTAGAAAATGGAAAATCAAGTTCTAAAGAGATATGATAAGAGTACTAACTAATACATATTCAATAAGAGATTGTCATAGTGTATATTTCTGTATCTTTGTAAAACTGTATGTATGTCAGTTTTATGTAATTATGGTACTCCAAAATGTCTTAATTCTATGTATATTGAAGAAGTATCACATCTAATTGACCTTAAATTTTAAAAAATGTGAGTATTTTAGGCTCTCAGTTTGGCAGTGGTCTTCACATGGACAGCTGTAAAAAAAAAAAAAAGTCCAAAATGATGGAACAATCAGGCAATTACATCAGCAGGAAGTCCAGCCAGTCACCTGTTAATGTTCACGGGATCAAAAGTCTGAAGTAAACCCTCTGAAAATCATGTAGTGTGGATGTGCAGTCCTCAGCACCAGCAGTTCTTTTCTGCAGATGTGTTGTATCAGGTTCACGGGTGTAGATGTAGCCAAAGAGCATCAAAATACAAAAATGTTTATAATGTGATAAACACACAGAATGTTTTCTGCAAATCTCCTTTCTATCCACTCCCTGCAGATGCTGTTCAGTACACTTGGCTTCAAGTAGCGAGCATATTATGGTGACTTTTTTTTTTTAAGATGTAGTAAGGAGATTCTAAAATAGGCTAATTTTGCATCTACAAAGTAGATTTCTGGAGCTGAGGTAGTAGTTTTAGATTCCTCTTTTATATTGAGAGAAACAGGCAAGACATTTACGTCATTTTAGATTTCTACATTAGGATGGGATAAATAGCACCCAAGGCTCCGTTATAAAGGAAACCTAGTGAGACTGGCTCAGATAAACTGCACCTGGAGTGTCTTGTTTTAAATCATGTATAGTTATCAACCTCAAATATGACTACAGATTGCTGCTGTGAACATATTCCTTAATACTGGCCAGACTTGAGGACCCTCTATACCTGCTGCTGAATATAGCTGATCCAACTTTGCTCCTGTCCAGGTGGAGTTGCATCTTATGTTTCATCTTTGAGAATTTAAATTTCAAATTTAAAAAGTTGGGGGGGGGGGGGGGGCAGTTATTCTAGAAGTGCCTAAGTGACATAGAAAAATTAACCAGGGCAAATGGAATGCCAAGGATACATGTGCTTCTGCAGCATTTAACTGAAAAAACATGTTAACGTGAAAGATGTTACATAAAACTTAGGCATGTTAAGGAGGTTCTCCAGAAACATCTCTGTGGTGACGTACTAAATATGAGTATAAATTGAGCGTACCTTTTGCAATTATAAAAATCCACAGTAATAAAGTATTATTCTTGTAGCTTTCATTTTTTTCAGTTTATGAAGAATTTTAAATGTGTGATTATTTTATCTGCTTAAACCCCTGTAATGCTTGGTAAGAGACGGACGCTCACTGCAGTCGTGTCCCCTAGATGGCAGTGCTGAATATAGGAAAACCAGCGGTTCAGGCGTTTAACCCTGCACAAGCTGCACAGAGACTAACAATATCTACAGCTTTTTGCTCGTGCAGTAGGAGGATGAACAGGAGTTGAGCTCTTATAAGTTCGCAATCAGCTGCTTAGTTCAACTCCCAGCCATCCAGCAAGACCTGGACAGGCTGGAGACTTGGGCAGAGAGGAACCTGATGAAGTTCGACAAGGGCAAGTGCAGGGTCCTGCACCTGGGGAGGAACAACCCCGTGCACCAGTAGAGGTTAGGCGCTGACCTGCTGCGAAGCAGCTCTGTGGAGAGGGACCTGGGTGTCCTGGTGGATTGTCAACTTGACCATGAGCCAGCAGTGTGCCCTGGTTGCCAAGAAGGCCAATGACATCCTGGGATGCATTAAGAGGAGTGTGCCCAGCAGGTCGAGGGAGGTTCTCCTCCCCCTCTACTCTGCCCTAGTGAGGCCCCATCTGGAGTACTCTGTCCAGTTTTGGGCTCCCCACTTCAAGAAAGATGAGGAGCTACTGGAGACAGCCCAGCGGAGGGCTACGAGGATGGTGAGGGGACTGGAACATCTCTCCTACGAGGAAAGGCTGAGGGAGCTGGGCTTGTTCAGCCTGGAGAAGAGAAGGCTGAGAGGGGACCTTATAAATGCTTATAAATGTCTCAAGGGTGGGTGTCAGGAGGATGGGGCCAGACTCTTTTCAGTGGTGCCCAGTCACAGGACAAGGGGCAATGGGCACAAATTGAAGCATGGGAAGTTCTGTCTGAACACGAGGATGAACTTTTTCATTCTGAGGGTGATGGAGCCCTAGAACAGGCTGCCCAGGGAGGTTGTGGAGTCTCCTTCTCTGGAGGTATTCAAGACCCGCCTAGATGAGGTCCTGTGGAACCTGCTGTAGGTGACCCTGCTTTGGCAGGGGTTTTGGACTAGATGATCCTCAGAGGTCCCTTCCAACCCCTACCATTCTGTGATTTTGTGTGACTCTGTGATTTGTTTTGTACTTCCCCAGGACCTGAGATTGCTTGAAAAAAGTTCACAAACATCATTTTTTCCTTCGTTATTAAAAAGGGGCACCAACTTATTTTCATGTCATTGTAGCTAGGCAGTTAAATTATCTGTATTTATGAACAACGCTAGAGAATTTTCTATTAGGGCCACGAAGATGATCAGAGGGCTGGAGTACCTCTCCTACAAGGACAGGCTGAGGGAGTTGGGGCTGTTCAGCCTGGAGAAGAGAAGGCTCCGGGGTGACCTTAACAGCAATCTTCCAGTACCCAAAGGGGGCCTACAGGAAGGATGGAGAGGGACTTTTCACAAGGATGTGTAGTGATAGGACAAGGGGGAATGGCTGTAAACTAAAAGAGGGCAGATTTAGATTAGATATTAGGAAGAATTCTTCACCATGAGGGTCGTGAAACACTGGCACAGGCTGCCCAGAGAAGCTGTGGCTGCCCCCTCCCTGGCAGTGTTCAAGGCCAGGCTGGATGGAGCTCTGAGCAACCTGGTGTAGTGGAAGGGGTCCCTGCTCATGGCAGGGGGCTTGGAATCAGATGATCTGTAAGGTCCCTTCCAACCCTTACCATTCTATGATTCTATGACTCTATATTTTTTGCCCCCAAAAATACTGCAAAAAAAAATTGTTCTCTAACATTATTGACAAGTAAAATTGCATATTTAGAACTTGCATTTAAAGATCAAGGAGTTGTAAAACCTTTATAATGCAGTAATTCTGAATCTAAATAATTCTACTTAGAGGACTTTTCAGATATAAAATAGCTTTGTATGCAAGGTATCAAAATAATAAAAGCTTTTAGAGCTTTCATTTGTTCCATTCCTTCCTGTTCAGTGAGTGTATCAAATGCAGACAGCTCAAGTACTTATTTCTTACAGGCTAGGTTGAATTAGATGTAGTTTACTAACAATCAGGTAATCTGGCATTTAAGAGGTTTCAGTGTTCCTATTTATCACATTGCTAATTTAAACAGACTTGGAAAAGGAAGAAAAGAGCTTCCAATGAAGCTCTTAGGTGACTTTTTTTCTGACTTGCTGAAAATGGGGGAGTCCTGGCTGGGTTTGAACTGATTCTTGGGATTTTGCTTTCGGGGTTTTAATATAAAACTACCCCTGAAGTTTACTATAGTAAAGAAGCTATTGTTTGTAGTTTTCATGCTTTAGCTTATATACATAAAATCCCAAAGATATTTTGTGTTACAACAGTGCGGTAACAGAGCTGAGCCTGCAGACCTGTTAAAAACATTCTGCATCATCTCTGTGGGCTGCATTAGGAACACGAAAGAGCCACGCGAGGGCTCTCGTTGCACGCCACAGGCGGGAACTCAGCGAGTTCCAGAGCGAGTTATTTTACCTCTACTCTTTTGTGATTGAGAGATGCATTTGTTTACACTATCAGCAGTGAACCAAACAAAACACCGCAACCAGGCCAATGTCGTTCTGAACTCCTCTCCTTCCCCTTTAATTTGGAAATTGGGTAATTGCCTCCAGATAGTGATTCAACCCCCCTTTTTACCAGTATGACTACTTTTTATAAAAGATGCATAGATCATGTGCACCATAGTAAAATCATGTTCAAAATCATATTAAAATAATCCTCACAAGGAGATGCTTGTAACACAATGAAAAAGTGTTGCTCGACAGATACTGAGAGGAAGAAGTCTCCTTCTTTTTGTTTGCTCGGCACAATGTTTTGGAGAAAATAATTGTGTAAATCTTGAGTGGTTCTAACACCATACTAAAAATGCAAACCCCAGCATACTGCTCTTTGATATCTGTATGTGGGGTAAGCATAAATACACATAGGTGGAAGAAAAACACATGAATTCGGTGATTGCACAGCCCTTAGTGATGGTGAATCTTAGAAAATACAACTTAGCTTTGAGATAAGGTTGAATTAGCAGAGCTGTTGTTTACATAAAAAAAAGGGAAAAAAGAGCAAGTAATAGCTGTCTTCACTAAAATATGATAAATAGGAAACATCTGGTGCCCATTTCTAAAACATCATTTTCCAAATTAAACTAGACATCATTCCACTGACAGTTTCCTCGGTTTTTTTTTTGAGAAATGATTGTATAAATATCTGTATTTGTCTCTCAAATAGTTCAATAAAACACATTTTTCATACTCAATGGAGATTGAAACCTCCTGTAATGTGCAAAAGTGGCAGATAAATAGAATGAGAAAAAAAAAACATTTTATAAATAAGCCAGCTGGCAAAATAGCATCATCAAGGAGATAGATTAGTTGAGCTGGCATTTGATAAAAGAGATTTCCTCTTCAGGAAAAAAATGTTGCTTTAGCCATTTATGTGTGTTACTGGTAGATTAAAAACTTAGAACTCTTGACATGAAAGAAATACAAAAGCTCTGTCACATAAACTACATTGTGAATAACCTGATAATCTCCTGTTATACTGAATACTATTCCATTTCATTTACTTTTCACTTGTATCTCTTCCTTCTCTTTATAGCTCCCAGGCACCTCTACTTTGCGGCTAGTGAGCTCCGTTCATGCAGTTGCTTTTGCTTTTCATTCTTCATGCTTGCTCTTCACTGTCATTTACAACCATCTACCACCAACAATAAAAAAATCTGCTCCCCCATTGAAAACAACCTATAGGTGCTAGAAAATCTAGTCTACAGCCAGACTGTTAACCAAATGCAAGTTCTTCTTAATATTTTTTTCATATTTTCATTGCATATTTTTGACTGAATAGGAGATCTTTATATGCGTTTGACTTTTATTGCATTATCCAAATGATTGATTTCACTCACCTTTGTGTCAGGCAGGTTCTCGATGTCTGTATTAGGGCCTGACACATTATTTCATCGGCTTACCTGGCTTCACAGGATAAATCTTTTGCAAAGAATGATCTCACAACAGCAAACAGTTTGTGGTATGCACACTCCCATGGTGCACTATATTCGCATTAAGCTACCTGAGCCTCTTTAAACTTTTCAGGAAGCTTTTCATACTGACAGACACTGTTTTCTGTGTACTTCCTTTAACACAGCCTATTCAGAAGACTTTCAGTAGTAAAGTTTTATGTATTTACATTTTAAAAAGAACTCCAGCAGTTGTTTGGAAAGTGACATCAGTTAATATTCACATTATAAGTACAAAATAATGTTTTGTACAAACGTCAAACTTTTCACCAAAGAAGTTCAAAGATCTCTACAAACAGTAATAAACTGTACATGGTTAGGAACACTTTGAAGTACATATGTTCATGTTGTAACGAAATTATTATATAGGGAGAGTTCACTATTCAGCAGAGGAAATGAGAAAATATCATGTCATAGATCCCATTTGCCATTCTTTTTTTCTGCTGCAGCAGAAATACCATCACTGACATCACTAGTCAATCCCTTAAACATTTCAGCCACCTTAGACTGTTACCTAGGCGGAATACTATTTTTTCACTATAAT
The DNA here is from genome assembly GCF_030867145.1 of Opisthocomus hoazin. Classification (NCBI taxonomy): domain Eukaryota; kingdom Metazoa; phylum Chordata; class Aves; order Opisthocomiformes; family Opisthocomidae; genus Opisthocomus; species Opisthocomus hoazin. The sequence continues at coordinate 79,438,251 of NC_134417.1, forward strand.
AATTTCTCCCATGAAATGATGAGAAAACAGACTGTGAATCATGTCAGTTCTCCTCCTCATAAAGCTTTTCTTACAAACGCCACACCAAATAGCTAACTACACATTCACAAATCATTTTAATTGTTTATCTTGTTGCTTGAGCAGTGATTAATAATGTGACTGTGGTTTACCTGCTGGTGTACTCTGCTTCACTTTGGCATGTTTTGGTGCACCAGCAGGTACCTCTCCTTTCAAACTACAGGACATACCAGACAGTACCGTATCACTTATGATTCCTGTTTATTGTTTATAAAATTAGATTTCTGATTACCAATCCTAAAGAGGTAAAAAAAACCAAAACCAAAACAAACCACAAACAAACTGCATTGAATTGTAATTGTTGTATTTCAGACTGTACATGTGTGCTTTGAGGTGTAAAATATTGTAGCGTTACTGCAAGTTACTACCCAAAATCAAATCATTACAAACCCAAGAAAATCAAAGTAACGTTATTTTAAAAAATTTAACTAGATTAGTACTTGATAATCACTTCAACAATAATAACGTACAAGCCTTCCAAATAAAGAAATCCTGCTGTTTACGTGACACAAGGCAGTGCCGAGCTTGCTGAGGTACTGCAAAGCCTCACAGCTGTTGGCCGGACTTCTCACTAAGCCGTACCTGGGACTCCTCAAGGCTGTTCTTTCCTGCACTCCTGGCTTCTGCAACCTGCACAAGTCAAGGCGGTACCTTAGCACAGGACTAATTTTGGCAGTATTAATTTTCACAGGTTTCAGTGATTGGCAGTAGCGAAAACTAAGAATACAAGAATCAGTAATTTGCTCTTATGCTACTCAGTTACTCAATCTTACTTCCTTCTTAGCCTAGTTTAGGAAAGCAAACATAACTAAATAACTGGAATCCTACAGATGTGTAACTTTTTTAAAACCTATATACATTTGGGGAAAAAAAAAACAATTTACAAAGCTTTCACCTTTTACAATATAGTTCAATATTTGCCTTTTTAAGGGTGTGCCATTTCTGTTTCTATTTGTAAGCTAATTGAAATGCATATTTTTCTTGTATTGCTAGCAGTTTATCAAAAAAGAATGGGTAAAATAAATGATTAGTCTTCTATTTTATATTCATTACAGTACTTTATATTTTATACTCATTGGAGCGTACTTCTTGCCTAACCTGCTCTCTGTTTCAAACCATCAGGATTCTGTTGCAGCATGAGGGTATTGGCTAGTTCTGACTTTCATCACACTTACAAAACAAGTTGTGAAAACAATGGCTGTGTGTTGCCTGCACTTTCCTGTGACCGCTCAACAAGTTCTGCACTTGTCCTTCTATTCCTTTAGAGGCAATGAAAGAGTAGAGGAAGGGTTATTTAATGACCAGCTAAAACTTGAGTGGTCTGCAAAGAGATCTGTGGTGCAATTATTTTGTGGTAATTCAGCCTCTTGTAGGTTCCCACACCCAATAAGGAATTAATTTATGACCTATGACAATAATTATAAACATGCAATCTTTAAGGAGACAAAGACATAGACATCAGATATCAGATTGTGTAAGTGAAGAGAAACAGAACACTGTTAGAAAAGCCTAACAGTGAGCTTCGTTAACTGTTACGTGTGAATACATTTACTGGACATCTTTTAGCTAAGCATTCAGTGGGAATTATTTCTGGCATAATAAACTACCTATAATTTATCATTTTCTTTATATAAATAACATTTAGGGAATTTCATACATAATATGAATAAAGGTTTTTCTTTAACCTAAAAGTTACACATCATCATTCCTAAATGTTTGGGATGTGTAGGTGTGGAATGGGCTGAAAAGAGATATATGTAATATACCAAATGGCTCTAGGATGAAAATAAAAATCACAGAACAAACATTTAAACATCAGTCAAGATGGCAATATCAGGATCATTTCTATAATACATAATCAAAGCAAAATCATTAAACACCAATATTATTTCAAATAGAATGCCAGTCTATTTTTCTGCAAGTCTAACCTATATTATCTTGAGATGTCTGAATCCTAATTAAAAAGAAATCTACAATGTAAGTAGCATATCCCTTTTTCTGTCTTTACTTACGCCGTGACAATCTATGAACATTTTTATAAGAAAACTACACAGGTGTTTCGTAAGATTATAACTGAAACGCACAAAGTTCTTTTAACCCTATTCCTTCAAAAATCTATTTAAAAGATAGCTGTGAAGACCCAATGTGCAAAATCAGTTGTCTGAAGATTACATAGATGCCATTCATAATGATGTAATATGCTTTGGTGAAGTATTTATGTTCTCTGCAAAGAGCGTCGCGTTTCTTTTGGCGTCAGCGCCAGCTGAAGTTGCTCCAACCCCCTGCGCCTACGTTACCCCCCCCAGCAGCTGAGACAGCTCTTCTGTCTCTGTGATTGTACTTGAGCATTGATACAGGTTGAAAGAAACTTTCTTTCTTGATATATGTTTCTAACTCTAATTGCTTCCACAGACAGGGTTCTGGGTTGCCCCCCCAGTGCCATCAATATAACTGCGGGCTGCTTAAAGTGACCTTGCTCCTTCAGTTACACTTTTAACTTCACAGAACTTCCGACTTCGCCCACCAAAGCCAAAAGACAATGAAAAAGTAACTGCTACTGAATCATTGACACTTCCTTCAACCTGCAGGACATAGCCTCAGCTTGGACATTTCAGGTCAGAGAGAACAGAAGGTGCAGGGAGGCATTCTGATGGAGGAGAAGTGCCTGGATTTCAAATTTATGTTCAGTGCCATCTTACCTAAGTCATGAAAATCATAAAGAAACCTGACCTGTGCAGTCTTTTCATGGACTGCTTTTGGTCTTAGCATTTGAAATTAAATTGGTTCATATCAGGGATTGATATCAATTGAATTAGAACCATTTTAGACTGATTTTAAAGTGATGTGCTGTTGTGGCAAAGGTCGTTTTGGCCTCAGCTAACAAATGTATTGCCCTGACCCTGCCTGGGTAAGAATGCAACACTTCCTCTTCGCTGCCCTCCGCTTCCCGCCCACCAGCCCTGCGGCCAGCCTGAACCCGGTGCAACTTGACCAACTCCAGTACGCCATGGCAAGAGCTGAAGCTGGTTAGCCATCTTTGTATCACCAAGGAGTAAATCCCTTTGGCAGTTCACTCACTCCTCTGATATGCTTCCTTAAGCTGTGAGAGAGAAGAGCTATAAATAGTTATAAATTCTTAGTTCAACATCTCAAAGCTGCTTATGACTGACTTGAAAACTAATAGAAAATAACTGCTTTTCCAAATTCACTCTGTAAGAGTTCCATGGAAATTCTCAGCTGGTTTATAAAAACTTGTTCCAGTGATTTCCTTTATTTAACACACTCATTTGAAATTTCTCCCTGTTTCTAATCAGACTTCTACCTTCATAAATATTTTTGAGGTGCTACTAGTATCACAGCAGCTACTTCTGGCTTTTTCAGCATACTAAACAAAGACGGAATTTCTTCCAAAAGCTTCAGCAGTTATTTTCAGTAGTTTTACACTTGCTTGCTCATTTGATTATCTTATTATTGTGTCAAATATTTTCTAATTCACCAGAGGTTTTCTGGGAAAGCACATCTTTTGATGAATGGGCATAACAATTTTCTACCTAGTGGGTTAGCTGTCAAACCAGAAGGTTATTAATCACGGGAACAGAAGCCTACTAATCATGGGAAGAGAAACTCCTATTTAAAACCCTGAAAAGACACATAAAATATATGCAACAAACAAAAGGAGGGAAACAGAACTCAAAACAGGAAGGGGGTGTTGTTCAATATTTCAACAGAGGAAATGTAGGATGAAAACCAAAAACTTGCATAAGCAATAGGGACATTAAAAATTTTGTATTCTTTGCACTAGATTGTGATTTTGACAGCTCTGCTAAATAACTTCCGTGAGGCAAATTAACAAACTTCAATGCTTAAAGGCAAAAACCTTTGCAAGTAAATTTAATTCATCTTTCACGAAGTCAGAGATAAGAGCTATTTAGCTTTTTTTAAACACAGGAAGTCGATACCTAGGTTCTGTTCATTCCACGAATAAGACTGAGTATTTGACCTGTACGAACATATCACCGATCCTACACACACATCCTCCAATTCTTCAATCACAATGAGTCACGCAACATTAACTTAGGTTCTTCTTTCTTATTTAGCGCACTATTTCTCACAGAAAAAAAAATGTAAAAATGGGTAAATGCATTATGTAACTTCCAAGTGTAAGTGGAGTAATGCGTAGACATGCAATTTAAAATACACTGTAGAATAATCCCTTCTGACACTACCCTGTACAGTCCTGGACAGCAGTCGGGCAGACGATGTCAGAACACCGCCAGTAACAGAGTTTAGCGCCCAAGCATTTACGGCATTTCAGTCCCACTAAAACGGAGGCCGTGGGCCTTACAGCTCCTCGGGAAGAAACGCGCAGACACAGAGGACAAACCCGACGCGGCTGGCGGCAGCCAAGCCTGTCCGGCGGCAGCCGGCGGGGAAAGCGCACCTCGCTCCCGTTCGTTACCTCTCGGCAATTTCTAATTTATTCAGCCGAGTGAACACCAAACACGGTGTCGCGCTTCAGCAGGAAAACCGCGCAGTGTCAGCAACCGCCGGCGCCAGGGACGCGCTCCCGGGGAGCGGCGCAGGCTCCAGGCAAGCGGAGGGCCCGGCTCGGCGGACGGGCTCCCCTCCGGCTGTCCCGCCGCCCGCCGGGCCCCCGGCAGCCGCCCTCCGCCTCACCGCCCCGGCACCAGCCGGGGCCCGGCCGACGGCCCTTGTCGGGGGAGGCCGGCCGGCACCGCGCCCCTGCCATCGCACGCCTCGAGCGCAAACCGCGCCCGGGGAGCGGGGCCACCCCCCCAGCCGCCGCTGAGGGCGCCCGGGCCCGAGCCGAAGGAGCCCGGCCCGCGGCTGTCACCCGGCTCCGCACCACCGGCCTGACGGGCCGCCGCGCCGCCACATCCCCCCCCGCCGTCGCCTTGGCAGCGGTGAGACCCGCCCCTCTCCCGCAACGGGCGGCTCGTCCCGCCCCCCAGCCAATGAGAGGCGCTGCCGGCAGCCCCGAAGCGGCCGTTGGCCAGCCCGCCAGCCGTTGGGCGCCCTGTAGCCAATCGGCGTCGGCGCCTAAGTCCCGGCTCCTCCTCCTTCCGCGGCCGCCGGGGCTGGGAGTCGCCGCGGACGCCATTTCCTCAGCGCCCCCGCGGCGGCGCGGCTGCATCAGCGCTGACGTGAGGCCGACGTGCGGCTCCGCCCGGCCCAATCCCCCCCACCCCCTGTGACGGGGGCAGCACGTACAGGGCGGCGGGTGAGTGCGGGAGGGGGCGGGGACACTTGTGCGCGCAGCCCGACCCCCCGCGGGCCGGGAGCGGGGGAGCGCAGAGGGCAGCGGCCGACGCCGGCAGCGCCGAGGGGCGGGCAGGGCTGGGCCGGACATGGGGGCGCTGTGCCGCGCTGGGCCGCTCGGCCCGGCCGGGTCCCTGCCGCCGGGAGCGCGCCGGGGCGGGCGGAGGCGCGTCCCCGCCGGCGGCCGGCAGCGCGCCGCGCTCCGGGAAGGCCGCGCAGGGCCCGCCTGCCTCGCCGAGGAGGGCGCACAGGCCGTGCTGCCCGGCGGCGTTTTGCCCGAAGTCCGTAGGGCTGATCGCATCCCCGCCCCTAGGGGTTTCGAGGAGGGGGGGGTCCCGCTGGGCTTCGTCAGCCCTGGGCCGTGCCGTAGGCTGCGTCCGCGCCAGCCGCTGCCGTGTCCGCGCCTTGCTCGGCGCCAGGCAGCGCGCCGGGAAGTAGTGCCGCGGGTACTGGTGCCGCCGTGGTGCCCCTACCAGCTCGGGGGCTGGCGGGGCCCCGCGTCCGTTTCCCAGCGGCCGGCGCCGTCTGGTGCGGGCTGCCGAGGTGGCGGAGACGGGGAGCGGCTTGTGCTGGCGGTAACGGCAGGCTGGGTGGCTACACCGCTTTGTGAGGGATTTGTGAGGTGTCCTCGGGAGAAGAGGATGGGGAAGAGAACGAGGAGGGGCGCTGGAGTTCGGGAGGCCCAAGAAGTGGTGCGCTGCTGGTGCTAGTCAGTTCCCCGCGAACGAATGCCTGCAAAGAGGTTTGGAGCACGGGCTGTAACGCGCTGCTTCGCCTCTGACAGCTGCCTTTGTAATAAGCCGCCTTTGTGTGCAGTCTCTAATGTGTAAAGCGTTGTTGAAATAAAGAAGTTGTCTTCAAAATGTCTCTGGGTATTTAATTAGGCAGTCATACATTTCCAGTTATGCAAAATAATGTACCGGTTTGCTTATGCAGTTTAATTTCACCAACACATTAAATATTTATATTCAGTGAAGCACTTGTAAAGCAAACAGCAGAACTGGGGGGGAGTGAAAGGACTGTGCTCTGTATTACACAAGTACACATCTTGATAAGGATGCTATCCTTAACCTTTTGTCTATGGACAAAAACATAAAAGGTTTGCACCTTTAGCTGTAAATAACTTCCAATTTTCTAGGTCACCTGGGCAACATTTTCCTTTAGCTGATGCTGTCTGTCGGTATTGTCCCATAAGGGATGCTGCTGTTAGCAGCTGAAGAAGCTTTCGATGTGCACCATATACATCTTCTTAATCAATGTTTACCTGCTACTCACCTACTGTGCACAGTGACTAAACACCTGCTAATATATACTGAAATGGTACTAGCTAGTTAACAATGAAACCTCCTGCCAGATCTTGAAGATTTCTTAGATGTTTTGTAGGGAGAAGTAGGTATCTTTGCCTCTATTATGTTTGCCCCTTTTTTATGGGAGGGGAGAGGTGTAACTTGTTTGTTAATCTTAAAATCCAGACAAATATTAAAAATTACTTTTTGATAATGGTAAGCAACCAAGACTGAAAATGTAAGAAGTGAATGTATTAATACTGAATATAAGACTTGTATATAATTATAATTAATACAAATATGAGCTTGCATATAATTAATCATACAATGAAGAAAACCATTATATAATTTTAAACAGGACCTGAGACAGTATACATTAAAACTGTTTGTTTGGCTTTCCTTTAAAACAGGAGGCAGGTAAAGCAGACTTTAAAGTGCCACGTGTACTACTACTGATACACTTTTATAAAGGATTTTAAGTGCTCGGCAAAAGGTTTTTTTTTTTTCTTACTTTGAAACTTAAAAGCAATAAATATGTTAGAATTTGCTTGCAGTGTAAACTGATTGAGTGTGACATGTGGAAACGGTTTATGTTGGTAGTTCGTAGACTGGATTAATAGCTGTTTCTTAACACAGTCCATATTAGAAAAAAAAATAATCTTGCTCTGTATTTTTCTGTATATTTATTAAAAACACTTCAATGTGTCCATGGTAAAGCAATATATAATACAGGAAACACAAAAACTCCACAATTCGGGTTATAGAAATTTGAGAGTTCATGAGAGTGCGCTAAAGACAGAGATGCCTGGCCTGGCCTGTGAAGCTCAGGAGTTAGCATGTGGGGTCTTGAGCTGTGCGCAGGCGCAGATGCAGCGACAGCGTGGCTGTGCTGCTTCTCACCCTGCGGGCTCACCTGGCTACGACTGACCTTCGCCTGAAAGTTCAGCAATCCCCTGTGGCTATGCATATGGAGGTTCATAATCTTGTAAAGTGTTTGAATTATGATACGAGTGTGCCAGATTTTGTCTTTAGTCATCTTTCTCATTGAAGTTTCACACCAAGATAACTACTGTATCTTTTAAGATTATTTATGTCCTTTGTTATTTTTGCTTTGGTTTTATAGACTATAGTTACATCTGTATATTTGGATGGCCTTTTTAGTCAAGTCTCTTTCTACAAACATACTAGAATTACCAGGTGGTAAAAAGAAGTGGATTTTAGCTTATCTAGAAAGAGTATGTTGCTGTGTTTTAGGCTAGCACTTGCATCCTATGGCAGTGAAAAAAAAAAGGGGGGGGGGGGGGGGGAGGGGAGGAAAGCTACTTAAAAGCCATATACAAATTTTCGGATTTTACTCCACTTTGAAGATTTAAAATAGGCAATCATTTGTGTTAAGAGTCAGCACATACACAATTATAGATGGAATAACTATTTGAATTTCGAGTTTTTCTTGTATGTCATAAGTCTTAATTATATTTGTCATTTCACTGGCGTTTATAATACTTGCTGTTATTTTTCTAGTTTAACATAGTCTAAAAAATACAGTCCTCTACTGGATTTTGTAGAATACTAGGAGTAACTTTTTATTAGATTTTCTGCTGCGCTGATGATATTTTCCTAGCTATTTGCAAACAGTTACTGGAGCACAGCAGATTAAAAGATTTTGGGAGAAAAATCCTGATAATCAAAGTAGTAAAAATAAGTAAATTTTTTTATAGTGTTCTGCAGTCAGTGAGGAATTAAGCTAAATTTTAGAAACTAAACCCTATGTTTCACAACATCAAGAATGGCTCTTTCCAGGTGAAACTTCTATGGAATGCATTCAGTGGGAATAAAAATACTTGGCTTTTTCCCCCGGCAGTAGGTTATCTGTGACAGATGGCTTTGGATAAGAAAATTCTTCAAGGCCTCTATAAAATTAATTAATTCTGACTATATTCCCATCTTCAGGAAGAGATTGCAAGGAATATCTTGCCAGCATCTATGCATTGTTTAATATTCCTTGGTGTGTGAGCTATTCTGAAGCTCGTGGAGGCATTCTTGCATGAACCAGATTCAGCTTTCGTGTTGGAGACTCTGTGGATGGTCCTGGTTTACTAAGGAGGAATGTTGTTTTTTTCCACCCTTACTTTTTTATTATTATTGCTATATTGAATGCATATATAAAACCGGAATGATTTAACAGATAAACATCTTGTTATGGAAAATTATGGTGAAAAGCTTAGTGAAAACATTCTCCCCAGAGTTGCTCAACTTCGGTGAATTTCAGTAGATTGTATCTGGGGAAAACGGTGATTAGTGGTAACTAACAAGACAGGAATGTAGAAAGATTCTAGGTGTAAAATGTCTCCTTATGAATTTAATCTGAATTGATACTGGCATAGAGTATGTAACTTCTGTTGGCAGAAATACTAATGTTAGCCCATAAAATCTTGAATTGTGTAGAGCTTGGCTACCACTAGACGTAGTACTGTTAAGTCTAGTCAGTAGAATACCATTAGAGGAATACAAGCTAGAAACATGCTTCTCTGCACCATATGGCTGGATTCCTTTTCATATTTTCTTGCCTTTATTCTAGGAAAAAAGGGTGATTTTCTTAAAAAAAAATGTTTATTCTCCTTGAAGATTGTGGGATATTCTGTAAAATCGTGCCGCAAAAGGAGTTGGGTTTACATTTAATTTGATTTAGGTAGTTAACTTTTAACACACGGGACTAAATTCAGGAGCCTTGGAGATGGGCCCATAGCAGATTGCCTTCCCCATCTCTTCTATCTCTCAGTGTAAGGCCTGAGAAGAAACTGCAGTAACTGTCAGCCAGGTGAAGCAGCTGATCTTGAGTTCAGCTGGGCTTGCCATCCCCGAGTTACAGTAACTGAACCCGAGGAGGTGAGAGTTGCTGCCTCTTAAATGCCACAACTGTAGCACATCTTCCTTTTGCGGCCTCAGCCCCTTGTGTAAGTGGGGTGTAGGTGGGAGTGAGCCCACGGGCCTCCTGCCTGCCTCTGCCTGACCCTGTCCTCTCTGTGTTCTGTTTGTAAACGGACCTGTTGCCATGGCAATGTTTGTGACATCACCTGTTCAATGTTGCACCTTCAGTGCAGGGTTTGGTAGGAGAGGAAGGAAGCCGAAGAGAACCAAGCTCTTGTTTTAAAACACGCACCTTCCGCTATGACTAAGTGTGGCAAGAAATATGGAAAAGCAACTGTCAGGTAATTGCATTTTTATACAGCAGATATATTTGGAAGCTTTCTCTGTGGAGTTTAAACTCATAGTTTAAATTGAGGGTTAGGGAGTTGCTTATTCAGTGAAACTTGCCCTACTTTTAAAGCAGCAAAATGAGAAGAGTTGTTGTGGGTCTTGAGCCGTGAGCAGTTTACAAACAATTCAAGAGTAGATCCCAGCCTGGGGTCGGTATCTCAGAATGTTGAATGGGCTGTAGCAGCACATGGCTGCTGGTCAACTCGAGCCTTGCCTGGTGGGAGACATGAGGCTGGAGGGACCTGCTGCGGGCCGTTCCGGAGCGCTGTGCTCCCAGCCCCGCTGTCGACGTTGCATGGGACCCCGGGATGCTGTGCTTGTCCCTCCCCTGAGAGCCGTTTCCAAATCTGCCCTTCCTTGCAGCTTTCCAAAGCACTTGGTTTAGAGCTCTTGGCGATGTGAAGGAGTATTTTAATATGGGGGAATGGGAAGAAAGGACTTCATTTAATCTGATAGTTTGGAGAGAAATCTGTTTATTTTCTGTTAGTTGTCTGCTCCAAATACAAAATAGTCTGGAATTGCTGTTTTCTCCCTAGGTGCCTGGTATACTTCCCTGTACTGCATTATTTAGATTTCTATGTACTTACTTTCAGACAGATGACCATGGAAATGGTTGAATTGCAACAGGATGACAATGGTTTTGGGCCAGCAAGAAATGCTGGTCGCCTTCAGAATCAGCCAGGCCAAAGTCAGATTCCCCCAGGATCTGAGGTAAGCTGAAATGTGGAAAGGTGAGGAGAATCAATAAAGTGATATTCAGAACTGCTATGATTTTTAAATGCTCAGTTTGTATGGAGCTCTCATGTTCTGTAAGTCTTGTTCTTAAATAGGAAAAATGTAGCAAAGGTACACTGAAAACTATGGCTGGGGTATTTAACGAAGGGGTAATGTAACATCGGGTCCATTAAAACGTAACGCTGCTAGGAGACCAGGCATTTCAGAGCAATCAATAGGCACATTTTTTACTTTGGGGTTGTTTTTCCCCACTTTTCCAAGATGAATATGTTTGTTACGGAGATGGGAATAGGGTCTTAAAGAGTTGAGGTGGCTGCAAGATCAAATATAGCTACAACGTGTATTTTGAAGACGTGTTGTATAACAAAAATGAAAAATTAATAAAAATAACCATGATTGTTCCTAGTTCCAGTTTTTGTACAGAAGGAGTTTTGTCGTCTTGCAAGTACATTTTTAATGTATGCTTATTTTGTTTCATCCCTATGCATCCAATGACAGTGTCTGGAGTTCTGAAAATATACTTTACGTGTTTGGTATGGTAGTCGTACCTGGATTCTTCTTTGGTAGTTAATGGATAAAATATGACATCATAATAATTCTCAAACATTGAAAATATGCACTGAAACATTCAACGCTTGATAGATAGTGTTCTTGCCAGTACCAAGATTTATAGCTTTGGGAAGCTGTAGAGACCCTGTAGAAGGATCTTCAAAAACCCTTTGTGAAATAAAGGAACTGATTTTTAAAAACATCTTGCAGAATTTCTTCATCATCAGAAGTTACTTGGTGAGATTTGGTGCCGTGTATTTTAGGTACTTGATTTACATTGTAGGTATATTTTCACAACTGAATGCAGCTGCTTTTTGTTGAGTCTTCAGACACAAAGTAGGCTGCAAAATATTTATGAACGCTTGTTTGTTGGTTTTGTTACCTATGGCATTTGTTGTGGTTTTGATACCTGCAGCATTGCGAATGCTGTTTGTTTTTTTAGTTTTTGGTTTTGTTTTTTCCTTTAAGAATGGAGCATGAAACCAAGAATTTTATTTGGTGTGCTCTGATATCATCACCTCATTTCTTCTTTCTTTGATAGTTCAGTTCAAATTTTGTGTTTTAGCTTCGTGGGATGATTTATGTGTAAAATCCATTGGCTTGTGCAATAGTCGCTGAAGAAAATAGCTGTGAATTCTGTCACTTGAAATTTTTAATGTTGGTCTTGGGACAAAGTTGTCACTAATGCCGTAGCAGGGCTTCTGTTGGGTCCCCAGGGAAAGCACTTTCTGTGTTTATCTGCATTTATGTTTGAGTATTGTGTGTGAAGGTTCTGCCATACTGGGCATGGGCCTCAGGTCTTTCAGCTGAAACTAATAACTCTGAAGTACTGATGGATCTGGGTCAATTAGCACTAAAGTGAAACACGCACACTTCAGTTTGAGGGCTTAGGGTAGTAGTTGACATCTGGGAGTTGCTCTCTCTGGTCGGATGGCCAAGAGAGCCGGCCTGGACCTGTCAGAGCTGCTCAGCACCCGCAGCTGGAGTTGATGTCCCTCTCCTGGGCCTGGCGGCTCAACTGCTGCAGCGTAGCTGGGCGCGAAACGGGCCCCGACGGAGAGCAGACTGCCGAAGGGCCTCCTTGGGACATTTGTGTGGCTGAGGATGACTTTCTTAACTTACGATCCTACCTGGCAGGCTCTGAAGGTGAGGTGCATTGTCGAGGTGAGGGTTAGAGGCGCATGTTGAGCGGTTAACCGCCGTGCGAGGCGGGGACCTCGTGTGGGACATCTCCTGTCTGCTTTTACTGGTACAGGGTGGGAAACTCAGTGTGTTTCTGAGGAATTGGTGGCTGTGCTGCTGGTCTGGCATCTGTGTGTTTTGACTGTTACAGAGGGGCACAGGTAGCTCCTTCTCCCTCTTTGGCCTGCGGAGGAGTGCAGTTAAGAGAAGACGACCACTGAAGTGAGTGAAATGTACCTTGTGCCAACTGCCAGTCATCTTTCCTACTAATTTTCTTGTGAATATGCAGAAATAGGAGAAAATAAGAATTACTTGGTTCTTACTGAGAAGGTGGTACACCTCATCACTGAAATGGAGAGCTCCTTTTCAGACATCTCTGTGGGGCTTTTGTTTGGTTTTTTTCAGCCAAATTTTTTTTCAACCTTGGTCTTGTTTGGTCAGAAGTAAAGCATTTTAGTGCACTATCTTTTAATACTCAGTAGTTTTCTATGTGTTATCAAAGAATCGCAGAATGGTTGAGGTCAGCAGGGACCTCTGGAGATCAACTAGTCCAACCGCCCTGCGCAAGCAGGGTCAGCCAGAGCAGGTTGCCCAGGGCCATGTCGAGTTGGGTTGTGAATATCTGCAAGGATGGAGTCTCCACAACCACTCTGGGCACCTGTGCCAGTATTTGACTGCCCTCACAGTAAAAAAGCTGTGGGTTTTTTATGTTCAAATGGAATTTCATGGTTTTTAATTTGCTTGGGGTTTTTTGTTTAATTATGACTTTGGCCAGAGACCGTCTAGAAAAATGCTGAGGGATACAACTGCATAGGAGGTGGGATTTTTTTTTGTGGGTTTTTCCCTCCTCTGGAGTTCAGTATTTTTAAAGAAATACCTGCCATTGAGTTTTAAAAAGGCAGACAAGGTATTCAGTAAGACGATAATCTCTAGAGGGCAGATGTTGTTTTATGCTGAAGCATTCTTGATGTCTCCCCTGTTGGGAGGAAGAGGAGACATTAGGAATGTCTGGGCTGGAGCAGTAGGTTGTGATGGGATAACCTCCAATGCTAAGGAGGACCTATTATACATTATTAATAGAGAAAAGATAGTGTCTTTTTTTTTTTCCTAGCTTGTATAAGAGAGATTGTTACGTACTTCTGCAATTTTCTAGTGATGAAAGTAAAATTACTTTTTCTGCAAAAGCAAAAATTAGTAAATTAGAACCCAGAAAAAATGAGATGCATCCTTCATCCACTGAGGCAAAGTTGACAAGCTTTGTCTTTAAAGGGTTATTATTTAAATAAAATTAATTAATGTAGAATGAAATTGCGTTTGTGGTTGGATTTCTTGCATCTCACTTTCAGCCAGTTAATGAATTGACATAGTATTGTTTTGGTGATCCAGCCACCAAAAGAATTAGGTAAGAAAATATTAATTTGTAAAAATTTTGGTGGTTGTCTTTAGAAGCTATTGAAAGTGTGCAAAACACTTATACAGAAGCTTGATGCCTTTTCTTCAGGGAACAACAAAGGTGCAAGGTGGAAAATTTCTCAACCTGTTTTGAGATGGGCTCCATGGGTTCTGTCTCACATGCACAGATCTTATATTGATACATATACGACTGTTCTTAAAAGGTTAATTTGGATTGAAATATTCTGATAATGTTGATGATAGTCAAATTGGTATCTTGGAATGGTTACATCTTCCTTGGTATACAGACAGAAATTAGATTTTTAATTAGAGATTAGGATTTCTAGAGGCCATATTGCATTCTGTGTTGTCCTGTGCTCAGCTACACTAAATATAACTATAGAAATAAGAGGAATGTACTTAAACTTTTTTCAGATTTGACAAAATACTTCCATTTGTGTCTTTTTTTTCTTTAATCCTACATTCTTGATGGATTCTTCTTTGCATCACGTTTTGTAAACTTTGTCACGTTCTGTCTATCAGTAGAGGCATCTGCTGTCTTGGTCTGAGATACCATCTGTTGACCTCTCAGTGCTGGTCCTGAAGTAGACCTTGGGTCAGGATTTACGACACGGGAACTGCTATTGGAGCTAGCAGGAGGAGTTTTACAGAGCCTGGAGTGCATTGCCATTGCAAGCTGAGACTCCTCAGGTTTAGCACTTAAAGCATGTTCTCCTTGTGGGCTCTTGGCATCAAATTTTGTGTAATCTTGCTCCCAACAGATTGAGCCCTGTAGAAGTTTGCCAGGCTGTTGTAAATATGGCTCTAAACCCAGCCTGCCACATACAAGTCTGGGACATTTAACAAAGCTGTATTATAAACCTGCAGCCTTGTCACCACTTTGTGCTTCCTCAAGATTATGGTGTCACCAAATGTCTGAAACCAGCCTAACCTTGTCTTCCTTAAAATTATGCACTATTTTTTTGGCATTAGCTTTGGAATTGACCAAAACTTCCATGTCTTCAGCTTTTCCTTATAGAAGGTACTTGCTGTCGGAGTGTGGTGAGTGCTTTGTCTTTTATTAGGTGAATCCCGGATGGGTTTGCCTTGCCTTTTCCTTTTCCAGAATTGCTTTTCACTTTACTTCTGGAGTCCTTATCATGTTTAGATTCTACAGCAGGGGCAGAAATCAGATGGAGCTGTGTACTGTGTAATTCATATCAGCAATGTTTGAGGTGTGAGGGGTTGAATGTGAATGGAACCTCTGTAGTACTCTGTAGGGAAAAGTTATCTGACCTTGGGTGATGAGAGCGTGTATATACGCAGTGTAACTGTTCTGATGGAAATGCATCTTGAAGTCAGATAACGGATGAATAACTGCTTTCTTTGAAATAATATGTGCCTCAGTATGAAGATAGTGCATGGTCTCTTTTGCTGGCTACTTTTCTCGCCCCTCTTGGAAGAGGGAGGCTTTGCATTTCTAAACATATGGAGTGTGGGACCATCCTTGTGTGACAGAATGCGTGGCTGATATTTGTGGAAGCTATTAAAGGTGACTGTTGCATACCTAAGAGGGTAGAACCCAAAAGGACGTTGCAACATCTGAAGTCTCTTTGCCGTTGCCAAGGACATAACCCTTACACTCTTTAACCAGGTGCTTAATGTGTTAAGCTTCCCCTCACCCTCTCTGTTCCCGAATTGCTTCTGTGGATTGTTTTCAGTCCTTGTGCCAGACAGCCCTTGAAGTAATGATGTTAAAGGTAGCATTGCTCATCACTGATGTCAGATACAATTTTTCTGCCAAGTCTGTTTCAGTCAGCATTTCTGCATGATAACGTCCAAAGGTTCTAGTACTTTAGTCAACGTGGGAATATTCAATTTGAAAATAACGCAAAGGGAAATGTGAATCAAAATTGTTTTAACAATTTCTAATATTTATAAAAGAGATGCAGAATATGATGTTGGAAAGATTTTTTTTTTTTTTTTTTCCGTCTGACTTATAGAAAACAAACCTAATACAAAGGAATCACAGACATTTTAACATAAAGTTCATAGGTCACACAATGTGTAAACTTCAGATATTTGTGGAAACTCAGCAAACAGTGATCAAATCGAATCGAGCTATTTAAAATAGATATAAATGAACAAACAAATAACTCTGGTTTGATCTAGTTTTAAAATGCTACCGTTTCCTCCTCCCTCAACCCTACTCCCCATTTTTTAATCTCTTTATATAAATTATTTGGAACAAAACAATTTCCTCTGTGATACTGTAAACCTTAGTCTTTTTAAAAGAGTATTAGCCGAGTGTGGTTTTCTTTTTTTCTTGTGGGGTTATACTGAATAAGGAGCTTTTAAATGAGTACAGTGTTTCTTAATCTGGAGTACTGGATGACTTCCTGATTGTATGTGACTGACCCATTGTGTACTAAAAGCAAACTCATGAACTGTTCACCTTGTACTGTTTTGTGTGTTGTTGCACTCAGAAAGTTCTTCCAGATACACAGAGTATTGTATCAGATTGCAACTCTTGCAAAGATAGCAGTAAATTGAAAGGTTTGGTGAAATTGCGTTTGTAATGTTTTGAAAAGTTAGCATGCTTTGTAAACATTTAGACTGCTTGCTGCTCTTTCCTTGAAGCTTGGGTTTAGGGTCATGTCAGCTTTGACACAGAATAGATCATACTCTTCACATCTTTGAGACTTTCTAGAGCTCAATCTCAAATATCTGTTTCTGATAATAATATGTTTTATAGATTGGGAAGACGTTTTGTGTGTCGTATTTACATATTGCCATTTAATGCCATTTAAGGAATGATTGTTCCATTTTGGGGTTAGAAATGCCCTCAACTGTTCTATTTCCTGAAAAGCGGTTCAGTTTCCTATAACAATGGAACAATTCCGTAGTGGATGTTGATGAGATCCTGTCTCTGTTTCCTAGAAACATTGTTTCTTCAAGGTAATTTGAGCCAATATCTGGTCTTTTTGATAGTAGTGCATCTTAATAGTAGTTAAAATTTTTTTCTTGCCTCAAGAAAGGAATGTTTCCCAGACAAACAACAGTTTATGGATCAGGAGCGAAAGCTTCTTTAATATTTGGAATTAAAGAAAACCTTCAGTGTGAATACAGAAAAATACAAAACTTCCTTTAACTTTTTTTTTTTAAATTCAGCATTCATCATGTTTTTCTTCCCACTGTCATCTCTGTTTACCTTCACTGCTCATACCAGATACCTTTTGGGGTTGAGAACCAAGCTAGGAAGGGAATAATACCAGAATTTAGGTAAGAGTCTGGGCTTGTTCTTGTACATGTAGAATACAAAAATAAGGTTTTTCAATGCAGTTTATTTTGAAAAACACAGTATCTGTTTTTATCATACGATTTAGTTTCGTCATTCTCTTCTGAGTTTAGAGATGTTTCATCACACGGAGCTTGAGATCAATCATAGTGTTTTCCCTTTGCTTCAGTGTTTGTTTCTGTTAATAGACTTAACAGTAATAGCATAGATATTGAACTATTTCTTAGCCCATGGGGGTTTAACTATTTCTTGACCCATTCATTCTCAGTACTGATGGTGGAGAGCCAAGGGCTGGGGAAAGCTGTGTGTGCTCTAAAACAACGTCAGAAAAAGGGATCATATTGTTCCTAAACAGAACACTTTCTTGGCTGTGCTAGGCTTGAAGAAGATACAGCTGTTCTTTATTTTTCTTGTTGTATCAAATCACTGATACACTCTGTTTTTCTTGATATATAAGAAGAGGATTTATACTCCAACTCTGTTTTTATTGATATATAAAAAGAGGATTTTTTTAAAGCTAAAGCAATTTACAAATCCATATATTGCTTTATTTAGCAGGTGGTTTTTTTTTTTGCTATCTGAAAAGTTTTTGTTTCTCCTGAGGCATCCATCTGGAAAGCATAAGTTCAAACGAAATTTCTTTCTTAACAAACAAAGCAAACCCAAAGCAGTTCTGGATTTTTTTTTTTTTCTTTGATTTTTTCTTTCCTAAGAACATTCTGCTCTGTATGTTGTTGCAGCAACATACCACTTCAGTGGATATTGATATTTTTTTGTTATATTTCATGAGGTTCTTCCTAACCTTCATGGTAGCCACAGCAGATTTCATGTGTGATAGCTGAGGGCTGTTTTTATTTGAAAACAAAACGTGAAGTCTCTGGAAGAAAAGAAAAAAAAATAAAAAAATAAAAAAAAAATTTGCAATTTCTTAGGGGACAGTTCTAAGCTTTCCATACCCTTTGGAAAGATACACACCAAACTTTTGCTAGTAAAACTAGTTTATTGCTGTGTGTGATAATTACATTCATATGAGCAATTTTGGGTATGGAATCAAAACCACTTTCCTTTAGTATCACTTATAAAAGCATCTGCTGAAGTCTTAAGGCATGTTACTTAAACATGATGATTGTAATTTTTGCAGGTTTCTGTAGCTGCATCAAGTGCTGGAAGAGGATCTCCAGCTGTATCTCTAGTGCAGTTGCCTTCTGGTAAACCTGTTCATGTCCAGGGTGTCATTCAAGCCACACATCCCTCAGTCATTCAGTCACCATACATGCAAGCTGTTCAGGTTAGCTCTTTTATTGTTACATTTTCATGAATATTTGGTGCCTCATAACTCTTCCTCCCAACCTCATCTTCAATTTCTCTTCATTCCTACCAGTGCTGCAAGATTTACTCATACGGTGTGGGAAACGGTGGGGGAGGGAAGTGGCAGACTGCCAGCTGGTAGCAGCTCTACAAGCATTGTGTAGCAATTCCTTAATGCTTCCTGTTTACCTTTTAGAAATTGTGTCTTGAAACCCTGAACTTACGCAGCAGCGAATTTGCGTAATAACGTGGCCTTACTTCAGTGTACCTTGCAGTCTTTCTGTTTTGTTAAATTCTACAAACATCATGTTTCTAATGATACTACAAACTCATAAATTTGCAAGTATCTCATACTGTGTTTTTGGAGAGCATCTGGATGTAATGGAAGTAAACATGCTACAGTCAAATGATTTCTTGTTGTTTTTAACAGGCCCTGTCAGGGCATCTGGTATTGCTTTTTGTGGGTGCAGGTATGTAAAGACCAAAAATAAGCGCAGCCTCAAACGTTTATTTGGCAAACCTTCACATGTGTAAAGGTGCTAATGTTAGGAAACGAGGACCAGTGCAAAATGCTTACGAGGTTTCAGAGCTTTTAAATAGTGAAAAAGGCTAGAGAGAATGAACTTGCAGTGTTTTGAAAATGACTTGGCCTCCTGCTGATATTTTTCTTGTAGCTAAGAATCCCTTTGCTCTGGTTTTCTTAAAATCTGATCATGCAATGTCAACTGAACTGCTTTTTGCGAATACGGTTGATATCTCTGGTAAGAGAGGCTATGCACCTGTTTGTGTGAGCTCTTTTACCTACAGTCATTGCAGCTTGTTAAGGAAAAGACATGCATTGTCAGTCTTCTTGAGAAGCCACATTTAATATTTGAGATTTCTTAGTAGCTTTCAAGTATAATAAATAAAAAGCTGTATGTAAATATAATTTATCTTGGATTAGAGAAAAAGAATTAAACCTTGGCCAGATACTGAATACGTTATTTGTAAGCAGTAGGTGTAGGTGATAGGATCTGGTAAAGTGTTGAAATTCTGGATTGCTGTTGAAACAGGCGCAGTGCGTGGTGAGAGACTTGGGTTTGGTCAAACTTGAAATCAAATCAGAGTATTCAAAATAAATACTTGTTAATGGAATTCCTTCTAACTGTAACTTACCAGAGTGAACTTTATCAGAAAAGCCTGTTAGTCATTCCCAGCTTCAGTCACTGCTTTTCTTCCAGTCAGGATAGTCAGGACATACAAGCAAAACTAGAGGACTTGCTCCAAAGCACAGAAGGAGGCATTTCTCTGGAATCTCTTGCCAGATGCTGCTATGTCTTCTTAGGGGAGTGGATGTTGATGGTTAGTTGTATTGAGTGAATTCTGGCTGCCTTCCCTTTCCCAAAGGAGTAAAGACAGGAAAGCTGTGTCCTGATTAATACTGACTAGTTAGATCCGGGCTTTTGCTTTGGTTTCATTTGAGGATGCTAATAGCAAATAAGGTGACTCTACAAGAAGGGCTTGCAGATGCAGTAAAAGACTCCATTACAGAGGTTGTTCAGCCCTTCTGTGATCCTCTTAAGTACTTTATCCTGCCACCAGGCATTTCCTCCAGATCATTTGGCTTTAACTTGATATCCTATCTCTGCCAGACAGTGGGGAACTTGGGAAATGACATCAGTTTAATTTAAAAAAAAAAAAAAAAAAAGCATGATCAAGGTTGATGTTAAATCTTGCGTGACCTCTCCCTTGAAAACCTGCAGCTTTAAGCCAAAAGGTGCTCAACGTTTTTTCTTGTAATGTTTTTGCTTTGGGGATGAAAAAAATACTTATCTGTATCATGTTCCTTACTGTTTTGTTGTTTTACTTGTAGGAAGTTTTGAAGTTCAGATTGTTATTTGCCTTTTCTACTTGCTACCTCCTGTAATGTATCAGGTATTGGTAGACTAACATGAGCTTGGAGTTAGATTTGTTCAAATGCAAAGCAGTGTGGTAAAGTTGAAGTCTGAATGATGTCTGGGAAAAAATGACGATGGTTTCCATTAGTTAGCATTGTGAACGTGGTTGCTTACTGTTAGAAAAAAACCAAAATGTTAAATTTATCTCTTTGCCTTGACGAGAATTAGAACTTTTGAAATGTCTCGCAGAAAATGTCCTCTTCCATGTTAAAATGCTTAAATCGTCTTGTGATTTCCTTACCTTCTTCCCAAAATATGACTGTTCCTGACTGCTTTGGCCATCTTCACAAACTAGAGATGGCTATTGGCAACCCGTAGTGGAATGGGAAGGTTTAAAGACATGAAGGTCTTGTTTTCCTACTGTTTGTCCTGAGACACATAGATTCTCTGCCCCCCCTCCCCCCCTTCCCACTGAAGGATGAGCGCTCTGTTTATAGATAGGATGCTCAGGCTTTCAGCTGTGTAATACTGTCTTAGTTTTGAAGGTTTATGACCCAGGCTTGAAGGTCGATCCACAAGCAGATTGCTGTAGGGCACTGGAGAGAAATACATGTCAGAGTATCTCTTTGCTGGTCAGCATTGGTCTGGCCTGCAAAAGGATGTATACAAACTGCTTGAAGCTCTTGTATCTCTGCCAGTCAGCTCTGAAGTCTGGTCTGGAGCTATACATCTGTAGACATGCAGAAGTACGTTGTATTATTTCTGGGTAGTCTTTTTTTTTTAGTTAGGCAGGTGTAGAGTTTTAGTGACGCTTTCTATGTATTACCCAGCAAAATGAGGCTACATTAAATATTTTTACGCTGAACTGGAATGTAATGAAATTAACAGGTGAAGAGACAACTTCATTCTGTGATAACCCGTAGTTCTTTCAAGGTGTAGTTTTATAGATTTGAGTTGGGGTGACCCAGGCCTGTAACAATCCAGAACCTTCCAGCCAGTTATTTTCTGTTGGGGTCAAGCAGGTTTTGTTTCTAACACCGAACACTCTGGCCTTGCAGCTGTATTAGTTCTAGAGCTCTTCCTTGTCTTCCCTGAACTGCAGGGAACCCTCCACTGCACCCAGGTCAAACACTTGAGCCTTGTAGTCACTTAAATCCCTCTTTTTTCTGTGTTAGCTTAACATAGCGCGCTTAGTCTGAAACTGCAGTCTAGTTGGTCGGTGTGTGAAAAGGTCATTTTCCACACTAACTTTACTGCACTGTTTCAGTTTAGAAATCTTACACACCAATAGTTCTCAGTAGTTAAATGAATCAAGAAAATAGCATGTTTTCCTTGTTCAATAATCACTTTCAGTTCTGTGTAATAAGATGGTTGCTGGTAAAGGGTGTGATTCAGCTCCAAACCTTAATGTTGTCTTGGTTAATTTTGAGAGAAAAAGGATCTGTGAAAATACTGCTAATAAAGGTATGAGAAAATGAGACATTTTAAACTTGTCACGGGTTTCTGAAACTCACACAGTATTGCTAAGCAATATATTTGTATTTATGAATATGTGTTGGCAAGTGTAATAAACATGTATATTTAAATAAACTTATTTTCTAAATAGCTTTGGTGTGGTTGCAAAGAGGCTTTTGTATTGTATACTGTTATTTAAGGTGCATTAGTGCAGTATTCTGTATTTTAAATGTTTAATTTCACTTTTAAATCTAATTGTATAATATTTTTATATTTAAAGAAATCTTCTGTCTTCAGTACTTTTTCTGTGTGTCATTCACAAAAATTTAACCTAGATTTTTTTTTTCAAGTGGAAAATGTCATCTAAGTGGCTATGTTGCTAACTTCATAATGTGTGATTTGTTTTGGAAAAAAAGTCCAAGATCACACAATTAGTGATAAATAAGTGCGCAAACTTCCTGTATGCAAGCATGGAAGGAATTTTTAAAAATAATTTTTTATTCTGTTGCTATCTATTATGAAGTTATGAATTTCAGAAACTTTGCTATTACAGGTAGCATCGATTGCAGATGAATCTGCAGAATCAGAAGGGATAATTGATTCTCAAAAACGTAGGGAAATACTTTCAAGAAGACCTTCGTACCGGTAAGGACTTTTTATTTTCGTTTTGCTGGTTTTTAAAGGCAGCTTATTGTATTACAGCAAAACTGTCTGATAAAAGCCAGTGAATTAGTTTTCTCATGGATATGAAATTTCAAATATATAAAATTATTTACATTCTTTTTTAGAAAAATTTTGAATGAACTTTCATCAGATGCTCCTGCAATACCGAAGATTGAAGAAGAAGACAAGTCAGAAGATGAAGGAGTGCCTTCTGGAACTTCTGCAATGGCGATGCCAGCCAGCTTATATCATACTAACACAGGGCAATACTGTATGTTTGCAAAGATACTATGTGATATTGTAGAACATATATAGGAACAACTTTGTTTCTAAGAGTTCCGTAATGAAGTAGAAATGTTGGATTTTGGTGGAGAAGAATGAGAGCTTCTATATTTTAAATAACTTCAATTTTTATATTTAATTTCTCCTAACATGGACATTATAGGCTTTTAGTCTGTTTCTTGTCATGTTTGATGGTTGCTAGATTTAGTCCTTCTAGAACTCCTGTGCACTAAAAATGTGGAAGTGAGGCTCAGGTGAAATGAAAAATGTTGATATTTTGATGTGAATGTTCAGTGTTATAAATCATTGCAGTTTCAAACTACTGTGATTTGCTATGTATTAGTGCTGTTCATTACATGAAATGACAATTAGAGTTAGATTTTTTTTAACGTGTAAGGTTGGAGTATGAAACTATTTCTTAACTTTGAATTTCCTTTCTGAAAAGAACTGTCTCTTCCTCTCCAGAGTTCAAGTATGAACACATTAGCTGCAGAATTAACCTAAATTGTAATCTCCAACATTTGATACTTCATCCAAACGGAGGGTAAAAGTTAGATTCACGGTTCTGTTCTATAGATTTTTCTAATTTATTTATTCCTGCATTTGTGTTTAAAATGTTGTGTAACTCACTCCCCATAGCTTCCTTGGGCTTATCATATATCATCTAAAGGACAGAAGTTCTAACTTTCTGATAACTCTTTTTTCAATTGTGTATTGGGTAAAGCTTCACTCCTACAGTTACTTTTTTTGTCATGTCTTTTCATGTGTAGCCACACTGGAATGCAGGTATCTTCCTTTGATGTAATGACAGGAAAATTGCACGAGAAATGTTGTGTGTTTTTTTTCCCTGAAACAAGAGAACAGAGGAAGTCTACTGAAATATTGCAGTGACATATAAAAGAATAGAATGGCTCTCTGGTTGTATTCTAGTCACCCTTAGATTTCTTCAGTTGTTTTTAATTGAAGTAAATAAAGTAGTTACCAGCTCTGAGAAAGCAGAATTTCCTATGATATTATGTACCCCTTCATCATAGGAAGTAATTTTGCTTGGGCTCCTAAGCTGCTTTTCTTGCCCATTCTGTAAAGTATAGACGTATATAAATGTCTGCTTCATGATGTCCAGCATCTGAAGTGCTCTTTTCTGTGGACTTGTGGTCATGCTAAATGACAGTTGTCCAGTACAGAATCTGGCAGAGATCCTTGACAAATTATTTTATTCAATTTTTGAATTATATTTTTGGTTTGGCTTAGATTTAGTTTAAAAAAAACATATTTGCAGTTTCAAGGCTTAAAAAGAAGTGCTGTAGTGTCTGCACTATGTTGTAGTGAGCCTCTAAATCTTTAGGATTTCTAAGTTAGGAGTTTAGGTTTCTTAGTCATGTATTCCTCCAGGAAACCAGCATTGTACTTTTACTAGCAATGTCTTGCAGGAGGTGATTCTTGCTTCTTAATTGACAATTTTTTAATTTGAACATAGCTATAAATCATAGTGACAGGGTAGTATATAAAAGAATTAGGAGATTCATAGGTTTTGCTTTCTTGTTCAATCAAACATTTACTTCTGAAAAATCAAACAGCAGAGAGCATCACCAACAATGTGCTTGAATTAACGCAGTCCACAAAAATTTAATTACATCTTAATTTAAACTTGGCTTTTGCATGAGCCAAGCATGGAAGATATCTGGTTTATGCTACTTTTTCTTTGAAAAAGTTATATTCAGGGCCTAAAAAATATACTGTGTATTTAAAGTAATTTAACTTGTTAAATAGGTTCTCAGCCATAATGAGCCATTGCTTCAGGATGCCATGTCAGCCTGCATAGGCTCTCCTGATTCTGGCTCCAAAAGTTTGTTTTGAGAGCTTTGTCTTCCTGGAGATGGTTTTTCTTATCCATTTTATTAGTTCATTAATTTGATTATTATTTTTTTATTATTTTTTAACTTTGAAGTTAAAATATTGCATGTCTTTTGCTGCAGTGAAGCCTGTGTGTTCTCTCTAATTCTGGTTAGGAAACATTACATCAAAATCTTTCTTAGGAAGCTGATCATTACCCTTAAACATATTGCTTGCTGGCAAAGTCAGATTTCAAGTTGAATCCAAGTGGTAGCAAGGCTAGTTGTCTCCTTATAGTGGGAGGGATCTGAATTTGGAATTTACTAAAGAGAGCTTGACTGTTGACTTCTAGTCCTTACACGTACAAGGCACAGATCTGCAACATTTCTGACCAGCTGTCCTGCTGGCTGCCTGTGATCCTCAGGAACTGCTGTCAGTTAAAACTGGGAACACTGTGTACGAACACAGCATCTCCTGTGTTGATTACAGTCTGGATATGATGCAGAGGATCACTGCATGTGTCTCTTTTACCTTTACAGCTCTTGTCAATAGCTTTTCTGTTTATCATTGTTGTATCTGAGTACTCGTCTCTTCTTGGCCAGCGTTGGTTGTGTGGGTTCTCTTGTGCAGGCATCCAGCAGTTTATGCATAAAGCTTGTATGGAGTCCATGGCAATGAAGAACTGGTCTTGCAGTGTCGCTAAAGCCATCTGTACTGTGCCCTCGTGTAAAACAGATGTTACTATATCTGCTTCCTTAGTTTCTCTGCTGTTCTCTCTATTCCTGCATAGGAAAGACAGTTTTGTTGAAACGATGACTTTGACTGTATGTTGGTGTCTTAATGTCTGGGGTGACTATTTTTGGAAGAACTTGATAAGTAAATTTTTCTGAAAAACAAATATGTTTTTTCTGTTAGCAGCAATGATGGCTGTTCTTTGCTTACTTTTTACTCGCGAAATGGTATGTTGCCATGGTTTCCAAATATCTTTTTCCTCAGAGTTTCTTGGCTTTGGCTTATGGAAGCAGATAGACTGACAGGCATGACCAGCTAGATAAAACGTCTTTCCCAGTTACCTCCATCAACACATGTCTTATCTTTCTGTAAAGGGAATGGATAGTTTTGCATAAGGCAGCGTCTTGTGTATGAGCCTTGTAACCTGATTTGACTACAAGCCTACTCTGTTGGCTGTAGTTCTGTCATGCTGGTTATTGAATACTGAAAAAAAAAATTGGTTTCCCTCACCTGTGGTGGTGGTCTAATTGTGTAACAGTTGTTTGTTCAGTTAGAATGCGTGAATCAACTGCCTCTTCCTCCTATTTGCCTACGTGTGTGTATCATGGTGTTCTGTCTGAAACGATGCAGGGGAAATGAAAATTACTAATTCTTTTGCCATCTGTTTGGGTTACTTGCTGTCTTAGGATGGGTTTTCAACAGTTGGAGAATTAAAAATATCTTTTGGGAAAGACCAACTTTATTTGCTTTTCCTAGTTTTGGAAGGGAGGGAGAGATCTTTTTTTTCTGGGTTAGAGCTGTTCATACTCAGAGAATGGTATTAGTATCATCTCCAGTCCTAGCTAGAAGATGCCACGTACATCCATCCACCTGCATGATGTACGACTCCAGTGACTGTCCAGGAAAGTTCTATACTCTTCAAAGAAGGCATAATTTCCTGTAGAGCTTCAGCACAACAAAAGCCTGTGCAGTGGTTGAGATCGGGACAGTGAATGGGGTAGGGGCAGTGTGGTGTTCTGGTGATATGGCAGGAATCAGCCCCATAAGGGAGACATTTACTGGAGTTAATTCACTCTTACTTAGGAAGTACTGGATTGTGATGTGAATGAATAATTACAGAATCACAGAATGGTAGGGGTTGGAAGGGACCTCTGTGGGTCATCTAGTCCAACCCCCCTGCCGAAGCAGGGTCACCTACAGCAGGCTGCACAGGACCTTGTCCAGGTGGGTCTTGAATATCTCCAGAGAAGGAGACTCCACAGGCAAACTGGGCAGCCCATTCCAGTGCTCCGTCACCCTCAGAGGGAAGAAATTCTTCCTCATCTTCAGACGGAACTTCCTGTGCTTCAGTTTGTGCCCATTGCCCCTTGTCCTGTCGCTGGGCACCACTGAAAAGAGTCTGGCCCCATCCTCCTGACACCCACCCTTCAGATATTTGTAAGTATATATTAGGTCCCCTCACAGCCTTCTCTTCTTCAGGCAGAACAAGCCCAAATAATTTCAGGACAGCTGTGACATAATTATACACATACACTTTGTATGATTCTCTGCTCATGTTTTTACTGCTCAGGAACCCAAACTGACTTTTTTTATGTGGGATGGTACAGTGATGGTGTAGACATACCATTTCTTGTGTTAACTCTATCAGAGGGAGAATTCAGCTGTGTAGCTTCGCAGCAGGATTTGTCACCTCTACCTCACAGAGAAGCTCATGTGCTGCTGGGAACCTGCTCTTGTCTTGGATACTAATAGAGGAGACAATGATTTTTCTTGCTTCTGTCTCTTCCAGCCAGACCCAAAATGGGGCACTTTCTGCTTTGGAGGCCAGACTGATACATCTTGCTCATTTTAAATTTTTTTTTCCCCCTCCCTTTATTCTTTCTGGAGCATGTGTGCAGCACCCAGCTAGTTCCTACGTTACATGTTCCCTATTCTAAGGGTAGGACTGGAGGTACATGCTGAACCCTGTGCCAGTATTATGATAGCACTCTGTGCTTTGTTCAGTGGGAGAGGAATTCCCCATTTTTTCCAAAAAGAAGCTAATTTAGTTGATGGGATTTGGTAATTTTGGTAGATTACTATGTTCTCAAAAAAATAGCTGAGCTTCTAGTAGGTAGTTACTATTGTCTAACTTAGTAATAGTTTACTAACCAACTGTTAGTATCTCAGTGCTCTTTGAAGTGTTGTTGTCTGATGATGCACTTTCCGGGTAACCTACGATTGTCAAGACGGAGCATTTGAAATCAACTATCTCTAAAACTCACATGGGTGTCTAAATCATGTATTCAGATAACCAGAGCTGAGCGCTCAAGAATGTCATGAAATATTGTGAATCTGCAGTGAAATCAGAGGAGCTGGCAATCCTGAATCTATACTTACGTGTGACTTTTGTACCATCTCAGACCACTTCAAATACAATGACAGTGATTGTAGTTTAAATACCTTTTGGGGGAGAAAGAAGTTTGTTGCTTCTTGGGAACTGAGTTCTCATCTACAAGTTCCAGGAGTATTTTAATTAGCAAAAGAGACATGGATTTGATGGATGGACCACTCGGTGGATAAGGAATTGGCTGGATGGTCACACACTCGATCAAAGAGTTGCGGTCAATGCCTCAATGTCTGAGTAGAGACTAATGACAAGTGGCATTCCTCAGGGGTCGGTATTGGGACCAGTGTTATTTAACATCTTTGTCAGGGGCTTGGACAAGTGAGATTGAGTGCACCCTCAGAAATTTTGCAGACGACTTCAAGCTGTGAGTTGACATGCTTGAGGGAAGGGATGCCATCCAGAGGGACTTTGACAGGCTGGAGAGTGGGGCTGTGCAAACCTCATGAAGCTCAACAAGGCCAAGTGCAAGGTCCTGCACAGGGGTCGGGGCAATCCCAAGTGCAGATATAGGCTGAGGGATGACGGGACTGAGAGCAGCCCTGCCAAGGAGGACTTGGGGTATTTTTTATTTTTTCTTGTATTAGAACTATTTTAGGAGAGTTAGTATTTCTGGAAGCAGAGAGATAAATCATGTGGAATGCAGCTTTTTATCTGTTATACACATGACATGTATTACACAACAGGCTCTATATTTATGAAAATCAGAATTAACATTATGTAAATTTTATTGTACAATTAATTGATCTTTAGGTAAGGAGAGGGTCAGGAGTCCTATTAGACAATGTTTATTTTAAAAAGGGAGATATATTTTTTAACATGTGTTGTGTCTCGTTCTATTGCCTAATTTTTATTTTTCTTTTTATGTTTAGTTACTATATCTCAAGGTGGTGCAATCCAGATTTCTAATCCGGCCTCTGATGGTGTCCATGGACTACAGACATTAACAATGACAAATTCAGGAGCTCCTCAGCCAGGTGCTACCATTGTGCAATATGCAGGACAGTCACCTGATGGCACACAACAGTTCTTTGTTCCTGGAAGCCAGGTTCTTGTTCAAGGTATATTTTACTAGTCTACTGCATTTTAGTTTTTTTCATATGAAACAATTTTTATTAAAAGGCTTTTTATTTTGTGTTGACATTATTGCACTATTAAATAAAATATTTGTGCATAACAAGATGGAAGGCAGTTTTAGGAGGAGACTCAGTTTCTCTGCTCAGTAAAGCAGCTATTTCTTTTGATTAAAAAGGTTACGAGGAGGAAATAACAGTATGAAATCACTTTCTGCTTTGAATTTTTTTACAGTAAAGGTGCTGCTACAGACTGAAATGAGATGCTGAGGCTACATCTCATTTAATATATGAAATTAACTTGTTTTTTTTTTCAGCAGTTAATCTCAATAAAACACAAGTTCTGAGGTTCTTTGGATATGTTTACAAGTCTCTAATATGACCTTACTACAGATCATCTTACGTATGCTAGAAGGTCTGTAGGAATATAATTTATGAACATTTTTCATTTACATACACTTTGTAGTTGACCACCTAATATCATGATAGCACAGGTAGGAAAGCAACGTTCTGCTTAGTAATCTTTCTACTTAGGTATAGTTTTATAATGTTTTTGGGTAGACGGATATAGATTTTGTTTGTAATAATCACAGAAGTAAAAGAAAGAAAAAAAAAAACCAAAACCAAACCCCAAATATCAGGCCTATGGCAGAAAAGATCTATTTCAGAATCTTTCAGCTAGCATATATATACTTTTTCCAAAGTATTTGTTGAGGAATCTCATCAATAATGGATGGCATCACATAAACCCTGTGCCTCATATTTTCTGATAATCTGTGGTGGGGAAAAAGGATTAGTATAAAAGTGCCAGCTGAATGATATCTCATTTGCTACAAGCTTATATTCATAGGCAAAATAAGAGGCAATTCTGATGTCCTGACTGTTTCCCAGTACAGGTTAAGGGTTGTTTTGGTAGCTGAAGCAAAAGAAAATGTTTTATTATTAGTGAAAATGAGTGTAGAAAAGTTGTATCAAAAATCATTCTGTTGGGATCTATGTATGTTTTTGTAATATAGTCAGTGATATGAACAGTGGTATTTGAGATCTGTGGCTTGAATTTCTTGCGTGCTTCAGTTCTGATCTTCTGTTCATGTGATCCTGAAGTGCTCCTGTAATCACAAGGTGCTCCTTTTTTTGCATTGGTGCTTCCATTGTCCTGGGCATACTTTCACAGTGGATGAATTACCAGTCTGAATTTGTTTATTACAGGCAAAGGCCTTAGTAGTTTGCAGTGCCCTACATACAGACCAGTGCCTGGACTGTTCTGAAATTAATTTCATTTGAATTGATGTAAATAAGTAGTAACTCTGTTAGAGCTGAGATTTTTTTTTTATTTTAATTTTTTTTATGCTTTAACACTAAGCTAACCAGATCTCTTGGATTTATTTTGAAAAAGAAGGGAACTGGGGAGAGGTAGTCCTTATCCAGAGTTACTGTTCTGCCTGTTACAGCATCTGAAATCACTAGCTTTAGGTTGACTTTGTTGGAGCTTTCTTCAATCTTTTCTGAAGCTTTTGACTGAAATGAAATGAGTGGTTGTTCCCCCCACACTGCAAGAAGCTTTAGCCTTTCATTTACCTATTCATTACGGCTTATTAAGCTTTCCTGTCTTGCACGTCTGCCCAGCAGAGTTCTCTGCCTTTTAGTGGAACTGCTCCAATCAAAACAATTGCATGTCTTTTTAAAATTTCCCTAATTTCTATCCAATCATGGCTTTATCATTCTGATTCATTAACGAATTCTAGAGCCACATTCTAATTTCTGTCAGTCAGTGCTGTGAATTTTCAGATGCTGCTTTGTGGTGAGTGCTTTCTGTAGTTTTATGAATAATTCAGGGAAAAAGAACAAAGCGAGGCTTATAGAAATATGGAAGAGGAAGAAAGAAAGAAAAAAAAGGTCTACTGGAAAAGGAGCTGTCTGAGCTGCAGTTTCAGTGAGCTGTTCCAGTGACAGAGCATATTAATGACAGTGGTAAGCAAGTGAGGTCACTGTGATGTCAGTGCTCTTGCTTGTAATCCTGCACATGCTTGCTAGTTTGGAACAGTTCATGCTGAGCTCTGGTAGAGGAACAGGAGAATCGTGTGTGCAGAAGCTGATCATGGCTGTAACAGGAGATGAGACGGGTAAAAATTTTGTTTGTCTTTTACAGTATATTTTTGGATGCCTAACCAGTGCTTAGTCGGTATTTGTGACATTTTCTTTTGAACCTGTTGCTGTAACTCTTTCATGTTTCAAAACTGGTACAAATAGCTTCTGGTTATATCTAGTAAGTGTAGGATCTCAGGGCAGTTTAACAGTTTCGTTTGGGGGGAAAAAATCACTGTTAGTGCAAGAACTCATGCACTAGATTGATACAGATAACTAATCTTTCTAATTTACTGCAGGATTTTGCTGAAAAATCCACCACTCTTCTTTTAAATCCTTCTTTATTGTGGAGATAGTTGTATGCGTTATTGTGTTTATAATGGCTTTTCATTTTGTGAAAGTGACACTGCTTTTTTGTTTAGCAATAAACACTTCAGATTTGATAGCTAAAATAGGCTTAAGTATAGCTGTAAGAGAAAGTAGTGCAAATAAACCCCATGCTTTCATTATTAAAGAAAATACTGAATGCAAACATTTTCGAGAGAGAGCAAGGATCTGAAGTATTGTAATGCCTGCTTGTTTTCTCCTCCACTGTTAAAATGGTCTGTTCCTCAGCTAATTGAGTTCAAAAGGCTGACGTCATTAGATTTCCTGGAATCGTGTTGCAGTAGGGAACTGGAAAAGTTAAACTCCAAACAAGGTACACATTGACGTCAGCTCCAAGTCATGCTGTGATTTAGTCAGTTCCTTTCTGCTTCGTCAGTTGCCTCCGGCAGAGCTGTAAATGTTAACCAGCTCGCAGCCGGTACCTACGTGCTGCTGCTCGTTGCTGGCACATATTGTTTCATTAATCCAAAGATAAATATCTTCTCCAAGTCCACGTTTTGGGTTTTGTTTTTTTTTTAATGCTCAAAGGAATAATGATTCATGCCTTGTTTAGCCAGTTTAGTGGCAAAGGTAAAAACCCTTTGATAATCTAGTCCCATCATTATGACTCACAGAAGGGGAGAACAGACATCCTAATACACAGCAGGCATCAAGCTTTTCTTCTGGATAGTCACTGGAAGAACTCCAGTGTAGGGATGCTCTCTAGTGTTCAGCAAGTTACTTTTTCCAAGAACCTGCTGATACAAGGTGGTTGATTTTTTTAAAATTTGTTTTTAATGTGTTGTTTTTTTTTTTAATTTCTCAGAGCTTAATTTACAAGGTTAGTTTTCTGAATGTGGTTTGAGGTTTTTTTTGTTTGTGTGTTTGTGTTCCTGTTAATAAGTTCCATTTTGTAAGTCTCAACTCAAAGCTTCAGGTTTTCGGTGACTTTTTACTCCCTTGCAATTTTAAGGAGGAAAAAAAAAAAAAGACATGACCTGCAGCAGTGTTTTAGGGAAATACACCATCTCCAAGTTTGTTGCTTTGTTAATGGTCTCAGTCTGATGTGTTAGGAGTAACTTTAAACCTCTGTGGGGTTTCATTAGAAATGGTCACAGAGGTTTGTCAGTCTGCATCAAGGTGTGTGGCATTTTTGTCTGAGATGCTGAAAGGGAGGGTACCCTTCTCTGTAATATTGTGGATACATTACCTGACCTAAACTATGAATTTTTTCAAAGGTATTTTATTCTTCCTGCTTAAAGCGTGTTTCATCTTTCCCAATGTCTTTTTTTTGGGAAACAGTATTTTATTGTAACTTTTTGAGATATTATACAAAAAATTTTGCAGACTTCGAAACAATTCATTTGCTATAGTGTGTCATAAAACACATATTAGTGCACAACTAAAAGATACTTTGTCAATGCTATGCTTGCCTTTTTTTTTTTCCAAACTGCTGTGTCTGGGTTTACAAGGTCTGTACCAGCAAAATGGTTATTTATCTCTGTTACCACACTGCTGCATTTATAAGTCAGCCAACTGTTCAGCAGGGAGAGATGCTGCTGGAACCTGGTCAAACTATTCATGCAACACATTGTTACTTACAGTGGTGTTTGCTGATCCCAGCTGAGATAGGGACTCACTTTTGTTAAGCCATGTTGCAGGTACGTTATCGCCCCGAGTCCCCTGCACAGCAGCAGCAGTAAGCCCTGTTAGCTAACATCTGAGTGTAAATCAAAGACAACAAAGTAGCTGGTCTCGCCAGGCTGAGGTGTCCTGAGTTACGGATTTTTCTCTGGTGACTTGATCTACAGAATGGTTCAGTTGGATTTCTAATTCATTGCAGCTAATGCAAATTAAGATAATGTCTCTTTTTTACCTAGTGATGAGAGATAGAAAAAGGTAGTTCTTACTACAGAGCCCGTAAAATGTATGTAATGTGGCCAGCATAAAGGTGAGCCTGAAGAGGTTCTGAAACGCCATTTTTGTAAAGAGTGAGCTGAAATACCATCCCGTTGACATAACTGGGACTGCCAAGACATGGAGAACTTAGAGTTAAGTAATTCTCTTGTACCAAGGCCTGTGTCCATGCCAGCTGCCTGTTAGAGCTCATGGGGCTGTGCTGGGCTGATTTCTCTCTCCCTCCCCCATCCCAGGGGGATTATCTGTAACCCAGGTCAGTTCGTTGGTCCAGTTGGTCTTGTAATTCCACAAACACTTTTACCCGCAGGACCGAGAGGGGGGGAGGTGCAAAGTGTTTAAGCTGATAATGGTTTCAGGACATGGCCGTGGAATTGTAGTCTAAACACAGCTTGATCCTATTTTTTGTATTTAATTAGTAAAGTACCTGCATTAACTTAATAGTAATTTTTTAATTAAGTTTGGGTTTTGGTTTATTCCCCATGTAGTTGACTGATGTCTCTTTACTGCTCTACCCATCAGACTCCTCAAAGTGTTTTTGTCTCCATTTTATTTTTTCAAGTTAAGTTTTTCCATTATTTGAATATTGCTTTAAAGAATTAAAGTATAATTAAGTATAAATTAAGCCCCTGAAATTTGATCTTTTATATTGAGTTGTCTTAATGACAAAATCTGAAGTTTTGTTCTGTGATAATATAAAATATTTATGGAGAGAAATAGGTAAATACTTGCTTATAGTTTGAAGAGGGATACATCTTTTTGTTTTGATTTTTTTTTTCTCTGTCAGGTAAGACACAAGTACTTAAAACTTTCACAGAGTTTCACAGTTGGGGTACATCATGTAGGAACAAATTACCTCAGAAATACAGAAGTGAGGTGAGAGTCTCAGAAAGATATTGGTTCTAAACAACATGTCAGATTTCAGATCTGTGTTTAGCTTGGGGAGAGCACGAAACTGGTGGGCTCGGGAGCTGAATCTGAACTTTTGCACTCCAATTTACTGTGTAGCTACACCTCTTCCTGTGCAACTGCCACTACCTCCTCTTGCCCGCTAATGCTGCAGCATCCTGTTGGTGGTCCCCTTGCTCAGGAAACATACTCCTGTTCACCATGAGCGCTTGTCTGTTCCTTTTCATTTTGGCAACAGCAGCTCTCGCTCGTTTTCCAAGGGTTGCCAAACTGCTGCTGTGAAGGAAGGAGAGGCAGTAAGGCTGGTACTGTTGCTATCACAGAGGAGGAGGAGAAGGTTGACTTCTGAAGTGAGTTGACTCCTGAAACCTGTGTTAGAGGACAGGGGCAGCATATAAACCTCAGTGGCTGCAACAGCAGGACCATCTTTTCATGGGATTGTGCAAACAGGAGAAAAGTGTGGCTGCTCTGACAGCGTTTCTCAAACAGCTTTCCCTATATTGTTTGAAAAGAGCCATGTGGAAACTTTCACAGGCTTCAGTCTGGCTGACTAGTGGGGCCCCATGCTAGTGCAATTTAGATAACTTATTTTACAGCATGGAAATAAATGCTAATAAGATAACCAATATAGTTGTGACATTACAGGCCTGTGAAGTATTTTATGTAGCAGGGATCCTGGATAACTCATCAACAGAAATCTGTTATTTCCAGAGAGATTTTTGCATAGTTCTTTTTTGCCGTGAAGTTTAAAATACAATTCTTCTATACAGCTGCCGCTGGAGACATGCCAACTTACCAGATTCGAACTCCGGCTGCTACCTTACCTCAGGGACTGGTAATGGCAGCCTCACCAGGGTCTTTGCATAGCCCTCAGCAACTGGCAGAAGAGGCAACACGCAAGAGAGAGCTGAGACTCCTGAAAAATAGGTAAGACTATAAAAAAATTAACAGTCCGTGTTGCAAAAAAAACCCAAACCTAAAACAATCTAATGAAGTTTTCTTCTTAAGGTTGTGAGAACTGCCTGTGATTGACGAAGGGAAGGCAAGAAATTTTGTCAGTCATCCCACGCCCTTATAGCATTGAGGAGTATTGGCTGTTAACTCTGGAGAGTTAGAGTTGACCTTGTCACCATGGATTTTTAGTTCTAAAATATTATGGTAATTCAGAAACCGGTACTAGTGTTGTCCCTTTCTGATAATTTTTGTGATGATCTGGAGGTATACTTATTGCTGAATTTTTTCTTTTCTCCCACCCCACAGTAAAATGACCAGTATGGGTTTGTTCGTCTTGAAACATCCCAGCACAGAATTGGTTAGGAAAATATCTGAGGATCTCATTAGCAGCTGTCCATTAATGATGATGTGAAGAGGACTTACTCTAGGATGGAATGATAATTACAGACTTTCCTAAATACTTAGCTACTGGGATATGTTATTGTGCAGTGCCCCTGTCATTTTGTGAGGCACATTATGTGAGGTGGTTGTATATTTTTTAATTAGTTTGCATGGACTTGACTGTATGTTGTAAATGCCAGTCTTTCTTTGTGTATTCTTCATGTTATTCTTGGGGGACTTTTTTTTTTTTTTTTTTTTTTTTTTTAAATGCATAGCCACTGCTATCAATGGCAGTTAAATTAATGGAACAAATAGTCTGCTGTGCAGATCTCTAATAGCCACTTGCTTTATGATCGAATTCATGGTATTGCTTTGCTCTCATGCCTGTCCTTTATTTTAAATTACTCCCTAGGATCACTGCATTGTTGTACCTCCTTTTGTTTCTCCTCTCTTCAGTTTTAAAACTAGCATCTATGCTATCTCTCATGTAACTTGCTGGAGAGTTACACTCTCACAATCTGACAATTTATCATATTCCAAGATGTTAAAGGAATGGACTCCCAGTACTTCTAAAATTTATTCTGGTATTGAATGCTTGTTCAGTTACGTGCTTCTGAAAATACTACGCAAAGTGTTTAGCTTCAATATAACAGAATCCTGAGCAGTGATATGAGATTGACTCCAGACTGCCATTTGCCAGCAACAAAAAAATCCTGAGGTGCATATGGCTGAAATGTGCCCAGGTGGACAGTTCTAAAGTGCTAAGAAATTGTATTTGTTTGGACTTAAATTTTACTGTAGATTGTTACATTAAGGTAAAAAAATTAAAGCAGTTTGTAAGCTTGGCATCTAGCTTTTTATCTGAAGAGAGTAGCGTTATGCTACTATGCTATGCTTTTATTTCCTAAAAGTAAATTATTAGGGTTTGGTTTTGAGATTTTTGAGTGCAGAAGATAATATTCCTAATAAACACACAAAATGGAATGTGACTGGAAGAAGAAATGCTGCTTTTAGTCTTAAAGTTTAGTGCAACTCCAGTCAATATGTTATTATTTACTCACTGTTTTTCCCAGTTCCTCTATGTATTAATTACATCTTTGTATTTGTTGATGCTGAATTTGTTTCAAGTTCTAGTTGTTTTGAATTGTATTTTAACCATGTTATTGCTTATGGCTGTTATGTGCTGTTCTGTTTGTGCAATGCAACAGCTGGTGGTGGTTGTTGTTGTTGTTGTTGTGGAACCGCAGGGATTGCAGGTAATTTAATTTGTCCGGTCTTTGCCATCTTGTGGCTGTTCCTGTAGTCATTTGCCTTGTATTGGTTCCAGGGAAGCTGCCAGAGAATGTCGCAGAAAGAAGAAAGAATATGTCAAATGTCTTGAAAATCGTGTGGCTGTGCTTGAAAACCAAAACAAGACTCTCATTGAGGAACTCAAGGCCCTCAAAGATCTTTATTGTCATAAAGCAGAATAACTGTCTTTCATTTGGACCTCGTTTATTATGAACTTTAATCAAGGCATGAGAGGAAGCAATTCTACAGATTGCCATATGAACTTGAGAAACAGACACTTGAGGCCCTTGTGGAACCCAGTTTTGCTTAGTGTTTTCAGACTGATGTGGGAGATATTCCAAATTCTGTCATAGTCTCCATACTCTGCTGAGCTTTCTAATGGCATGCAAATGGCTTTTTCGTTTGCACTTTTTACTTCTGCTTTTTGCAGGGAAGCTGCTAAAGAATGTCGACGTCGGAAGAAAGAATACATAAAATGTCTGGAGAGTCGTGTTGCAGTGCTAGAAGTTCAGAACAAGAAACTTATAGAGGAGCTTGAAACCCTCAAAGACGTTTGCTCTTCCAAAACAGATTAGTAAAAATATTTATTATACTGTGAACTGACTAAAATATGTCCAGTTGCTTTATAAGGCAATACATAGCCAACATGAATTATGACTTTCTCTTTGTGTCATTTATATTATATTCCAACTCCTAACATTCCTCAAATGCTTTCCTGCTTTTTGTCAATTCATAGCTCTAGTTTCAGGTTTTTCATGCTCCTCCCCTCCATCTCCCAAGGAGCCAAATGTTAAAAAAAAGTAACAAAGTAAAAAAGCGCGTGGTTTCTAAGAGCTTTTTCTTTGCCATATATTTACATACTACTTTGTACATGTTACTGAGTGTCCTGCACATCCAAAACATTTTACACTTGTTTTAGATGAATCATAAAGATAATGCGTCCAGTAATACAAGAAAATCAAACAACCCAAGGTATCTCAGGAAAGAGTTTATAAAAGAATGTTATGATTACATATATGTACTAGCATACTAGTCTACTAGATGATTTTATGGCATATTTTTATATTAGTTGCTTTGTGGAAAAAAGTATTGTACCGCTGTCACCGAGTGCCATGGTTAAAGATAGTTTTGAATAGAACCATGTTGTCTAACCTGTGTAGTGTCTGATTTCCTTTAAACATCTGTTTATCATAGGTGCTTTAAAACCAGTCAGTATCTGGACAAGGACAAAGGAAAAAAGCATACCTAAACTCATGACACGATGCTAACTATATTGTAGATACCTGAAAAAAAGCTGTTACATGGCTGCCATTTACATAATTTTCTGTAGTCTATAGAATATTTGATTTATTAGAGATCTGTATATCAAAATTCAATTTTGCATCCTGAATACTTCATCTTCTAGATTCTGGACGGTTGTAGACAGTTGCGTATAACAAAGGCTGATGGTGTACTTCTTTTTGCACTTTTTGCAAAGTACTGAGAGGAAGTAAAGGTGACTTAAAGAAGGAAGCTTTCCAATAAACAGTAACTATCTGCTGATTCACAGGGTGCTGGAATAGCCTATAGGTGAGTGCTGGAGATTTTTAAAATGAACCCATGCTTAAACCAGATTACAGTTCTGGTAAATGCAAGTACATGCCAACTTTCCACTGTGCTTTGAAAGAAAATAGTGCTTATGCAAAACTGCTTCTGGGTGTTTCTTTAATTCAGGAATGATGTAATTGTTTGTTGGCCAGTACAGTCTATGAGCAGAGTACTCGGGAGCTTTGCTGGAACTAGCAGCGTCATTGCATTACTGATGTGGTAGGAAGAAACGCTTAGTTCCTACTTAATTGGCTTTACTCTGTGTGTGTGTGTGCGCGTGCGTGTGTGTGTGTGTGTGTGTAAGGGGGAGGGATGGAGTCACACCATTACTAAAGTCACTGGGACTTCTTCACTTAAGGTAAACTGAATTCACATTTAACCCAGTCTTCACCCTGACTCTGTTGGGGCCTGGTGTGTGTACCTTTTTTTCTTTTTTTTAAAAAAAAAAAAAAATCATCTCATTTTCTTTTAGCTTTCCCAAATTGCTTGACATACACAGGATAACTTTCTCAAATCTTTTGAAAATCCCATTAGGTACCTAAGTGAGACCGTTTGTAAGAAGAGTTATTATCTTTCACTTCACGCAGCCACATCAGTTGGTTTTAAATAGGAAACGGGCAGCCTTTTGGGCCCGTAGGATTTGCTGCAGGTCTGGAACCAAAGTAAAATAAACTTTCAAATATCTGTTTCACTGTGAAAATACAGTGTAAGTGCTAAAGTCAGCAGAAGTCAAAGGTTCTGTTAAAGCTGGACAGGATGAATACAGTCTGCAGGTCCATGCTGCAGCCTCGAGACTGCAACAAAAGTGTCCAGCAAATTGTTTGTTGTGGCTCTGTCACTAGAATTCCTTTTCTGTTGGGGTAGGTTTTGCTCCTGACTCTCAAGGGACTTTGAAACTTACGTGGAAACAAACTTGGGCACATGGTGGTTATCTCTCCAGTAAAATCTTCTCTTATCTTCCCAATAGAATCTGGTACTAACTGTACTTAGAAATTTGATAGAAGCAATCCTTGTCTGTTCCACATCTATGTAGTCTACAGTAATTTCTTTGCTAATACTTTTAAAAGATTTGATTAATGTTTCTTTTTTATTTAAATAATTACTTGTGTGGGTGGGGTGCTTTGTTAATAATGGGAGCTAAATCCAAATGCTCTTGGCATGTGTTTGGTCATTCTGAAAAACTCGATTTGATCTGTTTATCTGCACCAGGGAAAGGTATCCTTCTTCAGAAAAGCCAACTGCATAAAACCTGGCTTATTTAGGCTAAAACTAGGAAAAAAGAAAAGTTTATGATGTAGTCTTTCATTCTCAGTAATTCAGTTTGTTATAGCATTAATTTTGACAGAATTAGCAACGCACATTTCTGTGTTTTAAAGTGAGACTGAGTGAGTGTGTTGGTGAATAAGAACATTTAAGATGTATGGTCGGTAAATTAGAACCAAGATGCATCTTGTGGTGAAGAAAATAACTGATTTGAGAAGGAGCGAAGGTAGATCTGCACAAATGCCAAGGATCTGTTGTCAAATTGCTACTGCAAAAATTACTACTTAAAACAATAAATCCAGTTCTGAATTGGTTTGAGATGTACATTGAAAACTTTGTGAGAGACCTCCCTGAGATTAAATAAAGATTTGAAGGAAAAGTCAGTGTACCACTGGGGTTTGTCAGAGTAGTACCAAAATACGAAGGTGAGATGGGACTGCTGCAGCCTGAATCTCTGTTCAAGCCGTGTATCACAGGATTAAAGCGATAGATAGCATATATGCTAGGATATACAAATTGGTTTATATTATAAAGGAAAATAAATCATACTAAGTTATCCTTCAGTTTATTATTTCTCTTTAAAGTGTCAATACAGCCTTCCCAAGTTTTAGATCAGCTGTGGGACTCGTATTCTACATCAGTGTCATGTTTCTGAATGTATGTCTGCACTGGAATCCAGAGTAGATGGACGTGTGCTATGAATGAGAATTTTTCTTTTGACTTGCTGTCCATCAAGCTTGCATTTGTGCATGTAAGTCCTGTGCTTGCCAGTGCTCCTCTCCAAGGGCAGAAAATGTGAAAATGGCTGGAACTATTCATTGTTACTTCTTCTAGAAGAAAACTGAGATTTGACTGAGGTCTGAATTCATACCTGCCAAAGTTCTTGGGAGGTGAGACTAGCACGTTCTAGGAACTGTGCTGCCCAACAGTCCGGGCGAAACTGTCTGTGCTTGTATAGTGGCACCCATGTTCTGGATACCGGGCCAAGTAAAGGTCAGTTTCTTATGATTGCCTTGAACTTCCTGAGGTTTTTATCGAAATCAGTTACTGATTGTTTTTCCAGAGGATACGTTCTGATGGGAGAGAGGAAACTGCTTTCTGCATTTTGTCTGTCTCTTCACTTTGTGACTGCTTTTGGTTCATCCAGAGGCCAAACAATCTGTTTGCAGAGAGCTACCAAGTGGGCCAGACACTGAGCTCACAGCGTTTCCTCCAGTGACAATGGCTGGAAAAGCAGTCCCTTTGAGCTTCTTCATATCTCGTTCTTTGTGTAAAAGACAGATCCACCCCTTTTCCTAAAAGTATTATTATCTAAAATTGTACAGTGCAAACATGCAAACTAACTCTTGATTTTTGTGAAAGGTCTGTGATGTGGCTGTCAATCACATACCTAAGGAAACACAGTATCAGTGGCTGTTGTGGTTCATGTCAGTACTGGGACTTGCCCTCTGTCCCCACTTTACTACTTCAGTTCTCAGTTGAACCAGGCTTTGGGTTCAGTACTGTTTCCAAAGAACTTCTTGACCACAAGATCATAAAACACCTTCTGTCTCATACCATGTGTGTGGTGTTAGTTTTAATATCTTTTCCCACGTTTTGATGCTGTTTCTACTTTCAGAGGTTTCTGAGAACGTACAAATAGCAGCTGAAGAGGTGTATCTTACTCAATGGCTGTGTCATCATCTCATTTGACAAGGCTGGGAAGCACCTACTTCTCAGATAAAAACATAGCTCTGAGCGTTGGATACCAATATAATTTCCACAGGAATCGGATTCCAATTCAGATTTGTGAAGCAAGGTGCTTTGTGTGTGCAGGAGAAAGGCCTTTTGAACACAGTATTGTCTTAGTACAGAAAAATTAAATGAATCTGAGTTTGTTTATTATAAGAGAACTTGAGCACTGGCCAAGCTTTAATGTATAAGAGCCAGGAATTTTGGTTTTTTCAGTACCAGAAAAAAAGGTTGAAATAATTGTGATTTTCTTTCTGTAAGAAAGCCACATCCATATGGTACAAAACTCTTCTCCCTTGCTGAAGCCACGCAACTGTTTGCAAATTCCTTTGAGACAGATAGCTAGAGGATCTGCTTTTACGGGAAGGTGTACATAAGGCTGCACGGATTTTTTTTTTTTTTTTTTTTTTTAATAGAAGTTCATGTAGCTGAGGGGAAACGGTCTCTTGAAAAATGTATTCAGCCTCCTAGAGTTGTGGGTGATGAGGAATGTAATAGTCAGCTTCCTCTGAAGGTTCAGCTTTGAGTCATAGCTGTTTTCTTCCCCATCTAAATGGAGTGGGGAGTAGAGTTATAAAAAGAAATGTCCAAGCTATCCAGGCAGAGCTGTCTCTTGACTGTCTAAAACAGCCTCAGCTGTTGTGACCTGGGAAAAAAGGAATTAAAATAAGTATATTGTGTGAGTAGGTGGGGGTTTGGTTTCTTTGGGGGTTTTGGGGATGGTTTTTTTGATCATTATTTCACTTGGATTTTTCTGTTTGCAAGAATAAATGTAGATCTTTCTGCCTGCAGTGATACAGTCCTAAGGACTGCAAGCTCTGTTGTCTCCCACTTGGTTCTCTAGGGTTTTTCTTCCATTCTTATAAAACATAATTGCTGATCTGTACTGCTATCCTGCAGACATCAGTGTAACAGCTATATCAGTGTGATCTTTTTCTGAATGAAGTATCACTTCAAAGAAAACAAAGAGGTCTGCTCAGCTTCTGGTTTGGATTGACGCCTTTTGCCCGCAGTTTTTTTTCTGGTTTATCTACTTGGTGGTTTGTGCATGGGTGTGTATATGACAAGAATGTATTGAACGCTGAGCTGTTAAGCAGCTGGTAGAAGTAGCTGCATTTTGATTGTCAGCATTCCTGTATAAAAACTGCCTTATGGGGATTGGGTTTAATTTGGTTGGGGTTTCTTTTTTTAAGGCACTGTGAGGCTCTTCTGGATGAGGGGTACCAATGATTTCATTATTCCAGCAAAAGTTGTGTAAGTTCTAGTATTTGCTTGATTTAAAAACTGAAGAAAATGAGTTAGTGGATTTCTGGGGCAATTTGGTAGTACCTCACGCAGACTGGTAATGGCAGGTAGCAAAAATCAGTTTATTCTTCTTCTGTCTCTGATAAATCTTTTATAGGCCATATTCTCAGGTTTCTGCCTTTTCCTGCTTCTGAGATAGAGCTTTCTTCTTGCAACCTGCTTGTTAGACACAGTTATGGAGCAGAAGCTGTTTATATGCACAAAGCCTCAAAGAGAGAGAGGGTAATGTGAGAGTTGAATGATCTGTGTAGACTAAGGAAAAGAAAAATAACTTAGTTGTATTATGTATTACTTGAATGGAAAAAACAGTGAAGGAAGTGTCTTTGTTATGGTAACTGCTGAGGTTTTTCCTCTCTTTTAATAGCCATATCAGTGGAATCGGATGTGATTAATACATCTTGTGAATGGAATTATAACTATAAAAATGTCACAACTCAGAAATCTGGTTACCTAGCCAAGTCATTGTTTTTGTTTTGTGGTTTCAGAAATATCATGTCCAAATAGCCTTGTCTGAGGCTTTTTATGGTCTCATTTTCATGTTTTGTTTTGTTTTCTCTTTCAAATGTGGTTGTGCTCATACCAGGTAAAAACTGCAGGAGTGTTGTTTAGCAAGACCAGTCTGGACCATAGAGTCTGCTTCTTCTCAAGGAGTTCTCTTAAAGATTTTTTTTTTAATTTTTTTTTTTTTTAAATTTCAGCAAAGTATTTATCACGTTTCTAGCTTTCATTAATTCTTACAGAAGTGAGAGAACTGCAAATGCATTTTTAAGTTTAATACATACTGAGGTGTTTTGCTAGATGGGATTGGTTTTGAAGAACTAGTTTCTCAAAGACCATGATTGTGTGAACTAAAAGCCTTTCAGAACTTTGTCAGCTGCCATACAAACAAGAAAATGCTTAAACCCTTACACAGCTGCTTTTTTGCCAGTGAAGCTGTCAGTTACTGGAAAGATCTGGACATGGGCCTGGAACTGCAGCCACCTTGACACAAGTGGGCAACCCAAACCTGTTGAGGTATTCATAGTCGGCATTCTTCTCTTTCTCTCTTTTGAGGCCAAACCTAATCAGTGTTTCTGAATCATGTCTACTAGAAATGGGCCTAATATGAAGTATGGCTAGAGAGACACAGGAAAAAAATCAGGGTAGAGTGAACAAAGTTCTTGAAAGCTGCAGTGTCGAGAGTAACACAAGCAAGCAGGTATTGTCAATTTGCACGTTGGACTTTTTTTTTTTTTTTCCCCTCTGTATTTTTTTGTGTAAGAATCCTGTTATTCTGTGCAGGGATCAGAGCTCTGCTGTATTGAGCACAGGATGAAAAGCATTAACATTTCAAAATTGCTTACATTTTCTGTTGTTGTATCTTGTGTAAATTGTCACCTGTAGCTGTCTCCCTCATGCTATCAGATCTGTCAGTGTCCTTTCACATAGATAACTTTCATTTTCTTGAAATATTAATCTCATTTCCTGTGAAATGACAGTTAGACACTCATGTCTATGTCTGGTTTCTTCTAGTATGTTTGGAACCTGATGGTCAATTTCTATTAGAGTTGATAGATGTGTCAAAGATCTCTCAAAAATTCATGAAAACAAGCGGTTACCCAAGAAGACATGAATTTACTAAAGGAAAAGCTACAATGTATGTAAGCTTTGTCAGATAAAAGAAAACTTACTTGGAATTCTCTCCTGTTGTAATCCAAAAAATTAATTCACTGATTGTAGGTGAACCACAGAAAATGAGGTTTCATTAGTTTATTGCTGACAACTATTGGTATTTGGGGGGGTGGATGTTGAAATTTCTATGGAATACACTGCATTTACTTAAAAGGAAAATGTGTTAATAGACAGACTGTATTTTATCAAAAAGCTGAAATGCCTTGCAGACCTAAGCTGTTGGGACTGAAGTTGTTCTCTGCCTCTTCACTAAGCCAACAGTAGTTGACTAAAGGACAGTGGAATGTACCCTGACAAAATACTGGCTGGATGCTGTCCCAGACTTAAACAGTTACTGACAATTTTGCAGATTTCAGCTAGACAAGTTCAAAATAGGCTGGGTGTGAAATATACTATTTCCCAGAAAAATACCTACTGCCTTTACTGTCACACTGTAGTAACTTTGAGTAGGGAGTCTGGTAGTTGGCTCTGTTAAAGTTGTAATGCTAGTCACTGCTGACCTTTTGGGTGAAGTTCGAAACAAAAAGAGATGATTTTTTCCAGCTGTTTTA
The DNA here is from genome assembly GCF_030867145.1 of Opisthocomus hoazin. NCBI lineage: Eukaryota > Metazoa > Chordata > Aves > Opisthocomiformes > Opisthocomidae > Opisthocomus > Opisthocomus hoazin. The sequence continues at coordinate 79,482,928 of NC_134417.1, forward strand.
GAGTGACACCTTGTGGAGTATAAATGTATACGCTTTATTTCCAAACTAAGCAGCCAAAGGGTATTACAGAAGCAGAGAATTTCTTGTATCCTGGGGGGAAAGGAGGCAGATGGGACGTGGGGTGTTCTGTGGCTACTGAGAACACAAACGCATTTTTTGTGCTGTTTCTGTGTTAACATGAAGTTAGTAAAAACTGATTTATAACTTGATAGCTTTCTTACAGGAAAAAAAAAAATCATATTGACAAATTTTCAGTTTATAGAGTCTTCCTGACCAATAGCCCCGTTTACTGAAATCCAAAATGCGAATTATTTAATTTTGATTTACAAAAATTCTAATAATCATGGAATGTTATCTAAATACTTTAAAAATGGTAATAAAAATAATGCTATTGAAACAGTGGTTGCTAGTTCTAGGTCACAAAAATGAAATACAATAAAAAACTTGGGTATCTTTTGAAACATAATAGTGTGAAATGAAAAAGAAATAATGCAATTTTAATTGAGGCATATGGAAAGATTATTCTGGAAATAGAAAGGGAGCAGGATAAAAAGTGGGAATACAGAAAGCAGGACAAGATAAAGGCACGGTGATAAAGAAAATCCATTCTTCAGGCTAGATAGTTTTCATTTTCCTAACAAATTGCTCACTTCTGCATTACAACCATGAATATGTAGTATTCCATCCCATAGTCCTGTCTGCAAGTGCTGTCTGTATAATATATTATACAGGACTGTATAGTGTAGTGGCTTTCCATAGCTCCTCTGAAGCCTGAACTGAGCTCCTAAATAGAATTTTTTTTTTTCCTCATTCAAGAGAATTAGCCAAATGCATGAGATGTGATCTCAACACCTAGAACTGCAAATTAATTTCCATGTGGTAAGTTAATGGGCCTGTTCTATGAAAAATGAGGATACATGGTTTCAGAATTGTTGTTATTGAGTAAGAGATTAATTTCAATATTTATATAATTTAATGAACAGTTAAATCAGTTACTAATACCATGCAATTTCTAGTCATACATAAATGTAATGTTAACTTGGTCACAGTTTAAAGCTGTTCTTAAAGTTTGTGTTGCAACAGAGACAGCCTGAAGAGGGTTGGTGCCCACTTTCACTCTAGTGTATGACTGCAAAGCTTATAAAGTTGATTTGCTGTCCCAGCTGTTTTCAGCATAGCTGGTTTGGCCAGCGTTAGATCTGGTTGTGTATCTCTTCCCCAGGCTGGAGCATTCCTGAGGTTGGAAATGTTATGCTCAAACAACATTTAACATTAGCTCTTGATGTTTGAGTAGATCAGTTGGTTTCACAGACAAAGCCCTTCTGTTTCCAGTGCGTGTCCACCCCATGACACCCCCCCCTCCACCCCCCCCCCCCCCACCCCCCCCTTCTAGAATGAAAGAAATAAATGTTACATTTCATTAGCCAGTATTTTAGCCCTGGAAATGTTTATGTCTTCTGCTTGGTCACCTGCATCTGCCATTGGTGCCCTGGGGATCAGAAAAGGGTTTTCTCTCATAACACAGCTAAGCTCTTCCTTGCACTAACAGCAGAGGTCTCGCTGTCCGGCTTGAAGACATGGGAGGGAACAGGAGAAACAACTCGTGCTGCAGTATCTGCAGGCCTCGGGTTGGAGCCACTTCATAGTGGCACACTTATACCAGATGTCCTTAATCAGTGACTGACAGCAGGACCTCTGCTCACTACTGGACTTTTGTCCAGAGCCAGGTACAAAGGAACTTGCACAAGTCATTCTCATTTCTGCAAGTATCACTTTCTCTCAACTCCTTTTAGTTTGTTTTTCGAAGTCTTCTCTCGGAGTGGTGGCTTTTGTAGCAGAGTTTGACCTAGCTGCCTCTAGGTAACAATGTTCAAGTCTGATTTTTTTATCTAGAAAGGTTATCAGCTTCTACCTTTGGCAATGGAGCTTGTTACACTTTTTCATACGCCCTTCACACTAAGGGAATGGCTACAGAGATGCCGAAGAGCTTCTTCGTGTATATGAAGGTAAAGGCATATGCTGAAATTTGAAGGTACTAAAAGCTTCTTACCAGCAAGAAGGGCACCCCCATAATAAAATTATCAAAGCTGTGCACTGAAGTTTTGTAACAGACTTTAAATCTGGCCAAAGCATTTCCTCACCCATCCCTCTGCCCCCTGCAAAGGGTTTGAAAATATGAATCAGCTGTATAGCCAGTCTAAAGAGTGTGAAAGAATCAGTTTACAGCAGATTATGTAAAAAAATCTGATTCCAATGCCTACCTCTGAAATTATAAGAACATAAACCAAGCGCTTACATGGGTTTATTGTGCACTGCACAAAGACTATATTTAGGACAGAGGAAAACAGGATTAACAGTGTCAACATAAATGTAATTTTTGGTTAGGCTATGGGGAAATCTAATCTGTCTGAATTACTCTTGGAAAAATCTTCATGTACAGAAAAAATTGACTGTTTTGGTTTATGCAGTTGCATAAGAGAAATTGTATATAGATGAAACAGAAAATACGAGTCAATTAGTGTCCCTTATGAACGGGCACAGTGGTGAAGTATGTAGGTCACTTTTTAGAGATTAGTTATCTGTGATCTTGGACAGATGCCCGGTAAAGTGAAACACACTTAATGGAATTGCTGATATAAAAATAATCCTATTAAAATAAAACATTAACTTTGCAGTAACATAGAGAAGTGGTGTAAAAACAGAAGCTTGGTTTTAAAGTACATACTTGATAAGGAAATAAACCTATCGAACAAAATCTCTTCATAAGCACAATGCCTAAATACATTTTAAATGTGATTAAAGATTTCATTCCTGATGAATTCATCTGCTTTGAATCTTTAGCAATATATTGCAAGATAAAATGTATTTTAAAATAGAGGGAACATAGCTGATACGTGACCAGGTGATGCTTGGTATGTGACATTTAGCCCAAATTGGCAGGTTTTGTTTGCTCGTGTCAGTTGATAATCGTTGCAGAAAGCCTAGCTGGACCTGGCAGCAGCTTTTCCATGTGAACCAACAGATGCTATACTAAAGTTGTCTTTTTTTTTTTTTTTCAAGCTACTTATCCAAGAAAAAAAAAACCCAAAACAACTCCAAAACAACGAACCAACCCCTCCCCAACAACAACAAACCCCAAACCTAGTAGCTACCTGACACAAAATTGAAGGAGTTTACTAGAATAAATGGGATGGAAAAACCAGTAATGCTTACTGAGCCAAGTATTCCATAGGAGTGGTGTGAAATGAGTCCGGAGTGCTGTGCCTGTTCTCCTTCAGCACCCGCGAAGCTGAATATCTCCAACCGTGAGAGGCACAGAACTGCGCGAGTGCTTCACATCCGGGACTGGAACTGCAGATCTGCTTGTGCCTCATCACCGCAGAGGCTCTAAAGGGGGTGAAACCTTGAAGAACATCCCGTGTTGATGGCACTCAAGAGAACTACGATGGCATTTGTGAACCGACTGTGGGAAATAGTATTACCTTAAGGGCCAGAAATTAGATCATACAGTAAGTTGTTGCACACCTAAACTCTAGATGACTGGTCCTGAGTATGGTGACTGGATCTGTCTCTCATTGTGCACAAGCTCTCTACACAATACACGACTACTTAGATTAAAGTTTGGAAATGTTTATAGGAGCAGACATGGAGAGTCAGAATCACAGAATGGTAGGGGGTGGAAGGGACCTCTGTGGGTCATCTAGTCCAACCCCCCTGCCGAAGCAGGGTCACCTACAGCAGGTTCCACAGGACCTTGTCCAGGCGGGTCTTGAATACCTCCAGAGAAGGAGACTCCGCAGGCTCCCTGGGCAGCCTGTTCCAGTGCTCCGTCACCCTCAGAGGGAAGAAGTTCTTCCTCATCTTCAGACGGAACTTCCTGTGCCTCAGTTTGTGCCCATTGCCCCTTGTCCTGTCGCTGAGCACTACTGAAAAGAGCTTGGCCCCATTCTCCTGACACACACAGTCCAGGACTTTTCTCCAGACTCGTTGACAAGTTTAGTGGCTTGGAGTAATAATTGTCTTATGTAACAATGGTCATCTAAAATCAAGGTATTCCTCTGTAGTGTTAATCCTCTGTTTCAGTGGGATTGCAGGCAGCGTTTCCACAGTGTGGCCCATAACTCTATGAGGATGGAATTATTTTCCCTTGGTGAAGTCCCTTTCCTTCCACTGAAGGTATAAGCAGCTCAGAGAAGAGCTAGGAAGAGGGGCCTGACTTTTCAATAGCTGAAGTTAGTTAAGATATGCCCAAGACCAAGGTTATCAATTCCTGACCTTTCTCAAAACAGATCAACATTTATCTTGAAGAAAATATTCTGAGAGGAACAGCTACAGTAAGCAAGTGAGGATTGTATTGTCAGAACAACGGTGTACAGACAGCAAACCGCAATTAGCATGGTTCCCAAGAGAGGTAAGGTTGAATGTTCTTGGGCAGAAAAGGAACTGGATATGGGGTCCCACACATCTGGGAGAGTAATCCTGTTTCTGTGCCACAGAAGATGCTCTGTAAACACCCTGGGTGCGGATTTACGTCATTTTAAAGGGTAGTAATAGCTTTGTTGGCTTCATCTGTCAAGTTTGATCTGAAAGTATGAGGTAGATTTTGTAACTTTGAAGCCAGTTGAAACCCCTAATGGTATCAGGCCTGTGTTCTGGATTCTCGTTAGGCAGAGTGCAAGCAGCACTATGAGGACTAAAAAAATTGTAGCAGTTAACAGGGAGCAAAACTGTAGTCACGTCAGGAGCTCTTAATCTTAAGAACTGAGATAGCAGAGTTCGTTCATATTGCATTTTATATAGCAAAGCCTTTCTTTAGATCTGACCTTGTTGCAGTATATTTAGTCAAATATCTCATCATTTCTCATTAAATTTTCTACCTTGGTGATTGTGGGTATAATATTTTCCCAAGTCTAAAGTACAGAGATACCTGTGACCATTAAATACTAGATAATGATTTTTTTATTTCTCTTTTCTTTACTCTTCCTTATCAGCTAGCATATTTTACCTTACCTAACATAACCCATGCTTTAGTAAAAATGTAATTCTTTGAGTAGTTCTTAATCTTTTGAATGTATTCTAGAAATATTTTATGGCTATTTACAGAGTTGGTCAATTACGTAAGAATACAAACAGGGCTTTTAAACTGATGTGTGACTCTGCAACACTCTTTGGAATTAGTTAAATGCTCATTTGGAATTGAAAATACACAATCCCAGGAGAAGATTCTGAAGTGCTGTCAGGCTATTTTGTTAAAATGTGTTGGATTTTTTGTCAATAAGTTAATTGGCAGTAATAGTATGTAAATCAGAATTCACTGTTACCTGTGAAACAGTCTCACAGTAAAAACCCTAAACTCTTCACAAGATTTTTTTTCTGCATGGAGGAAGGCTTAAAACTGAACATTGTACAATGTACAAATTATATATTGTAATAAACTTCTCCAATGCATACCTCTAGCCTAACCTAGATAGTTATTTAGTTTATTTGGATTCCAGGTGTCAACTTCAAAAGTTACATTATTCAGATGAACAATATAAATTAATAATCAGTGCAGATCTGAAAATGTTTGAAGTTATTTTTGCCTTCATTTGCAGTACTGCTTGCCACTGATGCTGCAGCTTTAGGGCGTGTGATTACTTCTCTGTGCAGACAGAGACCTATTTGTTATTCTGTATTTAAGCGTTTGCTTTCAGTCTTACCATTACCTCACAAAACTCATGACTTACAGAGTCTGAGTTGTGGATCTTGCCTCTACAGTTCTGTCTGTCTATGACCTGTTCAGTCCCATCTGGAATTCAGTGGTTTTCTTATGCTCTTGCAATTTCTGCGTGTTATTCTCTGCACTTCACTATTCTGTTTACTTCTACAATCTGGCAGATTGGAATTAACTTGATTTGCATTAGTAGGTAGGATAGCAAAGTCTTTAATTGGTGATGCCCAGTACATAGGGATACAGAAATACAGATTAGCTTGTTGAAATAAACTGTTGTGGAAGTTTTCCCTGAAAATGGGTGTATTTTGTTCCACATAGTTAACTTACATACATAATAGCATTTCAATGTGTATGTGCAGTAAATATAGGACTCCAGGATACTCACTAAGATCAGTGATGGAAGTAACAATGACATAGAGTTACAAAACTGAGCTCCTTAGTTGCCAAAGAGAGACCTACATACACTCCCCTCCTTCAGAAAACCCCATAGACACAGACTCAGTCTTTACTTGCAACCCATCAACACCTCAGTACTTTCTTCAGCAGTGCTTTTCCCTTTATTGTAAGAAGGAAATCAGTTAGTACAAAGGCAGCTGCCTCCTGCTGCAGCTGGCTAAAAATACTTGGTTTGTGCTAGAATAATGTTGCATCTCCCTTACTTAAAAAAGAGAGAAAAAAAAAAAGGCACAACAGAAAACAACCAACAAACCAAGCAAGCCCCCCACAAGAAGCCCCAAACCAAATACACGATGCCAGTGCCGGCTTCTGACTCAACAGCCCAGAAGGGTAAAACCCCACAAGAGGTATAACAACATTAAACTTCCCTGTGATACCTTCCGTTGGCCTCTTTTGACCTGAACAGACCTGTGGGTGTGATGAAGATACCGTCTGATTTACATATTTTTGTAAAAATGAACTCTGGAACATATAAAATGGGGTGAACAGAGCACCCTTTGCGTGGAAACCAGCTTGGTACCATGAATGCTATTTAACTAGCAGCCATGATGTCTGCAGTGCAGGAAGTGGTTACAGTGGGTGCTCTGTTACGACAACTGCTGTGTTCTCCCTGGAAATATGATGAAAGAGTAAGGCTGTGCAATTAAGATGCATTTCAGAATAAGAGATTGAGCAGAACGGAATATCTTGTGTACACTTCTCTGTGCTATATTCATAAAATGCTGGGAATTGAAGCAACAGCTTAGTGTAAAGGTGTATTCGATAATGCTTAGTTAATGGCATACATGCATTTGTCATTGTGATGTTTACTTCTGTGATTTCAGAATCTCAAATCTATGAACCTGCAACTTAATTCCTATTCTTATTATATCCAACAAGTTCTTGGATGGATCACAAATAAGCTCTAAATGCTACACCGGTGGTGAAATTCTGATACCTTAGTTGTTTGCCTAAGCTTTCTGTACGGTGCTTGGGGACGACAGTCTTGCAAATAAAACTCTGTAAATCACATTGGAGTTCTGTTGAGTTTGGTGGCTTGTGAAGACAGCACATCTTTAAGTGCAGAAGCTTGAGCTGAGAACCGCATCCTGATGTTAGTCCTGCATCTTGTATACGGAGATCATTAAAAATGCTAATCCAAGCTGTGCAACGCATCTGTTTCAGGCCTTATTGGAGAGCTGGGTTTTGTGTTTATTCAGGCCAAGTGTTTCAATCGCGTTGTTCCACAGTCAGATTAGGTTTTGTTGGCTATACTGTGGCCAGCAGCATGATTTATCCTGAACCTAAACACTTTGCCAACGCATATTTGATGAGAAATATTAACCACCAGCAAGCCATGTATTTTGGCTATGGAGGCAGTCCCATAGCAGCTGTGAATTCTTAACATATCTGAGTCCGAACAACTGGGAAAATGGTGAAGCCAGTTAACAAACTCAGAGAAAATACTGTATTGTCATTATGGATAAACCACCATATTTAAACAGCGAGATGAAGCTTTGGCAACTTTATTATGGACGAAGACAATGAAGGTTGAGGTCAGAGGCTTTGTATAACTTGAATATATTAATAAAGTCCAAAGACTGGATTTCATTGGCTTTAAAGCTTTAAGGGGCAACAGCAAGCATCTGACCTGAATTGCCTAAGCACTCCAAAGAAAGAATTTTGCTTTGTAATCTTGTACCAAATTTTGCAATTCATGTCATTCACTTAGTATTAAAAATTATTTTAACTCAGAGACTGCAGAAACAAAAAAAGTCTTCTTTTATTGTGCTTTTGCTATTTATTAGAAAGATCGTGCTGCTATTTTAGAAGTTTTGTAATAAAACGTGAAGAAAACATGCATATGCTTACAGATATTCTGTCCTGTGTTCTTGTTGTGGTTTAGCCCCAGTCAGCAACAACGAACCGCGCAGCCGCTTGCTCACTCCTTCCACCCCCCACCCCTGCTGGGACTGGGAGGAGAACTGGAAGAAAAAAGGTAAAACTCGTGGCCTGGGATAAAGACAGTTTAACAGAACAGCAACTGAAGAGAAAAAATAACAACAATAATATTAATAAGAGAACATATGAAGCAAGGGATACACGGTGCCATTTTCTCACCTCCTGCAATTTGATGCCCAGCCCCTTTCCCCCCGCCACCTCCCCCAGTTATATCCCCACCATGACATCACATGCCGTGGAATACCCCGAGCACCATGTCAGGTGCTGTGGATTATCCCCCTGGCCAGTCCCAGCTGTGTCCCCTCCAGCTTCCCGTGAAAACTAACTCTGTCTCCGCTGAAACCAGGACAATTATCCAAGATGCCTTTCTGGTGTTAAAAATGAATTTGCGGAGGCCTGTCTTCTCAGTTTGGAGCCAAGCATATCTAGGAGGGCTGCAATTCATAGTCACATATTGTCATAGGCTTTTATGTTATTTATTAGAGCTTAACTGTCAAAATACGTGACAGTTCAAAGTTCCCGGAGTGTAAAAATCTGGTGTCTCTGAATTCTTTCCAGTTAAGTAGCTTTAAAATAAGGGGACACTCATCACCAAATTAGTCTGTGTTTTTGAAGTGTCACACTTATCAGCGCAACAGAATTATGCTACAATAAACCTGGCGATACCGTTAGCTGGCCCCAAGAAAATACCTGTTCTCATGCACGTATTTTATTTCCTGTAGGACTTCCCGAGGGGTATTTTATGAGTGATAGAGGCCTCTCAGCAGAGGACACTTTGGTAAAACATTAGCTGAGGGGTTCCAGCAGTGAAGGGCAGCATCAACTTAGAAGGAAAACCAGCAAGGTGGATCCTTATTTGAGATAAGAATGTCTTAATTAATTGTATTTTCTTTAATTGGAAGTATAGTTCAAATTGAGTAAATTCTTCGCCACGTCAGTCCGCAGTTCTCTGCAGAAATCGCTGTGCTGGGTTGCCTGTGTGACCACAGATTGCCAGATGCAATGGCAGATCAGAAGGCCGCCTGGCTGGCCAGCTGCTAAAATCCCAGAGCTGCCACAGGGAGTGCGGGATAGTGAACATATATTATCATTCCCTTATTAAGAGTTTAGAAAGTATTCCCTGATTTTTATTTCTATTAAAAAGTAGCTCTAAATGGGTCATTTTGCCTTTTGATTATTTAGAATAACTGCATAATAGTATTCATGTACTTTTATTACTTCTTGGTTTTATTTTCACGTTTGCTAGGACACTCTGTTCTTTATTTTACCATGTGGGTCCTGCTTCTGTATCTGCTTTAGTTCACGTCACTTTTAGCTGTGTGAAATGGATTCACAGACATCCAGCGGGAAGTGTTTGTAGGTCAGTGACTAATTTTCCCAGGCCCATTTTGCAGGCTCTGCTGATTTACACCAAATCTATTCATAGAGAAAAGATGACTTTTTTAACCTGTGAACTTGCTATTCTCCTGTTGGCGTTTCTTCCATGAACTGATGTATCTGCTTGTTGAGTGACGATGACAGCAAAGATAATAAGCTACACAAGTGGCACAATGCGTTACAACATACCAGAGTTTGTTTCGCATTGAGCGACAGGTCCAGGCACTGTCTGCGTCAAGCCGTGATAGTGCTCAGAAGCACCACGATACCACGTGTATCTACCTGTACGGAGCAATTTAGCCACTTCATTTCTTTGGCCCCCGTTCTTGTAAGGCATGAACAACTTGCTGCTTTAATGACTTTTTAGCCTTAAAAATACTTTAAAATATTTTCTACTTAAAAATATTTTCTATAGTGAGATTATATTATTCCTGTTTCACTGAAAGGGATCCAAGAAACAGATATGAAGAGGTTTTGGAAAGTCTTGCACAGTCTGCAGTGGAGCGGAAAACGGAATTTGGGTTCCCTGACTGCGTGCAAATCAGTGGGTGGTCATTCTCAAAAATAACGCAAGCAGTACTACTACTAGAAAGCCTTCTCTCTTTTTTTACCAGAGTAATGGAAATTGATTCTAATGATCATGCCACGTTTTGCTTACTTGAGGGGAAGTCTTTAGATGTTCATATGGGAGCCGCAATTTTAATTCTGTAGGCTTGCTTCTGTCCTGAGTACTTTTTCATTGAGGAGGAAGGGACTTTGGAAATCATACAAAGAGGTTAGTGTTTTTATTACATTTGTAGCGCAGCCTTTCTACTCAAAGGACAGTGATACCAATGCCCATCGATAGTGGACAGGAATCACTGTTAAAATAGAGAAAAGAAAATCTTTTGGCCCATTTAGGTGCATAGTTTTCAATCTTACATTATTTTTCAAAGGAGAGGATACTACCTAATACCACATAGGACCTGAGGAAGTGGAACAAAATCTTTAAGAAGTACGCACTCAAAATTATATATCTGCTGTTCATTTGTTAAGTGCATTATTCAGTTTTTGGTTCTTTACCTCTAAGATCCATATTTCCATCTTCTGTATTTTCCAGGCATATACACAGGGGATTTGAAAATCAGTTGAGAATGGTGATTTTGACCTCTCTGCAATGCTAAATGAGTGCCTACAAGTATTTAGAATCATAGTACCTTGCTAAAAATCAACAAGGTTCATGTCTAGACACTTCCCTATTGAAAACTTGGACACTCCAAGAGCTTTAATTTTCACCTCTTGATTTGAAAATTAACTTAGGAAAGTCTATTTTGACTCAGTATAGATGTTAATACTTAGCAGAACTTTGCTCAGTTTGAGAATCTGTTTCACAGGAACAGTTCTTGAGACGAGTCTGTACAGTTCACCCCATTTAGCTTGATTCCCTGTCTCTGAAACCTTTGGCTTTTCTTCAGATCTGTTCTTCAAACAAAGCCCTCTATTACTCTAATGTAAAAGGCTGGTCTTCTTAGGGAGCTGCGGGCTAAAGTAATAAAGTTCCCTGACGCTGCTCTTCATGTGGACGGCTCAGCCTGAGCACGTGGATAAACAGACACATGCTCTTCTTGTGAGCTGTGTTTCTGAGTACTCGAATCCCTTGAGTATTAACCTATAGTAGCTCATACTACAGGACTTGTAAGCTCGTACTACACATAAACATCTCTAACTGTAAGCTGCCGTGACTGATACTCAAAATTGCTAAGTATTGAAAGTTCAGTAAAAGTGGGGCTCTTTATTTTCTTAAGATGAATTTGAGAGAAAACAGTTCTGTCTGAACATGCCACCCCAAATTGCTGGGCCTGGTTCAGATGTCATTCTTCACCGAAAGTAAAGAAGTTACACTTGCCTAGACTGGTACAAAATCCCAACAGATTAAGAGATTCCTCCTTGTAGAATGGGATCTTTTACAAGCAGAAGGGACTAAAACACAGTAGGCTCTTATTCATGCTCCATATAGACTCTCGAGCTGGCAAAGTGCTTTGTGGCAGCGCTGCCTGTTTTTGCAGATTAATTTGTTTTGTTTAATTAGGCTTTTCTCTACCAGGGCTTTAATCGTTCAAGAGGGGGCACTCCCACCCTTGCTCGTAGTCATCAAGCCATACTATTGGGTAATTATTGCTCTTCACGCGCCAAGATCTCAGACCAAGAACAGGCAGCCAATCCTGATGTGGGAAGACACACACTGGCACAGAAAAACTAACTAGGGAGACAACGAAGAGAGAGAAACAGAGAGAGACTGTATGGGATTGTGCTCTATCTGCCTACAACAGCAGCATCAGGGGCAATGTTGTTTTCCCCCAGTAGCTTTTCAATATAGTTACTCCATTCACTAATGAATTAAGAGTATGTGAAGCTGTGCCAAAGCTAATCCAATCATCAAATTCCTCCCAGCTGGTTAAATCCAATTGCCCGTGCCTTCCTCCACAATGCGAGAGCATCCATGCTACAGTTTGCTAAACCGACTCCTCCCCTCCCAGTTCTCACTGCCGATCCGTGCTGTATGGGGGATCTTCCCTCATACGCACAACGCGTGGGTTTCTGGCTGCTTCCAATCCCTGAAGAAATAATTAAAAAAAATTATGAACAGTTAGATATATGAATATACGTATTCCAGCACAGTTGTTCTTGAAGAGGTTCACCTAAAACAATGAACAATGTTTCCATAGTTAAGGGCGAACTGCCTCTTTCTGCTGTGATTTCAAGCTGGTGAATAATGTGGCAGTAATAAAAAATTATAATAATATAATATACATTTATCTGGGCTATGTACATTTAGGGAAGTATTCTAACACCTTCTCTCTGGTGGTCAGCTTCATCCTTGAATCACCTGTTTCGTCCTGTATAGTAGATGGAAGTAGATAGGAGCCTCTAGTTGCCATGCACTTCAGAGCAGGACCTTGACGTTGTGCTCGGAATTATTGCCTCGAATAGTATTTCCTCCTTGGCTAGCATGAGATTAATATGCTAATTTATGCACTAAGGTTAACTACATGAAGCAGGTAGCCCAAACTTCTCCCTCTGTCTTCAGAAGAAATCTCGATTCACTCTATGTTTCTCTCTGATTCACATCAAGTACTTGCTTTCTGAGAAACAAGAGTGCCATTCACCAAAGCACTAACTTCACTGCTACCATGCGAGTATTTTTAAGCTAGGTAACGCTAAGCAGTAACTCCCATCTCTCGCATACATACTTCTTGTTCGGTCTTGATGCCTTTCCTGTGAACAGTTGCTGCAGCTATCTGCTAAGTACCACAGAAACCTCCACATATCTCTGATGACAGCACAACGGTTGGGGTAGTGTTGCGGGTTTGCGTGCAAGGTTTTGGTAGCGGGGGGGCTACAGGGGTGGCTTCTGTGAGAAGCTCCCAGAAGCTTCCCCCATGTCTGACAGAGCCAGTGCCAGTTGGCTCCAAGATGGACCCACCGCTGGCCAAGGCCAAGCCCATCAGCAATGGTGGTAGCGCCTCTGGGATAACATAGTTAAGAAGAAAAAAAACGCCCAAACTGTGTAAGGGCATTTTGGAGCAGGAGCGAGGAGGGAGAACTCTGCAGACACCAAGGTCAGTGCAGAAGCAGGGGGAGGAGGTGCTCCAGGTGCCGGAGCAGAGATTCCCCTGCAGCCCATGGAGGCCCATGGTGGAGCCCATCTCCACCTGCAGTCCATGGATACCCCATGCCGGAGTGGGGAGTGCCCAGAGGAGGCTGTGACCCCATGGGGAGCCTGTGCTGAAGCAGGCTCCTGGCAGGACCTGTAGACCAGCAGAGAGAGGAGCCCACGCTGGAGCAGATTTGCTGGCAGGGCGTGTGACCCCATGGGGGACCCACACTGGAGCATCTGTTCCTAAAGGACTGCACCCCGTGGGAGGGACCCACGCTGGAGCAGTTCATGGAGAACTGTCTCTCGTGGGAGGGACCCCTCGCTGGAGCAGGGGCAGAGTGTGAGGAGTTCTTCCCCTGAGGAGGAAGGAGCGGCAGAGCCCACGTGTGCTGAACTGACCGTAACCCCCATTCCCCATCCCCCTGCACCGCTCTGGGGGAGAAGGGAGAGAAAATCGGGAGTAAAGTTGAGCTCTGGAAGAAGGGAGGGGTGGGGGAAAGGTGTTTGAAGATCTGGATTTATTTCTCACTATACTACTCTGATTTGATTGGTGATGAATTAAACTGATTGCCCTGAGTTGAGTCTGTTCTGCCCGTGACAGTAGCTGGTGAGTGATCTCTCCCTGTCCTCGTCTCGACCCACGAGCTTTTCGTTGTCTCGTCTCTCCCCCGTCCAGCTGAGGAGGGGCAGTGACAGAGCGGCTTCGTGGGCACCTGGCATCCAGCCAGGCTAAACCACAACAGGTAGTTGGACAGGGCTTCAGGTAACGTGACAAGGCTGAAAGGACATTTTTTGGCAAGCCCTGGATTTCTCCCTCCGAGAAAGAGAAGATTGCCTTAACCCTAGAAGAATCAACGCCTCAAGCAAAGGGGGAACCTGCCACAGGAGTAGTCTGTTCCAGTCCAGAGCGCTGGGAATCTGAGACATGATCCACGAATGCATTCTCCTGAGGAACATGTGAAAGGCTTTGCCGTATGGATGGAGTCAGCATCAAATAGGAGGCCTGCTGAACTTGCCTTGAAGAAAGGCTTTTATTGCCACTGAATTTATCCTTGTAACAATAAACAAAAGTAACAACAAATAGAATTATCCGAGGGGTAATGATTAACATTCCTCAGGTGTGTCCATCACTGCGCTTTATGTATGGAATTCAATATTATAGTCAAAACAAATTTAGCTGTTGCAATGAACAGAGTTGAGGTACGATTCCGTTGAGCAGCCAGGTCACTTTATACACGGGAATGTTCCCTTGAAGCTTTAGCTTAAAGTCCGCACAAGGATGAGCTCAGTGGTAAATGCCACAGGGCATCCCAGAGCCCCAGCTGCGGGTGGGCAGGACTCTCACCTGACATTAGATGGCGATGTGGGGAAGGTATTGGGGGACAAATTTCTCCGGCTGTATCTGAAAGACAAGCAGAATCAAAAGATCTGGGTGTCACCAATCATTTACCTTCAGGAATTTTTTTAAACTGTGCTTCCCATATTGTTTGGTTTGCAAGCAGGAAGTAGGTTTGGATTAAACAATATTTATCATTTTTATCTACTCAAAATAGATCTAAAACTTCTCTAAGCAAAACAGTGGCCTACTTCTGCTGGTTTGAATCACTCAGATTTTTTGACAATGACCCAGGAAGATTTCGAGCACAAAATTGAATGGGTCACATCATTAATATTTAGCCTATTAAAATCCATTGTACTCCGTATAGTGGTGATGCTACAGATTTAAAAAACTCTTTCTGCAGGAACAAGCCCTCTGTCAACAGAGGTACCTCAGCGCTGACCAATCTCGAAAGGCTTGGCCTTAGCCTGCGGAGCTTTATGGCGTTCCTCAGCTGACGCATGCAGCCGCTCAGGAGGGCAAACTCCTCAAAACACACAAGCTTGAACCTCGAGAACAGAACGGTCTCTCACGGAAGAAAGACACAAAAGCTCTTTTTGCCACACACATGGCATCTGAGCAAGTCAGCCAGGTGCAGCGAACTGTTCGTGCTTTACTGTACCAACATTTCTCAGACAGCACAACGACATCTGCATCATGCGCTTGGCACAGCTGAAATGAAGGGACCCTAATTGAAAACCAAATATGCTTTCCTGACGGGCATTCCACCCGTGCATTTTCCTCAGCTCTTAGAGACCAGCAGGACACCATTACCCTAGAGCAGCATTCCTCTTACTTCAGGAATATTTGTCTTCAGACATATCTTGTAGCACCTTTGTCATCACAACGTACTTCAGCAAGCTCTTCGGGTGAAAGGAGGCGGAATAAAGGTGTACGAAAAATCCAGAACAAAAGGCTGCAAGTAAGAAAATAGGTAGCGACACAGTGATTACATGGTCGCAACTGACGATCACAAGTTTTGAATACTTTACATTTCAAAACATTTTAAATGTTTATTTTTTGAGTATGTTTTAAATATAGGCCAAAGTTTAAATCAATCCTTTTTAATGAAGAAAATTTGTCTTTTTAAGCTCTGCGTATCCGCTTAGAGAAGCAGATTTTGCCGTTGACCCATCTCCACCGTTATGTCACTGCCTGTTTTTTCACTGCTTATGAAAATCGCAGAGTATGTATAAATTGCAAGGTTTGACTAAGGATTTGCTACAATGGATTTAGAGCTGTTAAAAAGTATCTAAATAATTAGGGGTTATGAAACGTTTGCTGCATGCCTAAAAAATTTAGTTGGATTGGTACAGCAAGGCCAGGCAAGGCCTTCCCAGTTAACATTACCCAAGAATGTGGTAGACAACAGCCCTGGCGCCCCGGGAGTGGTCGTGCTGGGAGACCACAGGTCAGAAAGGCCAGAAATGGGTAAGCGTCACAGAATCACAGAATGCCAGGGGCTGGAAGGGACCTCTGGGGATCATCTAGTCCAACCCCCATGCCGAAGCAGGGTCACCTACAGCAGGCTGCACAGGACCTTGTCCAGGCGGGTCTTGAATATCTCCAGAGAAGGAGACTCCACAACACCTCTGGGCAGCCTGTTCCAGGGCTCTGTCACCCTCAGAGGGAAGAAGTTCCTCCTCATGTTCAGATGGAACTTCCTGTGCTTCAGTTTGTGCCCGTTGCCCCTTGTCCTGTCGCTGGGCACCACTGAAAAGAGTCTGGCCCCATCCTCCTGACACCCACCCTTCAGATATTTATAAGCATTTATTAGGTCCCCTCACAGCCTTCTCTTCTCCAGGCTGAACAAGCTCAGCTCCCTCAGCCTCTCCTCGTAGGAGAGATGTTCCAGTCCCCTCATCATCCTTGTAGCCCTCTGCTGGACTCTCTCCAGTAGTTTGAACAGGCTGCCCAGGGAGGTTGTGGAGTCTCCTTCTCCGGAGATATTCAAGACCCGCCTGGACAAGGTCCTGTGCAGCCTGCTGTAGGTGACCCTGCTTGGGCAGGGGGGTTGGACTGGATGACCCACAGAGGTCCCTTCCAACCCCGAGCATTCTGTGATTCTGTGAAAGACAGCTGAAAGTTAAAAATTATTTTTTCTTTGCAACGTGTGACCTGAAAGAACCGCAAGAATGGAAACTTGGGAGTCCGTCACGTGACGGCCCGACTCGCGCGGGCCCCGCGGGAACCCCAACGCCCAGGGGACACGGGGCAGAGCACGGGGCGATGGTTCCCGCAAGGGGCTGCGGGTCTCAGCCTGTCTCGCGAACGCACGCGCGCGCTTTCCGCCACCGGGCGACCCCCGCGACCGCCCCGCTGCCGTGGCTCGGCCCGCCGCCGGGCACCGCACGGCTCGGGCCGCAGCGGCCTCACCGCGCCCGACGAGCACCGCGCCCCGTCCCCGCGGCAAGCGCCGCACCGCGCCGCAACGGGGGAGTTTGAGGGGGGAAGTCCCGGGGACGGGGAGAGCGCGGCGCGGGGGCACGGCACGGCACGGCCCCCCCCCGGGGGCTGCGCACAGCGAGCTCGCCAGGGACTCCCGCCCTCGGGAACAAAAGAGCACGGGCCAGCACCACCCGCTGCCCGCCCGGGCCCCGGCGGGGGCGAGGGGAGTCGTCGGGGCCGCCCGCCCGGCGGGGGGCGTTCCCGCCCGCCTGAACCGGAACCGCTTCGCGGGGGCCGCCCGGGGCGGCTGCTGCTGCCGCTGCGGCTGCGGCGGGGGCTGCGGCGCGGGGCGGGGGAGGATGGGGCTGTGCTTCGGCGGGCCCCGCGCCGCCCGCCCGCGGAGGAGGGCTTAGCCGCCGCAGCCCGGGGCGGCCGGCCGCGCTGCGCTGCGCTGCGCTGCGGGGCCGCCGCCGATGAGCCGCCGCGGGAGCCCGCCGGCGAGTGCAGCCGCCCGGCGCCGCAGCAGCCGCCGCCTCTCCCCCGCGTCTCCGCCGCTGCCCATGGCCGCCCGCCGCCGCCGCTGACCCGCCGCCCCTCGCCGCCTCCCGAGCCGGGGCCGGGCCGAGAGGATGGGGAACACCACCTCCTGCTGCGTCTCCTCCAGCCCCAAGCTGCGCCGGAATGCGCACTCCCGGCTGGAGTCCTACCGCCCCGAGGCCGAGCTGAGCCGGGAGGACACGGGCTGCAACCTGCAGCACATCAGCGACCGGGAGAACATCGACGGTGAGGGCGGGCGGGCGGCCCGGGGCGCCCCCGCTTCCCTTCCCCTTCCCCTCCCCGCGGCGGGGCCGGTCCCCCCTGCCCCTGCGCGCCGCCGCCGCCCGGCTGCGGTCCCCGAGCCCCCGGGGGGCTCGCCGTGCGGCCGCGGTGCCCCTGCGTGGGGTGTGGCCGCCGGGGCGAGGTGTGCGGGGCCCTTCCCGCGAGGGCTGGGCAGCGCCGGCCCCCCCAGCCCCGCGTCCCCCTCCGCGGCGCAGCGCTGCGCGCCCGGCCCCGGCTCCCTCCGGGGCGGCCTCGCTGGCACCCGGCCGGCTCCGGCGGGCGCTCCCGGGGCCGGGCAGCGCGGTGGTGTCACCCGCGGGCTGTCGGTCAGTCAGTCAGTCGGCGGGGCTCTGCGGGGCGGGAGCGCGGAGGACAGGCGCGGCCGGCGGTGGGAGCGGAGCCGCGGCCGCCCTCTGTGCCGGGGCCTCCCGCGGGCGGCGGCGGGGGGGCTCGGCGCCGGGCGGGCCCCCTGCTCCCGCGGCCCGGCCGAGCTCGGGAGAGCCGCCTCCCCCTTGGCGCCGTGATGGCCGAACCCGCTGCGGTTTCGGATAATCGGTGCAGCTTAATTTTAAAGACGTGGCTTAATGTATATGCATAATTTGGTTTTCGATTAGCTGGAGTATTTGGTCCTAAAACTTTAGTTGGTAAAAGGTCGGCTGTCTCGTGGGTTGGTTTGCAAGAACCGCCTTTGGTAGGAAGCCAGGAAGAGGGACTTTGGTGCGCTGCAGTTTGCCTTCCACATTTTTTTCATGGCTTATTCGATGGTGATTTTACTACAGAGTTTTATGGTAAGTCAGCTCTTGCTGCTGGGGAAGCTTCGAAGGCCATAGAAGCAGGTAGGTTCCCTCCCCGGTGAAGATCACTTCTTTTAATGAGATGCGTTCATTCTGGACGTGAGGAAGCATTTCTTTACGGCGCGGGTGGTGGAACGCTGGAACAGGCTTCCCGCAGCGGAGCTCGATGCCCCAACCTGTGGGCGTGTGAGAGGCGGCTGGGCACGGCCCTCAACAGCGCGCTTCGCTTGGTCAGCCTGCTGCGGGTCCCGTCCAGCGGAGCTCCGCTGCTCTGCTCTGCCCTGGAAATACGGATGTTTTTCAGGCATCTTTGCTGCGTGCAGCTGAAAAATTGGGGTGTAACAGGATTGGTAGGTGGAAAAAAATACATAATGGTCTGGTCTGAGAAAGCCAGGGAGATGAAAGAACTGATTGTTGATCTGTGAATGATTAATTCTTCCAACGCCAGTGTTGTCCAGCGTAGCGGCATGCAGCGCGCTCTGATGGTACGGATTTCTCCATCTACACCAACACAGTCCGCAGTCAAGTCTGGGGTCAGAGATGTGTGGGTTTTGTGCCTTGTTCTTGATGTGTGGGTTTTTTTTCTGACTGTGAAGAAGAGCTTAGATGGAAACAGCAAGTGCATGTCTGCTCATTAAAATGTGCGTGTAATGCCGATAGCTGCCTGCATATTTGTAGTTCCTTCCAATAGATAATCTTTATTCGTTAGTTGTTCTGTTTGTTGGATCAAGTAACATGTGTATTCTGTCTCTCTTCTCCTTTAAACTATTGGCATGTTTCACGCCTGGAGTTGAAACCTGTTGTTAAAACGCAGAAAATACCTTTTATATTATTTATGTTTAAATTTTGTTGATTTTGATCTGGAACTATTGTCATTGCAATGTCACATTTTCAAAAGAGCAGGCCACCTTTAATTCTGAAAAAGAGCAGACGATTTTGGGTTTCCTTTTTGTGCCTTACTTTGGTCCTGCCCCTTTTTACAGGTGGAGTCTGAGAAAGAAGTTTTCGCTGAGGAGACTGATGGACAATAAATGTCTATACGCAGTGAACACCTGGAGATACTTTGGGTGAAGCAGCTTTTTGAAGTGTGCTTTGTGGTGGGTCTGCTACCCTGGAGTCAGACTCACTGAAGGCCTTTTGGTTAAAGGCGGCAGACTGACTGCTAAATGTAATGAGATGATACTGTGTTCCTGAAGTTTGATTTTCTATTCGAATAGCTATTGTATTTTTCTTGTTATATTGTTCAAAGTTATATGGCATACAGATGTTTACAGGTGAGACACTGGAGTGGGAAAAGAACGCTGATAATATTTTTACCTTCTTACAATTACGAGAGAGCAATAGTCTCGTTATCAGTGTCATGAAGAGAAAATGCTGGATGTTGATTCCTTAGTATTCCTGCAAGTCATAAAGTATTTCAGAGTTTCTTAAATTGGTAGTGTTCCCAAATGTACTTTAAAAAAAAAAGTGGGGACAAAGACTGATGCACAGAAAGGAAACTTTTTTGATGCTTCAGATTCACATTTCTGGCTGTTCTTCAAGTGGCAGCCCTTCTGTCTGGCTTGGAATGTGTGGCAGTGGCAGTCAGGCTCTCCAAGTGCAAATTCATGTCCCTAGCAAGTGTTTACCTTGTGGGTGGTACTTTCAGGGTCTGTGACAAATCATAGAATCATAGGTTGAAAAAGACCTCTAAGATCGGGTCCAACCATCCACCCAACACCACCATTCCTATTAAACCATCACATCTACACGTTGTTTTAAACATCTCCAGGGATGGAGGGACTCAACCACCTCCCTGGGCAGCCTGTTGCAATGTCTGACCACTCTTTCAGTGAAGAAACTTTTCCTGATATCTAATCTAAACCTCCCCTGACGGAGCTTGAGGCGATCGCCTCTCATCCTAGCGCGAGTTACCTGGGAGAAGAGACCAACGCCTGCCTCACTACAGCCTCCTTTCAGGTAGTTGTAGAGAGCAATAAGGTCCCCCCTCAGGCTCCTCTTCTGCAGACTAAGCAGCCCCAGTTCCCTCAGCCTCTCCTCATAAGACTTGTTCTCTAGACCCCTCACCAGCCTCATTGCCCTGCTCTGGACACACTCCAGCACCTCAATGTCCTTCTTGTAGTGAGGGGCCCAAAACTGAGCACAGTGCTCGAGGTGCAGCCTCACCAAGGCCGAGTACAGGGGCACAATCACCTCCCTACTCCTGGTGGCCACACTGTTCCTGAGACAAGCCAGGATGCCATTGGCCTTTTTGGCCACCTGGGCACACTGCTGGCTCATGTTCAGCTGGCTGTCGACCAACACCCCAAGGTCCTTTTCCTTCGGGCAGCTTTCCAGCCACTCCTCCCTAAGCCTGTGGCGTTGCATGGGGTTGTTGTGACCAAAGTGCAGGACCCGGCACTTGGCCTTGTCAAAACTCATACAGTTGGCCTGGGCCCATCGATCCAGCCTGTTCGGATCCCTCTGCAGAGCCTGCCTACCCTTGAGCAGATTGACACTGCCCCCCAGCTTGGTGTCATCTGCAGACTTACTGAGGGAGCACTCAATCCCCTCATCCAAGATCACTGATAAAGATGTTAAGACTGGACCCAAAACTGAGCCCTGGGGGACACCACTCACCACCAGCCACCAGCTGGGTTTAACTCCATTCACCACCACTCTTTGGGCTCGGCCATTCAGCCAGTTCTTAATCCAGTGAAGAGTACACCCATCCAAACCACGGGCAGCTAGTTTCTCCAGGAGGATGCTGTGGGGAATGGTGTCAAAGGCCTTACTGAAGTCCAGGTAGACAACATCCACAGCCTTTCCCTCATCCACTAGGCGGGTCACCTGGTCACAGAAGGAGATCAGATTGGTCAAGCAGGACCTGCCTTTCATGAACCCACACTGGGTGGACCCGATTCCCTGGTTGTCCTTCACATGCCCCGTGAGCGCACTCAGGATGAATCGTGCCATAATCTTGCCTGACACCGAGGTCAGGCGGACAGGCCTGTAGTTCTCGGGGTCCTCCTTCTGGCCCTTCTTGTAGATGGATGTTACTCTGGCGATCATCCAGCCATCTGGGACCTCCCCTGTTAGCCAGGACTGCTGATAGATGATGGAGAGTGCCTTGGCCAGCTCCTCCGCCAGTTCCCTCAGCACCCTTGGGTGGATCCTATCCAGCCCCATAGACTTGTGAGTGTCCAGGTGGCGTGCAGTGTCTGAGTTCATCTGTTTCGTGTGGAAGTTGCTTTCATGCTCATATTTATGGAAATTTGTGAAACATTTTATATTTTGGAGTGGGTAAAGCTGCTTGAATAAAACAAGGAGTTTTAGAACCCTTAAATCAGCTGTGGGCTGTTTAAGCTTTTAAGAGAGGTGAGTGGTTTTTGCTGTTGTAAGCCCTGTTTTTGGCAGTATGAGAGGGAGAAAGAAAGAAAGGGAGGGATGGCAAACCTTGAAGAGCGATTTAACTGGAAGTTTTAATACTTGTGGAACTGTTTGACGTTTGCCAGTCTCATATACTTCATAAGGAAATACTTGTCAAATCTGCCTGCAAGATTATGCCTTTGAATTGTCTCCTATAATTCAAGTACAATACATAGTTGAGTAGTAGTTTTTCAAAAAACGGAGGAGTTCTGCTTCCCCAGGAATGGGTTTTATAGCAATATTTTAGGTAAAATTACGTCAGTGGTACCTTGTTAGAAAATCTCAATTTCTGGAATATCTCCCAACTGTTTATGAAGTGGTATCTGAAAGAGAAGGGCATTTTGAAAGAGGTTTGATTAGGAGGAATATATCAAATTTAAGTATTCTGGAGTGTGATAAAGTGGATTTCTTTCTTTTTTTTTTTCTTTTATTTTTTTTTGTCACAAAATTTCTGAGAAGGTTACAGACTTCTGTAAGAATCCACATGTGCAAAATTGCCTCCCTGAATATTGTGCAGTCACCAGAATGCTTTTTTTAGTATTTTTTTTACAGGCTAATGATAGCAAAGAACACCTAACAGATTTTTAGTTCTGTTTTTTTTTGTTTTAGAAAGAGCAAGAGGATAATTGTAATGTACAGAGGTTACCATCCTTTTGTGATGATTTATTGTTAAGAGGGAGCTTCAACATTTTTCAGTGCTTCACATTTAAAAATTTACTTGAAGAAAGTTATGGCAGTGGATTCAAGACTTGCTGCTTCCTAGCTCTCTCTGCCATCAAGACATTTTTGTACAGCAGTGCTAATGACATCAATAAGTGAAAATGGTAGAAACCTGAATGTATCAGATTCTGTATCTCATTTGCGTATAGAGTGGTGTCTGTGCAAGCCGTGTAAACATCCTGGTGTACGCGTTGTTTAAATCCTGGCCAGCCAGACTGACCGTATCCTAGCCTCCGCTCTTTCTTTACGTCAGCACGTCACGCAGTCAGACCCAGTGTTGGTTCAGCTTGTGAAAACGCAGCGTGTGCTGACGTGCTCAGATGTGATTTCTCTGTTTGAAGCATGATTTCTGTAGTAAGGTTTTTGAGTATGGAGGTGTAGGGAGGGGGCAAAGGGGATATTTTTGCCCCCTCCATCACAAATACGATGGCATGAAGCAAAGCTGGTACTCTATAATGAAATGGGCTAAAAGGCTGCTCTTGAAACAGAATCACAGAATGGTAGGGGTTGGAAGGGACCTCTGTGGGTCATCTAGTCCAACCCCCCTGCCAAAGCGGGGTCACCTACAGTAGGCTGCAGAGGACCTTGTCCAGGTGGGTCTTGAATATCTCCAGAGAAGGAGACTCCACAACCTCCCTGGGCAGCCTGTTCCAGGGCTCTGTCACCCTCAGAGGGAAGAAGTTCTTCCTCCTGTTCAGACGGAACTTCCTGTGCTTCAGTTTGTGCCCGTTGCCCCCTGTCCTGCCACTGGGCACCACTGAAAAGAGTCTGGCCCCATCCTCCTGACACCCACCCTTCAGATATTTGTAAGTATATATTAGGTCGCCTCGCAGCCTTCTCTTCTTCAGGCTGAACAAGCCCAGCTCCCTCAGCCTCTCCTCGTAGGAGAGATGCTCCACTCCCCTCACCATCCTTGTAACCCTCTGCTGGACTCTCTCCAGTAGCTCTTCATCTTTCTTGAACTGGGGAGCCCAGAACTGGACAGAGTACTCCAGATGAGGCCAAAAAAAACCAAGAGACTAGATGGAGAGTGCCTAGGCCATTTGAAGGAAAGACATGATCAGCTTAATGGTTAGCACCTCTCCTGTCTCCCTCCACTGACTCCCCACCGTTGTAGACTCCTGCTAATGTCACTAGGTCATTTTTCATTGCTAGCTCAGATAATGTCACCCTGTGCCACTGTGCATCGCTGATAAACCTCTCCAGCCCTTTTCATGATGGGCCAGTCATGTTAATTTTTGCTGCATAATGCACAGCCTCCTAAGAATGGACTGCTTTTTGAAAAGCCATTGATTTTGTTCATTTACGTATTTTTTCTCCACCTTCTTGGAACTGGCATATGGGAGTCTCTGAAATGAGATTAGTTAGCATTTGTGTATGTCTGTGTACTGGGTTTTATATGAATGATGAGATTTTAGCAAAATACAGCAAAGTTTTAAATTGTCTGCCCCATATACCTAATGAAATTTTGCTGAAAGAGAATACTGGTGTTTTCAAGAGCTAGGGCATGAGGAGTTGCACGTTGTGAGGGGACTGACCTACATTCACAGAAATCAAGATATAAGCAATTGGGAAGCAAATTAAAAAATGTAGTATGCTGCACAGAGACATTCCTGCTGACACCTGGATCGTAAAAGGATAGCCCTGCTTTAAAACAAAAAAGTCTGTTTGGTTTACAGAAAAGCCTCTTTCAAAAATTTTCTTGTTCCCTTAGCCGGAATTCTTGCACGGAGGTGATCTGTATGCTTTTCAGTACTGTTGTCTGCGTTTTCTGCCTAAGCATTGGTCAGAGGTCATGCAGGTACCACTGCAATCTTGTGCACCAGAAAATTAAAAATAGAGCCTGCTGTGGCCTCCATCACTAGACTGAGTCCTGGGCTGCGTGCTGCAGACCTCTCGGGTTGCTTTTTTTCTTCCACTGTCAGCTTCATCTGTGTGTTCTGTGCTGTGCCCTGCTTCGCAGAGGCACCGTCATGTTGTACAAAGCCTTCCTAAAAGCTCACTTTCACATTGTTCACATCAAATCACTACGTGTGCACCCTTTATGAAGTGCATATTATTTCATATTTAGCTGTAGAAGCTTTCAGATGCAGACATGCAAGACTAATCGTATTTGAACCTACTTCTAAGCAATTTTATTAGTGGACTGCCATCTGATTAAGATTTTCTTTGAAAGTGAATTACACAAGATCAGCAGTCTTGGCTGGGCAAATTGGTACTTGAAGCAGAATGACAAGACTTAAAATTACAGGTCTCTGAAAATGAAAGGACTACTGCATTTTGAGGTAGTTTTCTTTCCTTAGATTTTACTGTACATAAGAATAATGTATTTAAAAAGAATGAAAACCTCTCTGCTGTGCGGTCGTAGCTGTTTTACCTAATTTCATGTGCTTACTGCAGGTTTTTCAGACTGTCAGGGTGTGTTTACTGCATCTTCAGGCCTTGCTCAAGATGAGATGAGCAGGTCCCAAAAGTAGCCCTGCAAATTTGTCACCCCCATATGGTGGGGACACCATTTTCTGCAACACGTGAGATGCCGTTTGCTGCACACGCGCAGCAGCTGACTGACACCGCAAATGCATTTTTCTAGCTGCTCTGTGTAATGTAGCCTGCGGTTGGCAGGGGAATAAGCGAGCAGGACCTAGTGCTGCGTAACAGCTGCCCTTGTCCTGCCAGCCAGCTGCAGATCAGCCATACTCTAAATATCTTCCTTGGGTCATGCAAGAATATTAAGTACACTTTACAAACTGAAAACATAAGCAGATGAATTTGAATTACTTCTGCTGCCTTATTTTTCCTTTGAAACTGGGTAACTAGAGCTCAGATCTGTTAGTTGATGTAAATAATGGTCTTTTTTACTTCATCGTGCAAAAGTGCCGTGCATCTCTGAAATGTATGTGAAGAGCTAGTAAATGTTAACAAAATTTTCAAATTCAAAAATTTGTTATTTAGATAGAATACTCCCAGCAGCATGCTTGGGTGGTGCCTTCACTGGAGTAGTTGCACCTCCTCTGTATCTTCTGTAACAGTTTTGTCTCCTTAAAATCCAACTTTAAAAGTAAATATGCTGGCATTGCTGAAATGAACTGTTTCATATTTCCCAAGCTGAAAGTTTTTGCAGAAGTTGACCAAAATTCAGAGGTGGTTTTAACTGAGCTCAGCTTAAACTACTTTTTGTTGCCAGCTGTGTAGACCCCATATGTCATCGTAACTCACCCCCCCCCAGCGGGTTCAGCCTGCGCATCAGCAGCTCTTGAGCCACTTGTGGGAGAACCAGCTGGAATTCAGAGCGCTCGTTAGCCAGAACTGGAGAAAGAACTTGGTGGCAGCAGCATTGTCCTGAACACTAGTCCGCAGCTAGTCTAGAAGCTGGCCATGGAGCTGTGGTTATGGCACTAGTGAGAAATCACTAGTGAAAGATGGTTGGAGAATTTAATCAGATCCTTTTTTTTTTTTTTTCTTCCCTTTTTCTTTTTTTGTTGTTTCCTTTCTCATCACTTGTGTAATATTTTGGGCCTGCGAACTCTAAAGGATTTATTAGACCTACTGTCATTCAGCTAAGACAAGTTTCTCAGATCGGCAAGAATGTACGTTTCCATTAACTGGTGTTATTTACTTCTGTCTGTATTTTCTTCACAGAATAATTCTGTTTCTGTGAAGTCAGGCTGACGTTGTAGCCATTTGACTGACGAACCTTTGCTGTGCCATCACAGAAGCAGTTTGCGCTGCAGAAGTTGTTCTCTTGTTCTGTAGCTAGCGATGGTTTGAACAAAATCTATCCGTAAAAGCAATGTTTTTGTCACTGTGAGTGGCACTTATCTTTGTTGTTTTATAAGTGTTGCAGAAAACTGTGACATTTGAATGCTAAGACAAGTTTATGGAGCAGAGCTAATCCTAAGATTAGAAGTGGATTGTCACCCACCTCACGTCCCATTTCCCCCACTCTTCTCCCCTCTGGTTCTTGGGGGGGAAGCGCGTCTGCACTGGCACCAGTGTGATACCCTTTTCTCTTTGTGAGAAGAGTCAGCCTTCGACTACCCATCCATAATTTTCTTTAAAAAAAACAAACTGAGCTTTGGTTAAAAAAAAAAAATCGTATCTCAGGCTTTTTGCTTGCTTGTTTCTTTGTATGCAATATGATTCTTAGACACCTGTGGCTGAGATCCAGGAGATATCAGATGGGAAGTGAAAAAATTTCCTGTCAACAATATTGAAACCAGTATGAGACAGTGTTGAAATTTTAAAAGCTTCTTTTCGCTGCTGTATTGGTATTTCATTAAGAGTGGGAATTGATGAGTTATTCCTGAATGCAGAAGTTGGATTGTAAGGAGACAGAACTATTGCAGAAGATGAAGGGGAAGTAGTAACCGCGCCAGGTTTTTGTGAAGCCGGGCTACCCAGAAAGTCATGCTGATGTGCACTGGTACTAAATGAAGATGCAAGACTGGTGGTACAGGGATCCTTCTCTAGATTTGGAGCAAAATTAGTGGGTTATTGGCACGCTTAAAATTGTTTCTGGTTTGCAGTTTGTCTGTACACATTAGCATTCTGGGAAATGGTACCTCTGTGTTGCTGTGGTGTTATTTGTGTTATGACATCTTACTGAACGCTTCCCACTGATGAGGAAGCTTACTACCATCTTTGTTCCTGGAAAGAATGCATTGATTTCAGATACTGAAAGTAATACTGCATGAGAAGGGAGATACGCTTGATCATCAAAGGTGTTTTGAAATAGTGCCGTACGCTTTCTCGCTTCTCTGCGAGCTCTGTGAGGAGGGGCTGCTTTCGGCATTGTGCGTATCCGTGAGGTAGTGTCGGTGGAATGACTGGCAGTAGGGACGCTTCCCTGCTTGTAGGGGGCTTTTCAGTATTTATCAGTTGTTCTGTTTTACACCTAAATATGCTGTGATTTCTTTATCTGTTTCTGAATTTCCTAAGGAAGAGGATTCTGTTACCTGAAGATCCAAAGTTTGGGCGTTGCAGCTGGTTCTGAACAAGGCAGGACATGCTTCCCTGCCTGGCTGAAGGAACCGTTCAGGCTGTGGTCAGTGAGCTTTACCAGCAGTAATAACACCTCTCAACTGCTTTGTGAGCTGTGTTGTTTTGTAGAATGATGCAAGTGATGTAAAGACCTTGAAGAAGGTCTTTCAGCATTTGAAATTAATTAGAGCTCTTGATTCCTAGGCCCATGTTCAGAGTTTTAGATCTCATCTGTTTTTCCAGCTTGAAAAAAAGTTATGTGTCACATCATCATATATACAGTTTACACTGAGTAAGCTGTAGTGTGTGTCCCCCACTCCCTCCTCCGCCTCCTCCTCAAAGACTTCTGTTAAAATAACCAGTGTGAAATACAGGTTAGAAAAAGTTACGATTGAGAACATGTGGATAATCCTAATAGAATTTTTTATTTCTAGACGGTTAGTTTGGTTATTATAGGATTGCAGTCTCCCGTGTAAGATAGTATCATAGCTGTTATGAATCAGGATCTTTATAATCTGATACCTTTGTGTTTTGGGTTTTTTTTCATTTTGAAAGACTTCAAAGGACTCATTTTGGTTTTATTAATTAAGTTTATGAAACTATATAACTGAAATCAACAGGAGTAAAATTCATCATGGTAAGTCCAGTTATTGCAGAATGTTTTGCCAGCCATTCAGTGCATTATTCTGCTGTGTCTGTACTTAGAAAAAACCCATAGTTTCAGTTCTTACTGGAGAGATTTTTATTTCTAGTTGCTAACAGTTTCAACTGCAGCCAACTACAGCTATAGCCAGGATTTTAAATTTATGGTATCCCCAAATTCAGTAAAGTCTGTGGAGGATGATCTTACTTTGATTTGAAATTCTCTGCCATTATCGCTATTAAAATGGGGAATGTAATTAACCTCTTAACATAGTTGTTCAGATACATGGTTTGAAATTCTAGTGGTTTTAATATTAAATAGTAGTCAATGATAGATTTATTTGCATTTGGAATGAACGTTTCCTGAAAAGGGATTCTGCAACGGAGATAGAGGAGCTCTCTTCTGATTAGTATTTTGGTATTTCTTGTTATGTGGTCATACGTAGTAGATTTGGAGTTCAGACGTTAAAATAACCATCAAGATAAAATCCAGCTTCAGGAGTGAACGACAAGATCTTTTGCGCATGCCTCTGCTCTAAGCTGTGTGTCGGTCCCACCTGACGTGCCCTGTGAACGCGTCGCTCTCGGTGGCACTTCGTTCTCGAAGCTTTTTGTTGTGGCTGTTCCTACCTGGCAGAAATCCACATGCGTTTTGTTCAGTCGGTCATTGGGGGTGGGAAGGGTGTGAAGAGTTTGGAAATGCCATTGTGTTTTAAGCTTTCAAACCAGGCTTCCTGCTGCTAAATGTCCTCCTTCCTTTTAGGACAATTCATTTGGGATGGTAAGTGTCTCGTATACTGCATTGACAATATACAGCCTCTGTGTCAGACATAGAAAGAAAAATTGGAACTGTAATTTTCCTTAGAGGTATGTGTGCTTTTTTGAGGGTTTAGGTAGGAGAAGGATTCCTCTAACTGAGGTGGTGCTGGAGATCTAGTCTGGGATGAAAATAATACACAGGAGGTGAGATCTCACTGGTTGTTTCATGGACCAGTACTGCATTTGAAAGCTAAAGCAAACAAAAAAAAATTTAAAATTCCATTTATAAGCAGTGATGTAGATTCTACATCTAGTAACTTGTTTCCCCTTGGCAAAATGGATATTTAAGTCAAGTGGACATTGCCAAGTTAAATTTAACTGGAAATGAATGTTTTGTGAAAAGTAAGCTCTTGACCTCAAGGCACATTTAAAAAAAAATATTACAGTAAGCAGTTATTTTTATAACAAGTATTTGAATCACAGTTTATGCAATCCAAACACTGAAGCTTTATGTTACTGCATGAGAACCTGAACTTAAATTGAACAACTGCTTTTACGTTTTCACACATCTGGTTGTGTGGGTTTGGTTTTTTTTTTCCCTTTCTTTTTCTCCTTACTGCATGCTTTAACTTTTGAATTTTAATTTACAGTTCAACAGCAGTGAAGTTATGCATAGGGGTGGATAGAAAAGGGGAAGAGATCTTAGGGGAGCATATCCGTAGTTCTTTTGTTGCTGATTTTTTTCTGAATTATCTCAAAATAGGTTCACGTGGATATCAATGCTCTAGAAAAAAAAAGTGCATGACTACTGGCTTATAGACAGTGGTTATTCAAGTGAAGCATGGTACTTCTTGAGGTTGTGACTTCTGTCAGGCGTCGTATGTGAAGGGAAGATTGCTGCTTGCTGTGGCCAAGCCGCTGCGTGGTGGAACAGACACGTGGAGCGAGGTCCCAGGCACGCTGCTCTCGTCTCCCCTTCCTTCTGTTCCTGGTGGCTGAGGTTAGCTGAGGGCCTCAGCTCTTGCTGGGTTGCTGGATAATGGTGGGATGTAAACCCAGCATGGCGTTTGTCCTTGGGGTATCTGTGAGCTCCAGGAAGCTCCCGAAGTGAAGGCCAGGCCTCCTGGCTTTCTTGGGGCTATGGGCCAGGGCTGCGTGGCTGCCTCTCCCCACAAACGTTTTTTTGTGTGTGTGTTCTTCAATGGAATCTATGTACCTAAGATTTAATATTGAACAAATGTTTTGGAAAACAGCATTTTTAAAGTGAAATGTTATTCTATCTTTTTCATCATGTTGCTAGTGTAAAGTTAAAACTAGCTTTGAGCTGAAAGATAAATATATGTCTTTTTGATCATTGCCCTCCTCCATCTCTGCAGCTTTAGCAAGATTGCCTGATTTTTCTCTCCTTACCTCCTCTCCATTTTTTTTTTTTCTGGTGTATCTCTGTCGTAGTTTGCCTTACTTGCCTCCTGCCCGTGCCCCTCAGCCCAGCCCTTTTCTGCCCACAACACAAAGAAGGTCCCGTCTCCGCTCTCGTCCCCTCTGCTTTGACCCCCGATGTGTTGCTGTGCTTTCTGAGTGATGAGCAGCACGTATCATGTGCAGCGCGTTCTAGAGCAGGGTGTGTGACGACGCCGGGGTGGCACCATAGCTCTCAGTGTTGATTTCAAACCCCTGTTTTCGGTTACATCATGTTTGCGTTTCAACATTTGCTGCGCATTCCTGGTTTCCTCTCTCGTCTTTATTTGCTTGACTGCGAAACATGCAGCAATCCTTGTTCTCTGAGATCTGTGTGACAGTTATCCACATACTGGTGAGATTTCTGCATTTCCCCCTCTATCTTTTGGACTTTTAAGTAGCACTGAACATGTTTTCTGATCTCTCTAATTTTCTTCATGACTTTTGGAAATGTGCGCTTTATGATGAGTTCGTGTCCTGGATTACGTTTGGGATTACAAATAAACTGCAGCGCATGAGTTGTAATTCTTTAAATAGGTTCTGAGGTTGTGTATGTTTTTTCTTTTTTAAAGAGTAGTGGAATGAATTTACACTGCTTTCTTCTAAATAAAAAGCTGAAAGGAGATTTAATTAGTAGCAGGATTAAGATTTGCAATTCATGGAAGAAATTTCTTGGTAATTACCATCTCTGTAATTGATACGCTGCCTGCGCTTCAATGTGTCCAGCTGTATGCAAATCTTTTCTAAGTACATATTTCTGCATTGCCTTGCTCATGTAAATGAGGAATCTCCTTGGTTTCTGTTTGGGGACTCAAATCTGATTAATTTGGCATTGCCTAACTGAAAGGCAGGATCTGTTGCTGAAAAAGGTTCTTTCTTGTGTGAAGGGAGCGGGAACGCCTGAGGTATGAGCTCGGAGGCGGTAGCTGGGACTGGCGACTGGCCGCCGTGGCCGGGGTTGCCTGGCAAGCCGGCGGGGTGAGGAGGGATGCTGCCTGTCACGGTTGGGTTGGCGAGTCCAGCTCCGCCAGCAGCCCAGCCCTGTCCGGCCAGGCGCGGTGGGACCGGGAGGGGGTTTTCATCTCCTGGTCTGGTACTCTTCCTTCCCTTGGTTTTGTCAGTCTGTGGCTCTTGTCTGTGTGAAGGCTTTAGTTTGTGGCTCTGTGGGTCAGAAGGGCTCTCCAGCCCTGTTGTCTGCGTCTTCTCTGAAAAAACATTCTGCAGAAAGTTGCTGAAATGGTCAGGAGCGCTTCTGGTCCTCGACTTGCTGGCCACGCCATCATCTCCACAAGCAGCTCCTTCAGGCTACTCGTCCTGTGCTGATCAAACCCGCAGGGAACGCCGCACGCTGAGTCAGCACCCTGCCAAGCCTTGCTGTAGCTGGACGACTTGACTTGTCTTACTTACGTGACGAAAATTAGTGGAGGCAGCTAGATCTCAAGAGAATGTGCTGAACTGCTTGAGCCAAAGTCCGTTCTTACATGGGGATTTTAATTCTGTTTTTCATCCAGGCAAAATGGTTTTGCGGCAGGTATACCAGAAATAAGCTGGTAAAGGTAACCTGTCAAACCGGACGGGGGGAAGATAACTCCTGATACAACCGCTCTGGTGGGGTGCAGCGGCATGGAATTCAATATTGTGAAGCCGCAGTTCAGCAGCGCACGTAAACTGTGTACTCAAGTCCATCACTAGCTGTAAAGCGCTTACGTTTGCAATGTCTTGCAGTTAAGTTGTATGGTAAGTTTGCTAAACAGGGCCTGTGTGAGAGTAACGCTTGTTAAAATAATTGAGAACATGGAGCTTGCTCTTGCAAGATGCTTAGCATTCAGTTGTCTGTTCAGCAAAGCACTTGCTGAGAGGGGTTATCGCATCTGATTTATAAATAGTCCTGTTAACTTCCTACTGCTTGCTACAGTTCTCTTTCCTCAGGTAACTAAGGTACTTTTTTTTTTTTGTGTATCTGTTAGAAAATAATAGAGAAAGTATGTGCTGATGAAGTTTTATTGTTGATGTCTTCTAGACAGTTGGTAATGTGTAGCTTTAATCTGGAAAATAATTTGACCCAGAAGCCTGTTTGATCTCTGGGAAGATCTCTGCAATATCTTTCAAGTAAGAGTCTGGCAATGTTTACTTATTGTTTGGAGAAAAAACTAAGACTTGGTTTGTGAAAGCAGTTTTGTGTTATTGCTAAATGGCATTACCTCTGTCTGTCTTGCTGTCTGGGCCTGGTTTCTTTGTTCACCCACTATATTTGCATGGGCTCCTTCTCTTCTCTTTTGTCTTCTGTTTATGCCTTTGTGGCGGGGTTTATTGTTTTGCAACAAGTAACCTTTCTTATCCTAACTGGCTGAAGTTATTATCCAGGACTGGGTCGTGATAGCATTTTTTGATCCCATAAATAAACTTGTGTTTAGTGTATTTTCTTAATAGAGCCTAAAACAGATGGGAGGAAAAGTCATAGTTTTGCTATGATACTATATAGGAGTTAGCCCTAGGCACGTGTCTATGTATCTTAAACAAATAGCTAATACATTGGTAGTTACCATTAATTATTTCCATTAGCTTCATTCCTTTGATTAAAAGGGATCATTATCATCTCCATGGTGGATGACCTGGTAAACAGTGGAGAATCAGAAATTACTTGCAAATGAAGTTTGTGATGAACAACACTCTTTATGTATTCATGTCTGCACTTGTGAATATAATATATTAATAATGGGTGACTTACTGTGTTTTCAAGCTCAGACAGCAGTGAAGAAATGTCCTCAGCTCTCTGTTTACCAGAAAGATGGAATTAAACAAAAAGGATTTATGAGATTTACAGAGAAAGCTGAAGGTGATTTGGATATTAAATAATCTTGCAAATATTGTGCCTGACTCAGGAAAAGAATTTATTTTTAACTTTAATATATGTCCTCTCTCTGTAATGGAAATTCTTTTATTTCCTCATTATAAAAGATTTTTACTTTTTAAAGGCAGTAGCTTGATGCTGCGAGCTAACATTAAAAATAACAGTAGGCATCTTTCAAGCAAAGCAATCTCCATGTCAGCAAGTAATATTTGTGAGGGAATTAAAAGCCCTTGAAACACATTAGAAGACATATGGTGAATGGGTAGGGAAATACTGTTTTGTTCATTGGTACTGCAGACTGTAGCAGGAATTTCAGTGTCTGTCTATTACTTGGTTAAATACCCTTCTCTCAGCTGTAAAACTCGCTTAGGATTAAATACTAATCTGTTGTAAATAAACTTAACTCAGTGAAATTACATTTAAGAGAATTTATCTCTTAATTTTCCAAGGTGATGTATTGAGGCGGCTCTTAAAGTCAAATCCAAGTTTTGGGAGTTCCTTTGGGCTGTGTCAGTTTTCCGAGGACTGTAAAAAAGGAAATTGAGAGGTTTTCTGCCAGTTTAGACCAAGTAAAAAGTTAATCTAGTACTTGTAGTAAAATTACTTCCTTGAAAGTAAAATAATACTGTAAGTTTTGTGCAATAGATTTGGTTTTCATTGTGGGTTTTTTTTTTGTGTGTGTATATGTATGTATATATAAAAAACTCCACAACTAAAACCTTTCTGTCAAGAAAATGAGTGGTTCTGTGTGACTGTAGAAGCCATGGGGGCATCGGTTTCTGCCAGGAACATGTAAATCAAATAGGGCTGATAACAGCCAAAGACTTATTTTGCCAAATTCTTCAGGGCTCTGTATGCTGTACAGAAGGTCGTCTTGACTTCTACTGTTTGTTCTAGGGGAAGAAAAGACAAGAAGGTGAAAAATAACTTTCCTGTTTGCAGTCAGAAACTAGCTATCCTTCTGGGTTTTGGTCCTTAGTTTGTGGCTCGCGTGGGAGTTTTTCCTTCTCCCAGTCCTGGCTGGCAGCGGTGCTGGCTGCTGGGCTGTGACGGACGCCTGCCGAGCACGCTGGTGTGCGGGGCGCGTGTCGTGTCTGGGACCAGACCAGCAGCTTTGCGCTCCCGTGGGAGATGAGCTTAGCATTAAATGGTACATTTGACTTGCTGTTTTGTTTCTGAGTGAAGTTCAGCAGTGTCTCTACTTGGAGTTTAATTTATAGGTGCTTTGATAGTCGTTGCAACCTTGAGCTATGGAAATCCTTTCTCACCTGTTCAACCCCAATGTGTGTTTTAGCAAAGGAGATAAATATTTCTCAAATATTTTCTCTGTGAAAGTGTATTTAAAAGGTAATTGACCAGCTGCTCTTCTGTCTCCCTCCCTTCCATCAGGTTAAGGGGCTGTTACTGCCTGTGTTATTCGCAAAGTGTACAATATGCTAAAATATTCACTATATGAGTCTGACTTTCATAAAGGCAAACCACTTGTTTATAAGGTTAAAAAATACAAAATAAGCCTTTACTAAATTTTAACCTCCTTCCAAAAAGTGCCTTACAGACTTATCTTCAAGTGTTGTATTAGCATGTAGCAGAGAATTTGAGGAATCACCCGTTCAGTCAAGCCGGTGTCTGAGACAGCAGTGGCTGCTCAGAGTGTGCGCAGAAACATCTGCAGCGGGCTGCGTGAGGGGCAGAGCCGTACGGAGCTGCAGGATGCCTGCAAACGTGCATGAGGCGGAGACAAGAAGCAGAACTGTCTTTGGATGTGACCTTCTTTTTAAAGGAAAAATAATACTAGCCTTAATAAAAAAAATAAATCTATTGCTTGTTTATAAAACTTTGTATTACATTTGGATTGCTTTGAGTATGGGAAAGTCAGTTTGTCCGTGGGATTGCTTTGGAGGGTGCTCCAGGATTTCCCGGGCAGAAGGGCACGTGCTGGAGTCCAACAGAAATACGCCGGTATGTGAGCGGCAGGCATCCTTAGATATTTGACGCTTTTATTTTTGCTGGGCCTAGGCTATGCTGAGGGTCTGTGCACGCACTGTGGCAAGTTTTCAGAGTCAACTAGAATGTTGAAAAATACCAAGTATTTTTTGTTGCTTAATTCTTTTCTGAACAAAACCCCATAATTCTGAAAGGCAGTTATCACATACCGAAAAGTTTTATAAAGACATGCAAAGCATGTTAGGTTTTCAATGTGAAATATGATTTTAGTGCTTATGCAGTAAAACTGCATGCCCTTACAGACTGATGTTTGCTTTTGGCCTTAAAGGGAAGAGCAAGGGGTTGACTTTGTTTCAGAGTCTGCTGTGGAAATGGCATAGGTTTTCCAAAATAAGGTTATTAGTTTACTTCAGTCCTGGCCTCCTAATTTCTGAGGGAGCTATAGGTCAGCCTTATGGTGCCTGTAGTTCTTAAATTTTTTTGCGTAGAACGCTGGGAGTGATTTGCGTATTACATGGCCTATAAACACTGTTTGTTGGGAATGTGGTGAAGCCGTCAGCTGTGCTTCATCATCTGGGTTTTCCTTGCCTAGCAGCAGCATGTGAAGGGGAAAAGGAACTGGAAATACAAAACTTATGCTAACAGTTATGTTTTTGCTGCTCTGGAGAACATTGTTAGGACACTGAGAAGAAAACTGGATTTATCTTTGGAGATGCAGTACTGCTGGATAAAAGGACGTGTTTGCTTCTAGAAAAGGTGCCTTCTAGAATATACTGCACTCGATTATAGTAGCAGCTTTAGTAAGTGCAAAAATTACACACTTGAAAGGTCACTAAAATTCAGAGGTTAAGCTAAAGCTGAGGACTAGCTACAAGGTGAACGTGGATGTGTACATCAAATGTGATGGTGCCTTAAATGATACTTTAGGAGGGAAAAAGGTCTGACATTCCCCCTCGCCCTCCCCACCCCATACTGCACTTATTCACAGGACAGACGTGCAAGGAGGGAGCAATATTGCAATTTGAGACCACCATCAAGTGTCCATGCATTTGTGGCGTTATTGTTTCAGTTCCCTTTCATTTCCAGTGAACAGAAGAACCTTTTCAAGGATTGCATCTCACAAAAGACTGCTGTTCAGAATATTCAGTTTGGGATAGTCAACAGGTGACATTCTAGACCATAATTTTTATGTGTTTATCTAAAGCCTGTCCAGAACACTGATTAAGAAAATACTTCTACCTTTTACCCCAGCAATTTTGGGCTAGTTAAAAAAAGGAGAAGATTTAATTTCTATTACATGTCTGTTTGCATATTTTGATTTGAAGTCTGATGAGGAGCCCAACAGATAAAACCTACAAAATGTTAACACTTGGCAGTATTTTTGAAACTGCCCCTTATCTGGCTCAAATGCTGTGGTTTGAAGTCTTGTCCATTTTTAATATAGCTTCTATCATCGTTGTAAAGCCCTCCCCAGCCATTTCTGAAATCGTAATAAAATCTACATTGTCTGATGCTACCTTACAAAGTCTGGGTATGAAAGTAAACAGACAGAAGTGATCTTACTCTGTTATTGCTTGCTGTTACCTATTTCCGGCTGCTGCCTGTGACTTCACCAATGTCTCAGAGGCTCCTTTCTGCTTGTTTTCTGTTCTGTGCACAGGTAAGAAACAACCCTTTGGTGTCCTGCAGTTTCTTGTATCTAAAGATAAGAGAAAACCAGCTGAGAAGTACCTCCATGCATGTGTACAGTGTGGCATGGAATGGGCGTTTTAGCAGAGCGTGGGCAGCCCGGTGGTGCTCTCTGGGTCGCGTTCTGCCTCTCGCATGCAGTAGGTGTGGGCGGCCGCAGTAGCTGCGTCAGGGCAAGGTGCAGCAGGCACACGGTGTGTTTCTGCTCGGACGTGGCTATATTTAATTAATCTGCCATTTTCATTATTTTGATGTGATTAGTTACGTGAAATTAAAACTTACAAAAATAGTATCATTACAGTTCCAATTTTGAATGGGGACTTCTCAGAACAGTTAGGAGAGGCCAGGAACTTGTGCCATTTGTAGCATGTGCTAAATCAGAGTAATAGGGGTCTCCTTTTTTCAAATAGAGATTTCTCCTGTTGTACTTCTCAGTTCATAGAGATCCACAAAGAGAGGAATCAAAATGGCCCTGTAAGGAGCGCAGCTCAGTATATCAGCGAGAACCGTACAAGTCTGTATTACTCTCCGAAGTCAGAGAGGACCTGCTGGGTTAAGAGACATGCTTATTATTTAGTTTAAGTAACTTGGTGGGATGGCGCTGTGAAATTAAAATACAGGAACTCAATCTTTAAAACCGCTGTTACAGCATTTAAGTGTGTGAAAGATTTGACTGGGTTATTTCCCTGTCCCCTTTGAAGAAAGCAAATGATTCGGTAGGCTTCAAGCCTGTAAGTGAGTGGCCCTTTTACCAGGGAATATCATATACGTTATTTTTAGGGAAACAATTACTAAATCACATCTGTATGCCTTAGCATTTATGTGTTTAAAATACTAGTTTTGTATTGATTAACAATATTGTTGGAAAGCATTTTTCCATCACAAAGAAGTGGAGTTTCTCTTTTTCTTGTTAAGGCTGCTTTGGCCTGTCGCTTGATGCTGTAATGCAGAGATTGCTCATTTCCTAGCAAAACTGAAGTCAGAACAGAACTGCAGGTGTGCTGAGAGCAGAAAAGCTTTAGGGTTAACCCTGGTCTCCGTGGGCACATTGATCCCTTGGAAGGAATATCTTTGTGTGTTTTGTCTAGCTCTAGTCTTTGCTTCTGTGGTGGAGAAACTTAACCCCTGAGTAATGAAGTTTCTTTAACAGATTATTTTCCTTCACTAAATTAATTTATTTACAGACTTCTAAGCATTCTAAATTCTTGAAAGTTCCAAGTTCTAATGCTAATTCCAGATAAACTGGTGACACCTGTGGTCATTTATTTTGGCACTGTAATCCCTTTTAAAGGCTGGAGTTTTCCTTGTTAATCCGCAGGCTCACATCACAGTGTCTCCTTTCAAAGCCACTCACACGTGCGCTGAAGTTGATTGCCGATGCCATCTGAGGCTATGGCACGCTGGAGCCTGATGCGTTTTATCTCTGTCTGCCATAATGTGCCTGTAGTAGGCAAAATTTCTTTTATACTCATTTTATGTTCATATTCTAAAAATATTAGTCAGTTGTGTTCTGTGGAACCAATACAAATAACCAACAAGTAACCAATAAAAAACTATAATTTATAAATAATGTTTCTTGTGCAGTTGATACAAAGCTGCCATGTAAGTACTGGACTTCAGAAACGTGTGAAAGACCTCAAATTTGATAGTATTTGTGGAATGACTACGCTGTTTATCAAGCAGTGGTACTGTGGGGCATAAAATGTAGAGCATGCTTTGGTTTTGCCCAGGGAGAATGCTTGCAGGTTAGGGTTGTGTATTTGTTCCCAGAGTTTTAGGAGGTGGATGAGGTGGTGGGCTTGGAGTCTGCTGCTCGATGGAGAATTCCCTGCCCCAGACCTGGTGGGATAGAAATACAGCACATTTGGATCCTCTGTGTTGGTCCTGCTTCTTGGAGATGTAAGGGTCTTTCAGCCCCTAGAAGTGTTAGCAATCAGAGCTGGCCTCAAGATCTTGGCAAAATGGAAATGGGGCTCTGGGACGCTCCAAGAGAGAAATTGGATAGTCTTTCCTTACTTGGCAGTTGAAGGCTCCTTTACGTTTGTCTGTGATATTGCTGTTGTAGGAAAAGAGCAAAGATTTTCTTGTTTGTTTGCCACTGTGAATGCTGAGTTACTGCTTCTTCCCTTTTGGGAATCAGTTGGAGGTGGACAGTGTGGAGACCCTCTGAAGGTCCTCCTTTAGCGTTCTCCCTATCTGATCCTTTGTCGGAAGGGAACTATATAGGTTCTGAAGTTCATGCAAAACAAATCCTAAACCGGTTCTGTCTTTTCAGAAGGGTGAATGGATAACTAGTAGAGGCTGTATTTTATATTGCAAAGCAACACTCTTGTCTGACAGAGGGGGAATAAACAACTTCTGATAGGTACACAGCTTTCAGACAGGAATTGCAGTGTGCTGCTCAGGGGCAAAAGTAGATACTGACCATTAAATGTGGCAGGTACAATAACCAAAGTATTAAAAATTCTTAAAACGTTATATTGGCTTTGGGTTTTTAAATTTGTTTTTCTGTTAATTTTTGTTTTGTGAGGTGTAACAACAAACAGAGGGATCCCAAAACCTTGCTGTGCAGCTGGGCTCTGAGTGAGCAGCGGCGTGTGCCTTTTCGTAAGAGGAGATCTGTTTTGCATTTAGGTGTCTTGTATTTGTTTTCCATGGGTTGAGAGAAGTGTTTTCAGAGGCCTCTTCCAGAGCTATAGAACACCTGCAGTTTTTTTACCCAGAACCATACTGTTAAAGATCAGCAGCAAACCGAGTTTGGGGTTCCTGTAATCTCCAGTCTGACTTGTGGAGTTAGCTTGTTTCATGCCAGAACTTGTTTGATTCTGAGATGCTTCAGGAGTAGGACCCCATTAATCCCTCGGTTTCAATGTCAGTGAAATTTGTGATGGTTCGATTGATCATGCATGTATTGGGGCATGTTGTACGCTGAGAGGGCTGAAAACTTCCATCAGAGAATTGCTGTGAGAAAGAGGTTTTGTGAAGTGATTCTTGTTACGGCTGAGACTGCTGCAAAATAGGCCTGCATGCTGCTGGCAGTGTTGGAGCTCTGGAACAATCTGGTTTTCAGCTGTGTGCAAATGAGCTTGGGCAACTACTGAACAAGTGGTCAGAAAACTGGCTAAGCCACAAACCTCTTCGGCAAGTACAGTCTATTGTCTTACCTGATAGTAATGCATTAATGTTCCTTTTACTTAATATTCCTAAAACTTTTCTTCTGATTTGAGGGTTTTAACTTATTTTTATGTTTTTCTTGGTCATTGATTTGTGGGTAACAGAGGTGCATAACTCGTGCCTGGCTGGGACAGTTCATGCTACCTTGTAGTTTGCCTTGGGCTGCCCTCTTTTCTGAGGACTTCGTGAAGTCCCTGCTAGATTTCGACCTATATGAGTACGTAGTGGTTGAGGCCACGAGTTGTGTGGGCTCTTGAGTTCCTCAGATAGGGTGTTCC
The DNA here is from genome assembly GCF_030867145.1 of Opisthocomus hoazin. Lineage (NCBI taxonomy): Eukaryota > Metazoa > Chordata > Aves > Opisthocomiformes > Opisthocomidae > Opisthocomus > Opisthocomus hoazin. The sequence goes on from NC_134417.1 coordinate 79,523,334, forward strand.
TATATATATATATATGAACATTGCGCTGCACCTCTGTAGAGAAATAGGGAATTCTGTATGTGTCCTCACTGGTTTGAAACTGAGATTTTGTTACATACCTGATGCTTAAAATCAAATCACATTACAGAATCACAGAATGTTCGGGGTTGGAAGGGACCTCTGTGGGTCATCTAGTCCAACCCCCCTGCCGAAGCAGGGTCACCTACAGCAGGCTGCACAGGACCTTGTCCAGGCGGGTCTTGAATATCTCCAGAGAAGGAGACTCCACAACCTCCCTGGGCAGCCTGTTCCAGGGCTCCGTCACCCTCAGAGGGAAGAAGTTCTTCCCCATGTTCAGACGGAACTTCCTGTGCTTCAGTTTGTGCCCTTTGCCCCTTGTCCTGTCGCTGGGCACCACTGAAAAGAGTCTGGCCCCATCCTCCTGACACCTACCCTTCAGATATTTATAAGTATTTATAAGGTCCCCTCTCAGCCTTCTCTTCTTCAGGCTAAACAAGCCCAGCTCCCTCAGCCTCTCCTTGTAGGAGAGATGCTCCAGTCCCCTCACCATCCTCGTAGCCCTCCGCTGGACTCTCTCCAGTAGCTCTTCATCTTTCTTGAACTGGGGAGCCCAGAACTGGACGCAGTACTCCAGATGGAGCCTCACTAGGGCAGAGTAGAGGGGAAGGAGAACCTCCCTCGACCTGCTGGCCACACTCCTCTTAATGCACCCCAGGATGCCATTGGCCTTCTTGGCAACCAGGGCACACTGCTGGCTCATGGTCAACTTGTCATCCACCAGGACACCCAGGTCTCTCTCCGCAGAGCTGCTCTCCAGCAGGTCCACCCCAAGCCTGTACTGGTGCATGGGGTTGTTCCTCCCCAGGTGCAGGACCCTGCACTTGCCCTTGTTGAACTTCATCAGGTTCCTCTCTGCCCGACTTTCCAGCCTGTCCAGGTCACGCTGAATGGCAGCACAGCCTTCTGGTGTATCCACCACTCCTCCCAATTTTGTGTCATCAGCAAACTTGCTGAGGGTACATTCTAACTCTTCATCCAGGTCATTGATGAAGAAGTTAAACAAGACTGGGCCCAGTACTGACCCCTGAGGGACACCACTAGCTACAGGCCTCCAACGAGATTCAGCGCCGCTGATGACAACCCTCTGAGCTCTGCCATTCAGCCAGTTCTCAACCCACCTCACTGACCACTCATCCAGCCCACACTTCCTGAGCTTCCCTAGGATGTTATGGGAGACAGTGTCAAAAGCCTTGCTGAAGTCGAGGTAGACAAGATCCACGGCTCTCCCCTCATCTACCCAGCCAGTCACACCATCGTAGAAAGCTATCAGATTGGTCAAGCATGATTTCCCCTTGGTGAATCCATGTTGACTACTCCTGACAACCTTCTTTTCCTCCACTTGCTTGATGATGACCTCTAGAATGAGCTGTTCCATCACCTTTCCTGGGATGGAGGTGAGGCTGACTGGCCTGTAGTTCCCTGGGTCCTCCTTCTTGTCCTTTCTGAAGACTGGAGTGACACTGGCTTTCCTCCGGTCCTCGGGCACCTCTCCTGTCCTCCAGGACCTTTCAAAGATGGTGGAGATTGGCTCAGCCATGACATCCGCCAGCTCCCTCAGCACTTGTGGGTGCATTCCATCGGGGCCCATGGATTTGTGGGTGTCCAGATTGCTGAAGTGATCTCTCACACAATTCTCCTTGACCACGGGAATGTCATCCTCTCTGTAGGCTTCCTCTCTTGCCTCCAGCGCCTGGGATTCCTGAGGGCCTTCCTTGGCACTGAAGACTGAAGCTGCATCGTCTGTCACCAGGACACCCGCCTCGTTCAGCAGTGGCCCCACGTTGTCCCTAGTCTTCCGTTTGCTACTGATGTAGTTGAAGAAGCCCTACTTGTTGTTTCTGACATCCCTTGCCAGACTGAATTCCAGGTGGGCCTTGGCCTTCCTCGCTGAATCTCTGCATGCTCTGACCACATTCCTGTATTCTTCCCAAGTGGCCTGCCCCTCTTTCCACATTCCATGGCTCTTTCTCTTCCATCTGAGCTCTGCTAGAAGCTCTTTGTTCATCCATGCTGGTCTCTTGCCTCCTTCTGTAGATTTCTTTCTCAGGGGGATGCACCGCTCCTGAGCATGGAGGAAGTGATGTTTAAACAGCGACCAGCACTCTTGGACGCCCCTGCCTTTGAGAGCCCTGGCCCATGGGATTTCTCCAAGTAGGTCCTTGAAGAGGCCAAAGTTAGCTGTCCTGAAGTCCAAGGTTTTGATCCTAGTTATTGCCCTGCTTCTTGCACGCAGGATCCTGAACTCCACCATTTCGTGGTCACTGCAGCCGAGTCTACCTCCAACCTTCACATCCTCAACCAGTTCCTCCTTGTTTGTTAGCATAAGGTTCAGCAGAGCGCCTTTCCTTGTTGGTTCCTCCACCACTTGTATCAGGAGGTTACCTTGTATGTTTTGCAGGAACCTCCTGGATTGCGTGTGCCTGGCTATGTGGTCTTCCCAGCTGATGTCAGGGTGGTTGAGGTCCTCCACCAGAACCAGGGCCTGTGACTGTGAGGCTGCTTGCAGCTGCTTGTAGAAGGCCTCATCAACCTCCTTCTCCTGGTCAGGTGGCCTGTAGTACACACCCACAGTAACATCACTCTAACGTATTTATTTACTCATTGAGTTGTACTCAAAATCAAAAAAATTTTGTATTCTCTGAACTGATTTGATTGACGAGAGTTCTTTCTCCTTTTTTTCCTCCGATTAACAGGTCATTGAAGTATAAAAACTTACCCTGCTTCTTTGCTGTTGTACTGAAATGTGACCAGTGCATTGTAAATGCATTTAAATTCTGATTCTGAATCACATGTATGTTGTCATCTTTTAGTTTATTTTCCCCCAATCATTCTGTCTTCTGAAAACAGAAGTACCACGTAATTGGACTTTAGGAGTCATCCGGTGGAGAACTCTGCATAGCTTATTCTTTAAATTTGACAAGGTTGTTACAGTTTTTAAGAGTAAGCAATTTGAAGCTAGGATCTGTTTCCCATGGGCTAGTAATGTTGGGAGAAAAGTGACATAATTACAGCCTCTTTGCTGAATTTATATTTTCTACATGTTTATATCACCAGGGAAGAATAATTTAAAAATATTTTCTGGGTGCAGAAATGCTTATCTTTGTAAATTACTTTAGCTTTTTACCAAATGACTTTGAATAGGCTTCCCCCTTCTCTCCCTTGTCCCCAGATAACCCCTCTTCCAAGTTTGGTGTGTTTGAACCTCATTTTTCATAGCAAGGTTTGTAAGAAATAATATTGATTTCAATGCTACAGTGACTGTACTGTTATATTTTAACTTACTGGTCATGCTTCCCTTGGCTTGATGAGCACTTTGTGATGGGAAAGAAAACCTTCATGCTCGTGTCTCGCTGGTCGAGCCTGCTTGACCAAAGCGGACCCGTAGCCTGAGCAAGCCGTGTTCTTCTCCTGCTTCTTAGGGGTGTGCTCAGTGCTGGTGCAAACCTTGGAGACTTCTGCTACCGGCTAACTTTTGGTAACATCTTAAGGGTATAGTGGGTGCCCAGTGCCACGCTACCTACACTTGGAAGGTGGTAAGCGTGTTGTGTTTTCACAGGGGGAGGTGTCTCGTAAGGGGGAAGATGTTTGCCGCAAGGCAGTGTTTGGCTGGAGATCTCTCCTGCTCCAGCGAGGCTGGTCAGATGTCTGACCTTTGTTGTCTGCAAATGGTCACCCATCCCAGTGTCTGCTCTTCCCTCTGTGAAGTTTGTTTTTCTTTTGGGTTGAAATAAAGCCAAGTGTTGATTTGGCCAGGGCTGTCTTTTCATTACTAGTTTTTTTTTGAGTTTGTCCTCTGCTCTGGTTTTTGTATACAATTTCAGGAGTAGTGTGATGTTGGAGGAAGAAGGGAAAAATGAAACATTTCTTGTGTTTTTGTCTGTAGGATTACAGCTTGGATTCCTGCATCTGAACCACCCGTACCTTGTTGGACTTCTCGTCTGTCCTTTGGTTCTCTAGTTAAACTCACTGTCAGTCACAGATGAAGAACTTTTTCCTTCTTTATTAGGGTAATTTAACAAAATAGAGGAACAGAAATGAATAAACTAAGATTTTACCATTTCCTAGTATGATAAAGGTGAAAACAGAGGAGGAATAAGTTTCTACTAGGAGGTGGAAGTGAAAGACTTACTTCCTTGTAGATGTTACTGATAAGCAGAGAAGTATGCCTGTAGCTCAAGGGCTGTATGTAGTATAATTCAGCATACGTGGTTTTTTTTTCAGTGGATGCCAACTAGTGAAAATCTCTTGTCACACAACATTGAAAGTAGGATGCTGAGTGTACTACGGAATACATAAAGCAAGGTCTTCTGTTTCTGGCTTTGTCTTAGCTAAAGCAGTCTTTGGGATAGTTGTGGTTCATGCATGGCCCTGCTGCATACAGATGTTCTCTTGTGTGCCAACTGCTTTTTATTTCTTGTGGTTAAACCACAAAGTGTATGGTAAACTGGGCTATTGGTTTCCTTCACACTTAGAGAAATGTACTGTGAATATTTTACTGCATAAAAAGTAGCCTGCAAATTAAGAAATGTGTTGGCTCCCCAAACCTTTCCTGTTCCCTGAAGACATCCTCGAATGGGAAGAAGTATTTTGTAGGATTGTGTTTAAATCCTGTCTGGAAAATAATGAGTTCGATAAATCCCGACAAATGTGAATGTCTCCTGCCCTGTCTCGAGTGGGAAGACTGAAGAAGCTTGAAGTCTTTTTGTTTATTGTGCTGTCTGAGATTGAATGAAAACTGTTAAGAGCAAGTTAAAGCCTAGTAACTACATTCACAGAGATAATGACAAGTATTCATAGCTGGTTGCGATAATTTTCCTTCTGACAGGAGTTTTTGTATTTACTCTTAATTCCTGCTGCTTTCCCATATGTGGTTTAACTGAAATGGCGTTAATTATGACGCTGGATAATAAACATCCTGAAGGCAGTGGTGTGGTTGTTCTCTGTTCCTGAAAACAGCGCAGATGTAGACCTCCTCTACGACCGTTAGCTGGGCTGTAAAGGGATCGGTGCCTTGTTCAGAGAAACACCATTTCTTCTCACGCCTCCTGCCAGGCAGTCAGCTGCTCCAGGTTGAATGAGATGAGTTTCAGCAGCGTTCGGAGGGTCTTGGGGCGAGACCACCGTGCTTGCTCTGTTTTAGGCTTCAAAGCAGACTCTCAGCAGTGAAATACCTTTCAACCCACACAGCCCCCGCTGTATGGATCAGTAACATTGCGCTTTTTAGGTTATTAAGGTAATCCAGAGGAGCTAGTTCCACTTATTTTTCTCTTTCAAATAACTGGCCCCTGTGTTTCTGTACTCGGTGTTGCAAAGTGAGCACTAACACACTTTCATATCACAGACTGTTCTTCGTGCTTGAAGGTGCTTTTCCATTTACATCTGTAAACTGGAATTTGGAGTTAGTACCTCAAGGTTGTATAAGGTGGGTAGATGCTCTTTAGTGACCTCTTTATTCCTCAGTAGCAAGTATGAAGAGTACAGAGTGTTAGTGGCCTACAGAGAACTTCTTGTACATTTTGAAGTCTTCTGTGAGTTACATATATATAATGAGTGGTTTAATTCAATTTTTTTTTTGTAACAACAGTCCTCCCTCTCCTCCTCCTCCTTTTTTTCATTCCTTCTTCTCCACAAGCTTCTGTTGTTGTCAGATTCTGCATTTGATTTTAGTGTTGCTTTGCTTGTGCATGAGAGGAACCAGTTTGGAATCCTGTCATATAAATTGAAATTCATGCTTTCAAGGCTGGGTGCCTGATACTAGTCTTTTAAATAAAAGGAGCCCAGTTACTAACAGTGTGCTGAGTGTACATTGTTTCTGTGGAAGCTTTATATGACCAGCATCTTATCCCTCTTGATTTAGGATACTAATCTTAAGAAAGCTTTCAACTTCGCGGCAGCTTGTTATGTTTATGTTTTAATGATAACGGCAAACATATTTTTGTTCTCATTTTTAAAATGTATAAATACTACAAAGGCTGTGCTTTTAAGTCATTTAAAGCTTTCTCTGTGATGAGATCTTTAATCGTTTCACTTGTGTTACCTAGATTTGGTAATGAATCTCTGGGTTGTTTGGTGGAGTCTGCTTAAATGTTAATGTGCAGCAGGGGCAATATATGTAAACTTTTACGAGTCATAATTTGTAGGCTATGTCAGGGAAGCATGGACCTGCTTCTGCAGAATGGGACCAGGACGTCACCTTCTGTTCTTAGTCTGCTGTTTCTTTGTGTCTAATGTGTGGTAGTGGCTTTGGTAAGCAGTCTGCCCTCAACATTACAACATAAATAACTTCATTAAGACAAAAGGAGGAATAGAATTACAGCATCTTCCGTCTATTCATGGTAACATAATTTGGCAGTTATAGTTCTTTCTTAATGTGTAGTCAGCTAGGAAGGTCTCCTGATGCCCTCTGCAGCCTGGGAATTTTATCTCGTGTCCTTTCTCATGATGGATTAATGGAAATGGGCTTTCCAAGAGCTGTGAAACAGATATCAAAAATGCAGCAAAGAACAGTGACAAAGTCTGCCCTCTGCATTTCTTGTTATCGTTGGATCTCAGCATGGTTTCAAATCAGGATGAAAGAAACCACGTCAATATAACAATTCCTTTTGCTTGTGGTGGGTGTTTATTCTAAGTGTTGCCTTCAGAATATTTTTGGTACTTTCAGAAATAGATCTGTTGTAGCAGCAGGAGAAAGCTGGTTTGGGTGCGTAGCTGCAGTGAGCGGAGGAGTCTCTTGCCTTACATGTGCTCATGGGTATGGTAGTGTGTAAGAAATCAAAATGCTGCCTGCAGTTCTCCAGCCTTGCTTTCTCCTTGACTCTGGAAATCAAAAAAGTCTTGGGAAGTTTTTAAAAGATATTAGTTCTAAATTAAGTTAAACTTTTAATGTTTGTTAACAGCTGTCATATACAGAAAATTGAAGGTAGAGCTCAGGTCTTAAGGGATTTGTTAGTCTGGAAGTCTGCAGTTTGGAGAACACATGCAGAGATTAGAAAGTACACTGCAAGTTTGTCTCACTGGGAGAGGATGCTTTTCCCTGACATCCTCTTCAGGCTAGTCTGTTCTGTACGTACTATTCTGAAGCTAGTGTTTCAGGGTTGGGGAAGAGGGAAATAAATATCACCATAGAAAGACTGCAAAATAAAAACAGTCTTAAAAAGTATTCATGAATTGTGTTCTGCTGTGAATAGCCTGAATTTGTACAGCATCTTGACTTGTGGAACATTTGCACATACGTTACAGTTACGGGCTAGATCACTGAAAGATGTTTTTTATCCTTAGAGTCAATATTTAGTGTCTTGTTTCTCTTAATAATATTAGAATGGGTGAGCTGTTACAGTGAAATATATCGAAATAGAGAATTCCTACAGTTGTTCAGTCGCTTTATTATGTTCCAGCTAAAAGCAGCTCCATTATAATTTCATTTCTTGCCATGACTCTGTTCTCATTTACAATTTTTTTCTTTGTTTTTAATTAAGATGCAAGATTTTTTGAGCCTGTACAGTTTGAGTGGATTTTTTTTTTCAATTAGTGTCGATCTGAGCAGGCACAGGCTTTAAAGTAGTGTTATGTTTGATGGAAATCAGATTGACGTTAATTTACCAAGAAGAAAAAAATGCTGCAGATGTTACCACCCATGCTGACTCTCTGTAGCCTTTGACTGAAACAGAACCATGCCACTAATAGGTTTGCAAAGATTTTCAGAGAGTCTGCAGAAACACTGGATTATTAAACAGGTTGTTACTTGTGTCATGGAAGTCAGTGGCTGCGGTCCTGTATTGGCACTAAGGGATGTGCCTTGTATTTCCAAATAAAATAAAACATCGGTTTGAATATATGGTATGAAGGATTTTTTATATACATTACTTGATTTTTTTTTTTTTAATTAGTTTCTAAATTCCTGCCTTAAGAAATAAGGTTTTGAACCTGTGTAGCACAGTGAAGTAACGTCAGTGGCAAGTGCATGGGAAGGAACCTACTGAAAGTGTCTGCCGACTCTATCGCTGTTGTATTTCTAAGACCTTGAAGCCTGGGTGTAGGACCTACCCCTGCTTAGTCTTTCCTGGCAGGGATTTGTCATAGCGATGACTTGATGCAAATCGTTTAGGGCTTCACTGTTGCTATGCAGATGGCTGAGGTATTTTGAGGTGCTTTTTCCTCAAGCATCCCGTACCACGTGACAGGCTCTGATGTTTGGAGGCAGCGTAGGAAATCCCTCCATCAGCTGAGAGGTCAGAAAAACCTGTGTTGTCCACAGGTATACTTCCAGTGTGCAGTTACAACTGTAGTACAGAAAAATACTTCTAAGTTCGCATTATTTGATGGAGAAAATTTTGTGGAAACACCATGTTCAGGTGAGTTTGAAGCAAGAATCTTGCTCGGATAAAATGATTTGTTTTGGTGCTATGCAAATCCAAGCACGTGTCGTCATATATTCAATTTTTTCTTTGTTGTAGTTGAACAAAACCAAAGAAAGTGTTTACCCTTAAATTATATTTAGACATTCAACTTCAGTTTGAACACTTAGAATAATCACCACATCAATAAATTTCTTTCATAGGTTAATTATTCTCACAGTTAAATGTAATAACTTTTATCTAAATGTATTTATCACTGCTTCCAGCTGTTAGGTTTTTCTCTGGCTTTAATAATACATTATATTACGTTTACTATGTCTACATATGTGCCCCTACGATTTCCACTAATATTTTTTTTCTTTATAATCTAGCGCTCATCAAAATACTGCTGTCAGTGCTCCTTGTGCACTGCACTTGCTTGCATACCAGCTCTGACTGGTCAATTTAATCATTGCTATAGTGGTAAATTATACTTTTATTTCCTAGTCCTTCATTCCATTAACTAATCAGTAATCAGGTTGAAACACTATCAGTGATCTTCCCTATCCAGCCTGTTTATTGACCTGCTGTTTTTCCCTGCTCTTCCAGAAGGAACTGGCTGTATTCGGCTCTTTTTTCCCTCCTGTTTGTGCACTGCTCTGGTGATTGTAGAGGGGAAGTGGCCTGTTGTATGGCCTCCGGGACGTAATTTGGCCATACTAGGGCTTGTCTATACTACAGCTCGTGACAGCCCGCACTTCGTATTGGTGCATTATGTCTGCCAGGTATGCTGTAAACCAGCGAAACCCGAGAGAGCCTTGACGGTGAGAAACCAGTCCGACGTAGTACTTCCTCGTTCTTAAAGGGAGCTGTAGGCGGTTTTCTAGAAGAATGCGTGTCGGTAGCTGTGGAGGGGTGGTGGAGACAGCCAGCGTGGGAGGGAGCGGCCTGCCTGCAGCTGGCATGGCGAGGGGTCGCCTTTCGGTGTGCGGGTCGTGGCTGCCATGCGAGGAGCTCCCGTCTACCGGGAGGTGCCTGGCGGCGGGTGTCGCAGGACGTTGGCGCGGTGCGAGCCATGAGCACCAGCGTTTGCCATGGCTTGGCAACGCCAAGGCCGGCCGGGGTCTGCCGTCCCTCTTGCCAGCGCCAGGGGCCATTGGCGGTGTCCCCCGCTGGCTCCACTTTCCGCAGGGGCTGGGGTGCCGAGGCCCCGGGAGGGCAGCGCGGGGCGGCGGGCTCGTGCCCCGCTGCTGGGGAGGAGAGGGGTGGGCGCTGGGGGCTTGCGCGCAGCCCAGCCAGGAGGTGGTGGTGTGACAGGGTTTCTCGCCTGGTTCTGGATGGAGGTGGTGTTCGTAACTGCCCGCCTGACCGGGGAGGAATTACTGTACAGTTAAATGCAGTGGTACTGAGACTACACAGCTTGTAAAAAAGGAATAAAGAAATTGAAGACGTACACAGTGCTAATTTGGCCTGAATTTTTAATTTTCTCGGGTGTAGGTTTTTTTCCTTGTCACTTGTTTGAGATGCTTTGATTTTTATTTTTATTTTTCCAGCAAACTTTGGTATATGAAGAGTATGCAACATAGACAAGCTCAAAGCTTCGTGCTTTTCCTAACCCTGTGCAAGCTTATATTAAGCTTTGATAGTGCTTTGGGATTAATTAGTTTTCCTCAGGAAAAAATTAGCTACGCCTATTACATTAGGTTTGAATTTTGCACTGAGGTTTCATTTTAATAAGGTGACTGAGGTGTAGGAGAATAACATCTCTGACATCTGTCCCTGCTATGTTTGCTGTAAATGTGGCTTTTACAGGGCTAAGCTGTAGATCGAGGCAGTGTGTAAGTTGGATCTGCTATATCAGCTGTCTCTTTTTCATTTACAAAAAGAACTTAAGCAAGAGTTAGATTTTTCTCAGAAGTTAAAGCAAACTTCTCCATTCTGAAAATGCTTTTTTTAAAATGTTTGTTTAATTTTGATATTTTCAAAATGTCTGTGGTTGTATATTTGGAAGATCACGATACATAAATAAATGATATTTTACTGTTCTGTGATCTCTTTAATGTGAGGCTGATTTGTGCCCCATGATGATGCTGTTTTGTAAGATGTACATCAGCTGCAAATGGCGGGTGGTAATTGTGGTTTCTGTTACTTTCCTTGCAAATGTCACCTCGGGGTGCTTTCTTACAGTTTCTCGGTGTTGCCGCTGGTTGCACTGCAGGTGAGAAGGGCGAGGAACACTACCCCTCTCATGCTGGGAATTTCTGTCCTGCTATGTTGGGTATGCCTGGGACTGAGGACGTACCTCATTTTTGAGAAATGTTCGTCTTCTCTGCTGGAAATGTTAGACCTTGATACATAATGTTCTAGCAACAGTTGCCTTTCTGGTAAAGACAGATAAAAGGGGCTGTGATTCCTGAGGAGGACAAAAGCTATCGTAAATCCCATTAAGATCTGAACAAATGCTTCTAAGTGTTCTTGGAAATTAAAAAAAATAAAATCCCCCATTACTTACCATGCGGTATTGTTTTAGATCTTGCTGGGAGGTCTTGACTGTTTTGTTTCAATGACTGCATACCCCCTGACTTCAGAAGCTTGTTCACATTAGTAGCTGACTAAGGGAAGCATGGACCTTTATCTTCTTTAGAGTGTGCAAACTTTAGATTTTAGCTTTAATGAGTTTCACAGCAAGAATTCCAAGTAGCTTTCCTTCTCAGCTTTGTTGCTGGAAGCAGGGGACTCTTCATCTGGGTAAGCAATAGCTGACTTCTCTTTTTTTAAGCTGTGGATGGGCTTTAGAGTATTTTAAGAAAAATTCAGGGTCTGAGATTTCAAATTTTTTTTCCCTCTTTTTAAAAGTGGGATAACTTATTTGGAGAAGAGTGGACATAAGGAATGGCTGGTGATTGAAGTTTAGCTAAAAGAATGAGAGATCAGAATGGCTTTTGTAGAATTATTACCTGCTAATTGTTTGCTCTGCATGATTTTAGATTATATATGAGATACAGCCTAATATTAGCTTTTTTAGAAAAGCTGCTAATAAAGAGGTTTTTGGTGTTGGATTTTTTCCCAAACCTCTCCTCCATTTCAGGATGTTAAATCTGTCAGGACTGGTATGCTTATCTGCCTTGGGAGATGCTGGTCATAATTTTGAAGCTTAATTAGTGAAATATTTTTTTAAGGATTCCCCCCAGCATCTTCTCTCCAGGTTTTTCACTATACACATCTTCTATAACTTAGGTAGTATTGGGAGTTGCCCTCAAGATTTTTTGGGGCACAGAATAGGAGGATATGAACTCCTGCAAATTACTACGTAACTATATGCCTTTAAGGGTGCAGGAGATATGGGATGGGATTTAAGAGTCTGAGAAGACACTGCACTAGCTGTTGCATTTTTTGCTTTTGGATTGATTGGTCCTGTGAAACGCAGACAAGGTGACTTGAGGGGGTGGTGAAGGTGGTTTTGTGTGTGTGTGGGGGTGTGATTTGTTCTTAGGTGACATTTAGTATTACTTCTTTTTTGTTCAGGGAGGTAGTCTTTGCTTCCATAACACAGATGCACATCAAAGCAGCATTCTTATTTGAAGTAAACTTACTGCATTCTTGATTCACTGCAGACTTTCTTGTTGCTGGATTTTTTTTTATTACAATATTTTTTTACCATAATATTTAGCAGTGTAGATATATAATACATTTTTACTTTACAGTGTTGGTAAGTCTGCCACTCTGACTCTTGTTGAATAATTTCCTTTCTCAATAAGAGTAACTTTTTTATTTAGTTTATACAGTTTATGTGGTAGAAATACTTGCGCAGTAAAATACTTTCTAATGTGATTAAACTTGTGAAAAATAAATTCAGTGGCATATGGGGGAAATATTTCTTACAGTTCCACTCCTACTATCGCAGCCTGCTTTTGTTATTGTAGTTTATCGATTTCTGTAGTGCAGTTTCATGATGCAGATTGTTACGGAGTTACACTCTGCGTCAGTAGGGTTCTCCTCACCTCAGTCACTGCCAGCTACTGCGAGCCTTTCCCCAGGTGAAAAATACAGATCATTGCATGAACATCAGTAACAAAGCAGGTGAAAGACAAGGGTCGATGTGCCATGGGCTTCTAAAGTTGCATGACTGGACTTCTTAGCCCAATGCTAAATCTATGCTTCCGTCTGTGTCTCGTAACAAATTATATTATAATCCTCACTGGCCACCAGCTTGGATCTAGATCTAATGCAGAAGGTTGTGTAGGTGGAAGCTTGATTCTGAAAATGAATTAAATGGGCTTGTCCACTACCAAATGAGACCAGATAAAGAGTATGTTACTTACATTTTGGGACTGAAATCTGTGTTTACTTCCCTAGCAAGCTTCGCGTTTCCCGATTCTTCAGGCCTGGATTATTTGAGGTCCTCATGTGTACAGCATGAATGTGTCTGCTTTTGTGTCTTCTGTCCTGAGAAACTATTTGCCAACACCAAAACACGGGCTGGTGGTTGAATCGATTTCTTGTAGCGGAGGTTCCCCTTAGCATGTTGTGCTTCCTAATGCGTCGGGGTTCATGCTATTTATACTTAGTGACCGAAAAGACAGACAGAGGTTAACAGTTAGTGGAAATCTTCCTGATGTAACGGTACACAACATCGTTGTTACATCACTCCTGGTGTGGTGTCCTGTCTGCTCTGGAAAAGAGCCGCAGCCTTTTGTAGCGGCTTTGTGTTGGACCTTGACATCTGCTAATCGAGTCGTAATCTGTGAATATTGCCGTTGTATTTGTTTTAGGCATCCGAGAATACTCTGTCACCTAAGTAATCCTGATGTGGAGATTTTATCTATTTTAGCTGGATTACACAGTATCTTGAATAAGTGTTCATCCTAAGGAAGCTGTTTTTCTTCTAAAATATGGAATTGTGGACAAAGATCAACCTCGGGCAACCAAATATGACAGCATCCCATCTTGTAGACCAGAATGATTCTTCAAAACATTCAACATTCTTTTTAAATTTCTATCTGTCTTTATGACAGATCTTTAAACTGTCTAGAACTGATAAGGTTTTGTGGCTTCCTGTGCTTCAGGATAAAGTACAGGTAAATATATAAACATGATACTAATTTCTGTAAGACAAATCTTAGTTCTGTATTCTGCAATCTGATTATTTTCCCCTTCTGTAAGGGTTATTGAGGTAACTAATCTTCCTTTCCTTCTCCGTCCTCCAAAATGAATCTAATGCTGGGAGAAATGGACTGTGTACTGGGTTGCACACGCATCCTGGGACTTAACTGAACCCACTTTTCTCATTGAGTAGTTATTATTATTAATATTTTAAAGAATGATCAAGAATTGGAGGATTGGAAACATACACTTATTTGATTACGGAATCTGCTACTCCAAAGAAAATTGACCTAATAGCAAAAGAACTATATTAACTATATTAAATCCCTGATATTTATAAATAATCATTTACAGTGGAAACAATCAATTGATCCCAAATTTTTTTCTTTTTATCATATCTTTTTGGGGCAGTTGAAAGTTGTTAATTGGTTTGTATTTATGTTCTAATTTTGTGTTTCTAATTATTTTCATTATCAGTTTCTCCCTGACTAAATCACTTCATGAAGTATTTCTTTCCCCAAAGAAAGTGGAATTTTTACCTGATATCCATAAATAAATGTTTTATACATGAATTCTGGGCCTGAGTAGCTACTCAGTTCCGTTGGCTTTTGTGCATTCGTGGCAGTTCGGCAGTGGTATGATGGTTAGCCCCGTTACACTGCCAAGGGACAAGTGGACCTGGAAGGTCCTGAACTTCTCTGAACTTGTGTAATTTTTCTGGTGAACTGCTGCTTTCCGTGCTTTAATCAGAGCGTTTGTAGGTGAAGTCTTACTGCATAAAATGCATGGAAAAAGAGCAAAGTGTGAGGACTCGGTGGGCTTCCTGAATATTTACTTCTGTCCTTCAGTTTTCCCAAAACCATTGTTGTTCCTGGATGGAGAAGTGACTTGCGCGGCAGTGAGCGTGTCCTGCGTCCTGTGGCTGTGGTGCCCGGTGTCGGAGCCGATGGGTGGGAATGGCTTCGTTCACCCGGCTGGTGCCTGACGTCGGAGCCAGCATGCGCGGGCAGGAATGGCTTCATTCACCCAGGTTGGGGACCAGTGGTGACGGGGTGTTCCGCCTTCTCCACTAACGGGCTTTGGGCTCCTGGGTGTGGGATGTTATTTTGGTCTCATGCTCCTCTATGGAGAGAGGTGTGCCTGTTGTGGGTTTCCAACAACTATTTCCTGTAAATACTTGAAAAAATGTTGTGTGTAACCAGTGTCCTTTTTATAGCTGCTCTTCATTCTTTGGCCATGACAAAAACCTGCTCGTCTGTTTTGGCTTTGTTTTGTTATTTGTCACCATGTCTTCTGAATCTTCTTGGAGAATTAGTGAAGTGGTGTTCATAGAATTGGGTAGTCTGTGTCTTGGGGTTATGGATTGGGCGTGCTAGGGATGCTACATCCGTATCCCTTCCAGCGTGGGTTCCTTGTAGGAGGGGGGAGCGCTTGCCTAGGAAGATGTCCCCCGGAGAGGTGGCGTTTGGGCACCGCTGCAGAAGCTGCGCCGTTTGGGAACTAACCCTGCTGACGGAGTGAGACAGAACACTCCGGTTCCCTAGTGATGCCAGTCATCACTTGAAAATTTTTAAACTAAAAAACCCCAAACCACCCACAGTGTTTTTGGCATTGTTGTTCTGAAGCCTTAAAGTGTATTTATCTTCGTTTCCACCAGCAGAAGACCTCAGATGGAGGTGTTCCTTCAGGGCAGCACGAAGCCTCTGAAACATCGCTCCCCAGCTGCCCGTCAGTACTCGCATCTCCCAGCTCGCGGGGTCTCCTTGATCCGACCCTTTCTTCCCTGACTGCGTTTCCCCCCTGTCTGTATGTGTGGGCTGTTCTTTCCGTCTCATGTTCTCCATTTTCTCGCTGGTGCTCCCTGCTCCGTGGAGTGGGGCTCAGCAGAGCCGGCTGGAGAGAGCCGTGTGGGTGTTGGCACTCTGCAGCTTACTGCCACAAATACGCTTTGAAACATTGACTTTCTGCTGCAGTATGGGTTCACTTACCCTTGGGCATTTTTCCGTTATTAGAATGTTAATGGGAAAACAGTTCCTGTCCTTTCCTGGTGGAATTGGTGTATCTGGAAGTTATACGTGTCTTTCCTGCTTCAGGTTTTAGTGAGCAAAGGTTTAAACTCTCTTAAACTCTTTCCTGCTCAATGAAATTTTCTGTGCTGTCTTTCTCTGCTTTTCCTTAGAGGTCCCATTGCTACCATTTGCTCCTTGGTTTCGGTAGTGTAGCTCTATCTTAGTAAGAAAGTGACCTCTCCTACCAGTAGCCCCGGGTGTTCTCATCTACATCTCTTTCCTTGAGAAAGGATGTTTAATTTTGCATGAGGATTATTGCGAAAATAAGCATCACGTTTCTGTGGATGAATTTGTTCACTTTCTTGCTATTGGTAGTAATTCCACTTCCGTAAGATGCGAAATTACATGTTGTAGTGTTGTTCTGTTTTGTTACTTTACATAATTTCAGTAGTACAAGGCTCAATATTTTTCTTTAAAATTTATCAAGATAATTTTGCATATTTAATCTGTTTTATATTCGAAGATGCTTCTCTTCTTATTCCGAGTCTTCTCAGTAGCAGAAAATTACCTCAAATATGTATCTGTGACAAAGATCTTGTGCCTGTTTGCTTTCCTCAAGCTGTAGCATCCTATGGAATGGGCCATGGTCCTTGTCAGCTGGCAGAGACCTACGGAGGTTCAGTGATAATTCTGATGAAAAACATTAAAAAAAAAAAAAGCTGCTCATAGGAGGGAAGGTGATAAGAGCTAGAACAAGAGGAATTGCTGGCGGGGTAATACATCTTTTTCCTCAGTTTGCCTTGTGGAAGCAAGGGCTTGTCCTAGGAGTTTGTGCCCACTGTATGAAGCACGTGTTCCATACACCTGAGGTCTGGTTTCATTTCTGCCTTTGGTTTGGTCAGTGTGGACCTACCCAAAGGCGGTGCATCCTGTGGAAGCACTGCAGGGGGACAAACCAGGTCGATTTAGTCGTTTTAAATTTGTGGTCTCCCTTTTTGCATCTGATATGAACTGTTTTCTTCCTGTCTTTCAAAATCAGTATCTAATTTGTGTAGGAGTATATTCCCTTTTCAGCTGAAAAACCTGCAAAGTCTCTTTTGACATCATGAGACAACTGAGCTAATTAAATTTGTTTTCTCCCAACTTCAGGGGCACTTTTAGCTCATTAGGGATATTTTTCAGGGGTTTAACACAGGGATTCATTTTGGTCTCTTACTTGGTTTTAAACAGCCAGAGCGCGCGTTTCGAGTAACATTGGTTCTTACCTCCGTAGAATAGCAGATGTTTTATGGTTCAGTAGTTAGTGTCCGAAGAATAACAAATTTGCCCTTTCAAGTGAAGCTTGGTACAAGGACCAAGTTAAAGGAGTAAATTAAATGAGATAACCCCCTCCTTTTTTTTGTTTAATTCAGCAATCGAAATGATTTTTTTAAAAAATACTGCAGAACAGACTTGACTGAACTTCAGTACACTCAAAGCTCGAGTCTTCGAAGATGAGCTCTCTGAAGCAGTAAATTTGTCCTCTCTGTATGTGGTTCTCACTACTTGGTGAACACTGACAGCGGGCAGCCTGACTTTTGTCAGGAAAACTAAAGATTAAAGTGGTTGGTGACACGTGCGAAGTAGTAACAGAAGATGAGTAGAATTAAGTTGGAGTAGTACAAAACAAAAATATTAATAGAAACTTTAATAGGGTCTGCAAAATGCCTACTTTCAAGGTTTCTATTTTTGTTTTTCTAGTCCAGGACGATGTTTATTGTAACTGCCTTCTTGAAGTGTTTTGTGAGGTGAGGTTCTTAGCTCTGCTCTTGGGACACAGCTGCCACCGAAGTGTTGCATCACCCCCGGCAGAGAGGTAACATTACACAATCTTGGCATGTTGGATTGCTGCTCTGGAAGGTAGAAAGTTCAATTGAAATTGCTGAAAAATTTATTTGATGCTGCAAAATAGTATTTTGTGTCAGGTGGAAATTCTTGCAGAACTAGGTAACCTTCGGATCAATTTGTTGAAAGGTCACTGGGCACCGCTCAAGGCAAACTACAGCGGTAACGTGTGGCATTAGTCTCTGCTGAGCTTCCTCGCTATTGTAGGGACCATTTAGTGCAGGCCAAGGCTGCATGTGTACTGCCTCCTATGTAAGTGAAAATGCAATTTTAAATGTCTTTAATCGTTTTGCTGGCTTGTAGTTCCCCTCAGGAGCAGAGAGTAAGAGTGGTATATAGAAGGGTCTCCTGCACCCAGTGCTGTTGAAGGGAACAGTTAAAACCGCATTGCTAGGCTTGAGGAGAAGGACTGGGACATCTCCTTTCCTTTATTTGGCCATGATAACCTGTTAATATATTTACTTTGTCTGTCAACAAGCTGTTACACAGTGACGTTTCTGGCTTTATTTCCTGAGCAGTATGGGTTCTGGATAAACTTGGGTCTGGGTCCAGTTTTACAGTGCCTTGAACTTCTGTGGGATATTTGGGTCCGAGGTTTCCAGCTGGTGTTTCCTCTTTGCGATTTTCCACCAGTGATGCTGTCTAGGTGAGGTCGGGTAGGGAAGGCTGGTTTGGGAAGGCATCACACGTGCTGACGTGCTGTTTGTGTGCCCGTCGAGGGCAGTTAAGTCCCAAATAAGCAAGCATGACTGCTGATATAGTCTTTTGCAGCCCAGGAGGAAGAAAGTGGGATAAAGATTGATGTTAGGCTGCTGGATGTACATTATGAAGTACATAAATATACCTCTAGCAAAAAAAATAGCAGAGGTCCCCTGGAGCTGTCAGCTCTTCGTCACTGTTGCAGGGTCACTTTGGGCTTGCTCTGGGTTTTTCCCCCGATGGATCTCACCTCTCTCCTACGGAGAATACCTGTGGGACAGGACTGTTGCTGGCTCGCCACCCTGGCAAGTGACCTGGTGACAGTCCAGGGTAGCCATTCTGTGATGCTAGTGTTCAGTCCCTGCAGAACTGGCCTGAGAATGGAGGGCTCATTTCATGACTGCTGCTGTGATCTTTTCGGTTGGGACACTTTGTTCTTGTAGTTGCCTGTGCCGTTCCATTTTAACCCTTCGGCTGAGTAAAGAGGCTCCTTTTCAGTACGTATGGTATGACAGCGGTCCTGCTAGTATTAATGCTCTAGTTTCATCTAAGCTGCTGACCAGCCACTGCAGAGCTAATAGTTGGGGTTGAATTTCCCTCATAAATGAGTACGGAAATACAGAAAAGAAACAAAAAAGCTTTTATTTTTAGGGGAAGATCAGAACAGGCTGGATTTTTTTTTGTTTGTTTTCTTTATAGCCAAAGGTTTGCCCTATTTAGTGCAGAAAGACAGTTGACATTTACGTGCTGGTACATATTTTTTATAACTTTTTATTTTTAAATCAATGGCAGGTAGTTTACCAGCTTTTATGCCTGTATTACACACCATAATGCAAAGCTTCCCCATCCCTTGGACAGCAACAAGAGAGAGTCATAGGGTAAAAATGGTTTAGAACAGTAATTCCTCTTAAAGATCTGAAACTTGCCTATTAATACAGTGTTGAACATTGTTTTATCAGCTCCTCTGTATACGGAAAGCCATTATTATATTGCATTGAGCTCAAAATTCATAACTCTCTCTTAAAAATAAATTGTGGAAAATATTCTTGCAAGAGGTCATCAGACCTGAATTCATCCCACCTAATGAGGTTGCACAGGGGCCTCTGTCATCCCTAGCACTACTTGTTTTTAAATGCACATCTGCCTTGTTCAGAGAATTTTTCTCCCTGTATAATGGTAAGCAAACATTTCAGGCTGCAGAACCTTTGCTGTTTTTATCAGTAACAAAGAATTATGTCACACCTATATGTATCTCTTAAAAATTTAACTACTAATTTAATAATGAATACTGCCTTACAAAGGTGTGTACCTTTCCTGTTAAAGGTATTGTGACCCATTTTAGTCATTTGGAGGAGTGTCAGTGTGGTCTTAAACAGAAAATAAAATTTGAACTGTGTATTTCAGTATTTCAGTGGTTATTTCATCAGGGATAGTAGGGTCTGTCCTCAGCAGAGCTTTAAACCTGACTAAGGTGTTTGTTCTTCTGTCTTTATAGTGATGTTTAATGAGCTTCTGTAAATACATTTTTTTCACTAGCAAACACATTGCAGAGTAGTTGTGAGCTCACAGGCGGCATGCGTGATGCTTCTTTCCCTCTTGTGCCAAGCGTGGATGATGCACGTGTTAGCAGGCAGGAGAGATGGCAAAAGACTCATCTCCCAGACTTGTGTTTCTTAATTTGTTTTTCTGATTGAAGGTTTTGGCATGATAATGTACAGCTGAAATATTCTGCCCAAACAGAAGTTTTCATTCTGCATATGTTTTGTGGTATGGAACAGGGGAAAGTTTCTGGAGCTTTAGAATAAACCTAGGCCTGTCGAAATTCAGGGCTGAGCGTTACTTGCCCTACAATTAGTTTAGAATCCTTGTAGGTGTAACCCTCTGTACTGTTTTCTTTCCCAAAGCAATTAGTTGTTGAGTACATGCCTTTTCAAATGTGCCCCTGATGAGTTCGCAGGCTGTCTGCTGTGTGCATGAGCTTCTGCCGTGTTTGTACCAGTGGCTTGTGCACAAAGCAGAGAAGAAATCAGTACCAGAACGTGGGACTTGCAGGATTTTTCTACGCCTGCATTTATGAGGCAATTTATTTTTTTTCCACCTTCTGTTCAGTGTGTTCCAGCACTGAAAGTCTGTGGAGACTTAAATAGAACAAAGCGTTTTTGTCAGAAGATCCTGCAGTGATAGGTGCCTCGGACATGTGGATAGGTATTCTGCAAAAGTAACTATCACTCAAAGCCATTTCGTTCTGCTCATTCAGTGGTGTAACACCGTTAATTTAGCCTGATGTTTACGCTTGCATCTTGAATGTAGAACACTGGGAAATACTGTTGCTTCGGCTTAGCGCTGAGAAAATCATGAGGGTTCTAATAAGACGGCAAAATAGCAGTGAGTTGAACACTGACAAAGTTTTGGATGGCGAAAAAAGATCTAGTGCTTTGCTCTTTGATGTCATTTGTAACTGGAGTGATGCCTGTGGAGGAGAAAACCTACATCTGCCTACTCTCTTATTTATTTCTTCTCTCTTTTGTCTGCCTCTTTTTCACTTTCCCTTGAAATTTTTGAAGCTAGTATCTACAAGATGAAAGTCTTGGTCTAAGTGGGCAGTGTATCTGATGGTGTATAGTGGTTCCCATCCGTAGGCTCAGATAAGTAGGGAGGGGAAAAGCACATGAGATGTTTCCTGAACCATCTGTGTGAAGTTCTTACCAAGACAGATGACCAATAATAAAATTTATATTATCACATTATAGTAATTTTGATGCCTGTCTCCATTTGTGTGAGACATATGAATGATATAAAGTATATATGCATAACATACACACTATTAAATCAGATATGCAGCGTACCATCATATTTTATATATTAAACATCTTTGTCTTCCTTTCCTCCTTTCCTCCTTTCCTTCTTTCCTCCTTTCTTTCTCTCTCTCTCTTTTTTAATGTACTCATGCATTTTTGTTTGTGTTACTGCACGGAACATGTGAAAGGAACACACGTGTTTAGTGGGTGTGTTCTCCTAACTTGCCAGGTATCCGTGGTACCAGTGCAGGCAGGGTGGGAAGACTGGGAGCTCGCTGGAGAAATCGGAGATGAGGAGTAGGCAAGGATCAGTCATATCTTCTTGGAAGAAGGCAGAAGATGCTGCCAGCTGTCTAGGAGGCATTAAACCATTTGCAGGGCAGTGAGCATGTGGAGATCGGAGAAGCGACAGACCACATGTGAGGGAGAACAATATGCTTAGAAAGACTGGAGAGCAAATCCCATTCCCAGCCCCACACTATTTCAGTTTTAAACACGTTTTAAAATTCACTTGCTGTCTTTTTGCCATTCTACAAACACACCAAAAGAATCTAGTGGTTTAATTATGTCTTGGAGGATTTTTTTTTTTTATACTGATTTGAATTTTTTTAGGTAATTCTTTTCCAAGTGGAGTAAATTTCTGGTTTGTATCTCCATGTTGAAAGGTGCACAGAATAATGCATAGGCATTAGATTCATCTCTGTCAACTGTGCAGGAGGGTTGAGATGATTAGCCTGTAATTTAGGTTTAATTTAGCAAGCTGGGTTGAGTGTGAGCCTAGCAAAGGGATTTTGTTCCTTTTTGGGAAAATTAGTGATATTTAAGTGCCCTTTAGTATTATAGTGTGTTCTCTATTCCCATGCATGTTCTTACTGTTCTCATGCAGATCCCTTTAATCTTCCATTTTTCCAGACCCCGACCCTCCTTTAAGCTGCTTTACGCTTCAGCGCGCTTCCCCTGCATGGCAAACTCCTATTTTAGCGACTGCACTTCTTGTACTGAAAATATGAATGTAGCGTGGCCTTTCCTTGTGAAAGAATTGGTAAGGCTTCCCTTGTTCCACCCAGCCTTGGCATTCATGTTGCTTTGCGAAGTTACGAATGCCGCGGCCTTTTTCAGGGTCAGTCACGGTCTACTGGGTCATCGCATCTCCTTCACCCTGGGCCTTTCTGGCTACCTGAAGCCACCTGGCCCCTGCAGTAAGGGCACTGCCCATCGTCTGAGTGAGCACGTTGTGCCTGAGGAGTCACTGCTGCTTCACCTCTTGCGTACTGTGACCGTTCTGGCCGTTCTGCTCTGTGTTGCAGCCCGTGAGTGAGCGCTGGCAGTTTGTTTCAGCCTCTGATTTTGGTGCCGCGGTAATGGAGATCCAGGCAGCTCAGCCGCTGTAGCCACCAGTGCAGCTGCGTCGTGCTTGCTTGGCGGTACGTGTATTTCTGGAGGGATGGAAGTGGGTAAGGAAAACTGAGGAAGTAAGTGAACCTAGTGAAGAAATAACTGGTGAGTTCTCAGTGTTGATGTTAGGAGTGAAGTAAGCTGGAGGGCTCCAGTTTTTCTTCTGCTAAGGAAGAGGAAAGAGAGAAAATATAAACAGAAAACCAAAGCCCTAGGGCAAAACAAATAAATACAAAAAAGGGCGAAGGCAAAATAATGAAAATTTGAAAAAATGTATCTGGAGCAGAAAAAAATCGAGCTCGGTGACTACAGGGCAGGAAACCTAAATTCAGGAAAGGAGAAGATGTACGAATAGATATTGCTGTATATTACTGTAACATGAGAGTTTGTTGTGGAAGAAAATAGAACATCTGGATAGCGAAGGAGAATTAGGACCAGGAGCAGCTTAGGGGGAGTAGGTGCATGCCGGTGTGACTTCCCAGTTGACGATACAAAAGTAATTTATGGTGGTTACCAGCAATAAGGCCACCGACACAGAGGAAAACCAGATGCCGTTAGTTCAGTTTTAGCCTGTTGTTGCTTCTCATTGTATCTGGAGATTTTTGTGAAGACAGATCAGTTTTATGTCCTTCTTCCTACAGGATATGGGAATAAACCATGTAATTGCTCTTCGGAATGAACATTTGTATTAAGTAGCCTCATGCAATTTACTGTAATTTTTTTAATTCAATCTGAACATAATTTGGCCTTTGTCATAAAACTATTAGTGCCAAGGGACATATTTTAAAGATTGTGAGGAGCACTTAGGATCATTTTAATCAAGGATGGATAAGTCCTATTAAACAACTGTACTAATCTTCATGCCGTGACAGAGCATCGCATGCTATATGCAGGTGTATAGATTGTACAGATGTATAGATGGTGTTCCATAAACAGCAAGTCTAATAAAGTCTCTTTTTTTCCTTTTTTTCTTAATAGATGCTTATTACTTGCAGCCTGCACTGCTGTGTCCCATCTTCCTCCCATTTTCCTGTCTCTTTGGTTGGACAGGAGTGCTGTCCCTGGGCTGGAAGTGGCAGGGTGCTGGCTGGCCACTGTCCCTCCCTCCTTCCGCGCAGCGAGGTCTTGGACGCGCTGCCTCTCCTACGCCTGCCTGCCCGCCTTCCCAAAGCGCGCACCAGGCTGTGCATCTGAGATACTTAGCCTTTTAGCAAAATTTGTTGCAGTTCGTTGTGGGTTCAAAAAATAATAGGAGAGAGGGCTGAGTGTTAACACAGTTGCAGATGCCTGATTTTCTTAGGAAGTTGGCTAAAAATAGTATTATGGTTTAATATTTATCTAAAAGCCAAGAAGCTCACATCATCTGTTGTCTGAGCCCTGCTTGTGGACAGCAGAAATAAGCAAGTACAGTGCTTCTGTATGTGTGAATTTAGAAAAGAGAGAGCTGAAATTTCCTAACCTAGGTAGTAAGACTGTCAGTACTTTCGTCCTTGATTGTTTACCCAAATACATCCTACCTTTTTGGTTTTGCCTTTTTTGCCCTTCTTTCTTCTTTTTCTCCTTTTTTTTCCCTTTTTTTCTTTGATAGATGAGAACTGTTTTGATGGAGTTGACTACCTAGAACCTGAGTTGTGTAGTAAAAATATGTTAATGCATGATCTGTATGTGCAAAAATTATGCGAGAACTAATCTAAATACACATCCAATTAGAAGCACATCTAGAAAATAGTAAACCAGATTGCGTAGGGAAATTGTTGCATGTATAAAATACCCTGTTATCAGTGTTTTTATTTTTTGGTAGACTGCCAGGGCCCTTGGGGTAGGTAGTGTGCTCTGCATGCCAAATAGTACTTCGCCAAGCGGCCTGAGTTTCACTGAGCTTTGATGAACGTCTCCCTACGGCAGCCGGTTTTAGCAGTGTAATAATAATGAAAACTCTGTCTGCAGGTAGTTCATACCTCTCCCTGTTTGTGTTGCCCCTCTTTATGTGTGTGTGCCTGCTTTATTACCAAGGTGGATGAAGACAGTTGCTGTTTGAGCAGTGGCCCTCGTATAAAATGCTTAGGTTTCCATGTAATTAGGCTTTTTGTCAAATATCCTCTGTTAAATACCTGCTAGTTAACCAACAGTGGAAAAACTGGTCGCTTGAAGGGCAGCTCTACTAGTGTGAAATGTAGCAAGTACTGGACAAGCAATAACGAAATATTGTATCAGAGACAGATTTGTCATTTGGGCGCTTATTTTTATGCCCAGAATATTACCTGCATTTGTTGTTCCAGTTTTTCTCTGTTGTCAATGTCTTTTTGGATGATTGTACAAAACATTTTTTAAATTAGCCACATATTTTGGCTTTAAGTTTTAGAAGAAGGCTGCTTTTTACCAATGTGATAATAGCGTTTTGTGATTTGAAGTGTGTTTCCGCAGTGAAATCTGCAGAAATACAGCACCTGTTTTCTCAAAAGAGCAACTTTGTTGTTTATTTGGTCACTCTTTTGATGTCAATCTTTTTCTTATGGATTCTAGCTTCTCTTAGTAATGCTTAACAGTAAGCATAGGGCACATTACTTTTAGCTTTTTAACCCCAGTACAGGCAACAGCTTTCTAATTTGATTAGAAGTACTTGCAGTACAACTGGGAGATGCATTTAAAGCCCTGCGCATTGCTGTTCAATCTGGCACTCACCACAAAGATGCAAAACAGAACAGTGATAATCTTGGTAGGGTTACAG
The DNA here is from genome assembly GCF_030867145.1 of Opisthocomus hoazin. NCBI lineage: Eukaryota > Metazoa > Chordata > Aves > Opisthocomiformes > Opisthocomidae > Opisthocomus > Opisthocomus hoazin. Next base: position 79,548,343 of record NC_134417.1, read on the forward strand.
GTGTATTTACACGAGATAATATTAGTAACGTAGCAGGCTCTGCTGTGCTCCGAGTGGATGGGATGCTGACATAGTCATAAGGCCCCTGGAGAGGAGGTTGAGCAATTCTGCATCTGCCTAGAATGTTCTGTGTAGGTAAGCACAGTTTTCAGTGGAACAAAACTCACAGGGAAATGAGCACTGCTTGATATTTAATGAAGAACTAGAGATTAATGAGACCAGCAGCTTAGCTACTTTATTTACTTGGTATAAACACACCGTAGTATGAGAGCACAAATTAATGGGTTTGAAAATAGAGCATTAAAAATTGTTCTGATGGCATCATGGTTTTTGTTCTTCATTGCAGACCAAATGACACTGGGCAGACATTTGCCTGTATCAGTTGATGCTAAGACTTGATTTACTTAGTGTTTATTCAGAATAAGGATCTGTGTAGTTACTTATAGCATAGTATGTTTTATCATTTACAAACAAGTAGTTCACAGGCGTTCTAAAGGACTGTGTCATTTATTGCATGCCTGGGAAGCTGGCAGCCAAATAGCTTTTGTTGCTTAAAACCCTGCTGTAATGTTCTACTCCTGAATACTAGAGCAGGAACTACTCATTGGCTTGAACATCATCTTGCACCTGACAATAAAAAAATATGTATTCATCTCCTACATCTTGCCTTCTGGAGACAATAAATAGATAATCCAGAATGAAATCAAGTTTAAAAACTTCTTTCAGGGTTGCACTTGTAATGAAAGACTTTGAATTCACAGTAGCTATTAGAAAATTATTTAAATTATCTGTTAGTAGTGTACATTCCATTTTTTTCATAATGCAGTCAGAAATTATTTATTTATTTATTTTCATTCTCAGCTGAGAGGTTTTTATTTCAGGTGGATGCTTTAATAGAAACAGTTGCTCAGCTGGAAAACCAAAAGAGAAGAACCTGCTTTTAAAATTGCATAGTGGTCAGCTGTGAAGCACAGTTCCTGTTCCTCTAAATTTTTTTTGCGTAGAGCAAACACAACATTTCTTGAACAAGTTATGAAGCAGATGGGCAGTAGACAGTCTCTGTATGAATTGCACCATAAATGGTGTGTTCAAAGAATATTAAGATCCAAAAATCAAACACTTGAAAAATAGGAAATGCCAGGGGTTAAAGCTGCCTTTCAGACTTAATTCATCTTGCTGTTCCCCTGTTGTTACGCGAATTCCAGAACCACGGAGTCTTCCCTGTCTTACTCGGTAGTATTGGTCACATAATGGACAGCTGCTCAGCGTTGCTCTCATCCGTTGTTCACTTTGTGGGCACAGGTCTTGCACTACTCAAATCTAGTTCCAAGGTGAGCTACACAGTAGTGCTTGTGGACACAAGTCCTTTTCCTGGTCTTTCAGGAGTTTTATCAGGTTTATCCTTACATTGCAGACGGTGGGTTGATATACAGAGCAATTTCGAAAATGCCTGCTAATGTAGTGCTCACTTTTAAGTGCCAAGGAACTCTTTTTTCCAGGTACTGAGCATTATGTAGTGGTTCATGTTCTTGGCAAAGCTGCTGTTGATGGTAGAGGGTTGCAGCTCTTGGTTACTCTGGCAGTCTCTTAATATCAGACCGGGGGAAGAGCTGGACGTGCGGAATGCGGGGAGCTTGCAGCTAAGGATTGCCTCTGTAAAGTGTGGGTTTTGCCTAGAGCAAAGCAGCCCTGTCTGGAGCCAGAGGAACCTTTTTTCCTGCCATCATGAGAGACTAGTTTCTCTTTTTAGTTTACAGCATACCTTGTTTTCTGTGATGAGAGGAAGAGATCCTTCAAATAACTGTTGTCTTCATTCAGTTCTGCAAATTTGTTCCTACAGCTGGCACGTTTTGTGCATTGTGTCTAATTCTGCTGTAAGCACAGGGGAGAGGGAGGTTTTTACTTGGGGTAAGTAAAGGCTGTCAAAATGAAAGAGAGCTGACCTAAGTTGCAAGTAGACCAAACTGCTTTGGCTGAACTTCCCAGGTCTAAGAACTGAGGAACCCGACGAAGTTCAACAAGGGCAAGTGCAGGGTCCTGCACCTGGGAGGAACAACCCCATGCACCAGTACAGGCTTGGGGCGGACCTGCTGGAGAGCAGCTCTGTGGAGAGAGACCTGGGAGTGCTGGTGGACGACAGGTTGACCATGAGCCAGCAGTGTGCCCTGGTTGCCAAGAAGGCCAATGGCATCCTGGGGTACATCAAGAGGAGTGTGCCCAGCAGGTCGAGGGAGGTTCTCCTTCCCCTCTACTCTGCCCTAGTGAGGCCCCATCTGGAGTACTGCGTCCAGTTCTGTGCTCCCCAGTTCAAGAAAGATGAGGAGCTACTGGAGAGAGTCCAGCGGAGGGCTACGAGGATGATGACGGGACTGGAGCATCTCCCCTACGAGGAGAGGTTGAGGGAACTGGGCTTGTTCAGCCTGAAGAAGAGAAGGCTGCGAGGGGACCTTATAAATGCTTACAAATATCTGAAGGGTGGGTGTCAGGAGGATGGGGCCAGACTGTTTTCAGTGGTGCCCAGCGACAGGACAAGGGGCAGTGGGCACAAACTGAAGCACAGGAAGTTCCGTCTGATCATGAGGAAGAACTTCTTCCCTCTGAGGGTGACGGAGCCCTGGAACAGGCTGCCCAGGGAGGCTGTGGAGTCTCCTTCTCTGGAGATATTCAAGACCCGCCTGGACAAGGTCCTGTGCAGCCTGCTGTAGGTGACCCTGCTTTGACAGGGGGGTTGGACTAGATGACCCACAGAGGTCCCTTCCAACCCCAAACATTCTGTGATTGTGTCATTCTGTCACATGCCAATTATTCCTAATTCCTGTTCCTAATTCTATTACTGTACCTTTTCTTGGCTCCCTTCAGAGAGCAGAGCCTGTTGTGCCACGTGTCCTGGTTTGCAGACGCGTGGACGAACCGCTTGAGGACAACCTCAGAGAGGTCGTTCATAAAATCTCCCTTGTCTCTGGTGTGGGATTTACGCCTGAATTCCTGAGAATCACGTGTACGTCATGAGCTGTGTATTCACCATCCCTATTCCAAAACCCTTTCCTGGTCCCTGTCGTAACTGGTAGCAATGGGTAGACCTACAATTCATTCTGTAGTCACGGAAGGACAGAGTTTGGCTCTGTTGGACTTTTCTCTGTCCTGGTAAGAATTAGTTTTTGGGTTCCTTCTCTTAATATTTCATGTAAAGAAAGCAGTAATTTCAGTATGGGAACGTGGGGAAGTGTGATAGGAAGTAGGTAAAGAAATTGTGAAGGGAAAGCAGAATGGAAGGGAGCATTGATGAGTTTTGGACATCCCCTTAGTGCAGAACCTGGGTTTACTACCAAAAACATGCATATTAACGTTACACTCCGTAGTGCTATGCTCGTTCTTGGTAGTGTCCCTGTTGTGGAACAGAGATCTCGGCTGGAGTGGTGTAGACCTCCAAGCTATGAGCTTTTCAGACTTCGTTAGCATATCATTGGCCCCCGACTGGCACGTTGAGGGCTGAGTTCGCTGTACCGCATCATACCGTCCGTCTGTCAGCTCGGGAACCCGGCTTCTGCAGTGTCTGTGTAGTTCCTCAGGGTTCAGAACGAAACGAATAAATGGTCTTCTTGCTGCAATATTGGACAAGACACTGGGGAACATGCTCTGGAATTTATGTCCTGTAGCATGGCGCTTAAGGTTTCAGTGTAGCATTCACAGCTGTAAATGTTATTAGCCTTCAGAGTATTCCATCTGCCCGAGCTGTGCTGCATTTATTTAGTTTAAATAGAAAATATGTCCATGTAGTGATTATAGCACTCATTAGGAGGACAAACTGTGTTTTGAAATTTTGTTACAGTTGCAGGTATTGTGATTGTGAAATGACCCTTATAAGCTGTATAAAATGACAAACTGACTTTTTTATTTGGCCAGGGAAATTGATATCTGTGTAGTATCCTAATACATACTTGCTCAGAATAAACACAGAATATATCTGGAGAAATCTCGGATAATACTGTAGTTATTTCTGCTTCTAAAGGCAAAAAGGACCCAGGTTTTCCCTATATAAAAATGTGGAAAAAATTAAAAAAAAAATTAATCATTTGCCTTGGTCTATCAGCTATATCTCTTGTTTTAGAACAGAACTTTATATTGTATTACACTTTTTTTTGACAAATGTATGTAGTTTGTCTGGGTCTGATGTGCTCTTCTAAGAGCATTTATTTAGTTCAGTATGGAATAAAAAAAAATAGTTTTCCCAACTTTATGCAAAGCATCTTAAGGTATTAAAAAGATTCTTAATATTCATTAGCAGTTTACAAAGCCTTAAAATACTTCAGCAATAAGGACAAAAAAATAAAAAATTTTGTGTTGTAATTCAAAATATTTTCAAGTCAAGCTGTTAAACTTCAAGTCTCTTATGGAGGAAAAAAGCGTTGCTGCCTGCCTGACAGTTACAAGTAGGAGGGTAGCAGCTAAAAGAAACAGAAAACTCAAGCTACTTTTAAAGAGGCCAAATCAGCTGAGACACTTTTTATTAATTATTCATGAAAAATACATTCATGTGAAGTCCTTCGTTGCGTGAAGTGTCAGACTTCCTCCTCTTTCAAAATGAAATATAATAAACCTCTCAGTGAAAGTTTCTGTTTGTATACCTTCAAGCTCCAGAAAGGATGATTGTGGTAAATAAGACCCCGTATCTTTTTGAATGCCTGATTTGTTATTTTTCTGAAATCTGGTTTGTGATAATTTGCCGTGATGTGCTTTCAGTCTTTTTATCTTCCAGCTAATCAGCCAAATCTGTATAAATCTGGAATGACTGTACTGAGATTGTTTTTAATAAAAAAAGAACAAAAAAAGCCTTTGGTCACCAGGGAAAAGTTTTACACTGAATAACAAACAACCCCATTACAAGAAAGTGAAATTTTGTGGTTTTTGTGTTATTAGAATGGTAATTTGTAGTGTTTTTTCCTTCTTATTTTTGTCATACCTTATTTCTTTACTAGCATCGTCAATGTTTTTACTTATTTTAATATGGAAAATTATTAGGTTAATTCAGCTTTGTTATATCTGTCTATCACCATATCATGTAGAAAAGGTCAAGGAAGAAAGTAAATAGAGAAGGAAGAGGGGGAATGTTGATGGACCTCCAGGTTTGCCCCTTTTCTCAGTGACTAACTGTGCTAATTGCTAAGTTACCTGCAAATTCTACTGTCTTTGTCCTCTGTTATTTTTTCTGTGGTGCTTGATTTGCTGTCTTCCACTGTCTAAAATGGGAAGGAGGAAGGAACTAACTCTGAGATGTAATGATAGTCCTGTTAAAAAAACCCAAGGAGTAAGGAACATCATTCACCAACACCTAGAGAGTCTAAAACCTTTTGGCAAGGAAAAAACAGATGAAGGTACCAAAGCTGAAAAGTGAGGGTTCCACATATTCCTATTTGCTTTCACTAATGAGCGGTGATGTCTCCCTGTGAAATAATAAAACCACAACATATGTTTTTGTGATTTAAAAGTAGAGGTATTTGCCAGTCTGCTGACTTAGTCATTAATGCTGTTATCATTGTAGATTAAAAGCAACAGCCTCTTCTCTAGCCTGTGTTGTAGTATGGCAGAATGATAGTAGACTATCAGTGCATTTGATGCAAGTTAAAATTAACGGGGAATTCCTATGTAACTGTGAAGTACCACTTATAATCAATGATGAATTTCAAAGATGCAGTACAAGAAATGGGGTTCTAAATGGCAAGCTTTACTTTATATTTTCAACTCTTTATTAACAGAAGCTTGATTTTGGAGTAGTTTTGGAGCAAAATGTATTTTCCAGTAGCAATTGTAGATAGGGGTGTAAATGTTTTTGTATATGCTTTTGTGAGGTAGTTCAGAAGAAAGGTGTTGTGATCACTGAAGCTGTGTTGCAATGAATTTCTTCAAAGCTTGAACAAAGTCTAGAAGGGAGTAATAAAACATTGGATGCTATTTTGAATAGGGATGGATCTTAGTCCTTATTAAAATAAGGGAGTAGGAAACTTGGAATGAGATTTGTGTTTTACATTTTCAGTTTTCTAAGGGAGAGTAGGTTGAATCTGTTTCACACAGTAGTTATTTTTGTTGACCAGAGAAGAAGGACCTACAGGTTAAGTACGCAACTGTATAGTTTAATCAGTTATATAGGTTAATCTTTATATTTCTGTTAGAAGATGCTAACTGATTTTTTTAATTTCCATGAGAGTAAGGTTCTCCAAACTATATGTATCGCTAACAGTACGCAGACTGCTTCAGAATGATGGGCAGTCTCTGATGTATAGCAAGGATAGCTACTGGTGATACTTGATGTTGTCTTTTGGGGTTTCAGCTTGATCAAAATAAAAATATACACTTGAAACACTGTGCTAACACAGAACTCACTTTTAAATGTGTATGTCAGGCTCTGTTTGGAAGGGATTTGGGATTTAACAGAAACGCACAAAACCATTTAGAACTATCTTACTGGATAAAGTAACCCATACACTAAGAATGACAAGAAAGGAAAAGTATTAATGTATTCTTAACTAACTTGTTAAGGAGGAGGGTATAGTAACTGTTGTTGTACTGTTTCTAGACACTTTGTCCTTCTGAATTTTAGAACTGATGTTTTAGTCTCTACTGGTTTTATTCATAGAGTAAGCAAGCTTTCCTATTTTGAATCGAATTTGACTTCTTCCCTCAGTTATATTAATGAAAACAGTTTCTGCACTGGCAGAAGGAGCCGTTGTTGACACAGACTGGTTGGACATGTGGCCAGCAACTTGCTTCAATTGAAACTTTTTTAAAGCATGAGTAGAAAACGTAAGGGAAAACTTGAGCAAACACCCCAAGGCCTAAGCCTAGGAGAGATGAAACTCCCAAGTTATTTAATGTTTAGTTTTTAAAAAGGGAAAGTTTCAATTTAAATACCTGCCTTTGACCCTTACTTCCACTCCGATTCATCTTGCATAGATTTCTGCCCCAGCTTTGCCTGGGAACAGCAATGCAGGAGTTTACTGTGGAACAGACCTTTGGCAGTCAGAGGAGACTGTAGGAGAATATTATTCTCAGACTTCTGGAAATGGAAGTATGAGATTGGTTCTCACCGAACACCAGTCCCTGGCTTTAAGAGCTGTATGAACAGCTGCCTTTCTAGACTTCTGTCTCGCACCCGACAGGAGCAGTTTCATGTTTTGCTTAGATGTTTTTCCTTTCTGTTACTCTCCCTTCTGTTGTCATTTGCATCTCACCTTGAATGTATAGGAGGATTGTGGATTTTGTTTTGGAGTCTCTTCTCTGCAGAAGGTCTTTGTGAGGGGCCTGTTCTGGAGCCTCCCACCTTTCAAGCAGCCCTTTTGCAGGGCTGTGAATGCTTCCCCACAGCAGCCGAGTAGAAAATCCTGGAGAAACCTCCACGATGCAGCTGCTGGTCTCATGTACGCTGAATTTGTTCCAGATACAGTGATGCGCTGTTGTTTGGTATCCTCTAACCATCTCAAAAAGGTATCTTCTACCAACTTGTAGCTGTTTACTGATTATTTTTCTCATTTTTTTCGTCCTATGCAATTATGTCTGAAGTGGAGACATGGGGACTTGCACTTCAAAGAGCACTTCCACTTCTTTTCAATACAGAGAGTGGAGTCGTCTGGCTGAGATTTTCTAGCCCATCGTGGTCTAGACAGTGTTTAGAGACATTCTCCAAATGTTTTGTTAGCGCGTAAGATGTGATCAGAAAAAACATTCAAAGCCTGGCAGCGTTGGAAACTATTGTGAAAGGATGTACTAGAACACATTTGGATGCAATGGAATGGGAGAGAATGGTAAAATATGTGTTTGGATGAAGCAGTGGAGTAGTAAGTGGTGGATGATCACCAGCTAATACTAATTAGACAAACTTAGTTGTACTTCGAGAAATTATCGTATCGGTTGCAGAAGGGATTACTTCTGATGACTTGGGTAACATCTTCCTTTTTCAATTTTTTTTGTTTGGTTTACTGAAGACCAAGTAATAACAGAGTGCTGTTTGAAGAGTAACTTACCAAGGTTATATTCTTCACTCGGAGGGTGGTGAGGCCCTGGCGCAGGCTGCCCAGAGAAGCTGTGGCTGCCCCCTCCCTGGCAGTGTTCAAGGCTAGGTTGGACGGAGCTCTGAGCAACCTGCTCTAGTAGAAAGGGTACCTGCCCACGGCAGGGGGGTTGGAACCAGGGGATCTGTAAGGTCCCTTCCAACCCAAACCGTTCTGTGATTCTGTGATGTGATTTTTAAGGCTTTTGCACTTCATTTGTTGATGTGTTCATTTGTAATTTTTTAAAACTTCTTTTGAGAGTTTTGTTCAACAGAAAAGCCTAAGTCTTAAGGCAAATTAATATGCAAGCAGTCATCTGTCTGTAAATGGTGCAATTTATAAAGCTACAGAGGTTACACATAGCTGGCAAAAACTTGCATGCACATGCACTGTTTTCATTCCATGGAATGTGAATTTGGCTGGAAAAATGCTGTTGGTGGTGGTAATTTTTTTTTCTTGGAGAAATCCAATAAGTAAAATTGACCTTGGTAAAAGAAAGGGAGGTAAATAAAGATATTTTGCAAGCTCCTGTTGTGTTCTAATAGTTCCTTTTTCTTCCTGTTGGTTGTTGCTTTCTGTGGTGGATTGAAGGGAATGATTTTCCGGTTGATTGTGTGTGTGTTACTGTATGACAAGTAGAGACATACTAATTTATTACAGAAAGGATATGAAATTTTTCTAGTGAAGAGAAGTGGGAGGGAAAGCATAGAGAAAGGTTTTCTTATGACAGTTAAAAATAATGAGAAAAATTTGCTTGGGGAAAAACATTTCAGCAGAACTTTGTTACAGCTGTTTTGAGAGAGCAGCTTCTCCTCTGTTTGCGAGCAGGCTTGTTAAGGCCACCTTGGAGTCAGAAGTGAACAGAGTGGTGGCTTGGAAAGAATTTAGTAAAAATACAGTTCTTCTGACACTGATGTGACAGACTCAGAACAAAAGTGGAAGAAAATAGATGATGGCTTATCAGATGAAAAAGGTGTAATCCCGTTAGATTTTCAGGAAAATATGGAACAGTTTTCTGCGGTGTTCTGGTCTCCCAAGTTTAACAAAATGGGAGTAGGCCAACATGGGCTGCTTATACTGTTACTTCAACCATGTCTGTAGCTCTTTGCATGCTTGCTCTTTCCAGAGTGTCAGCAAACCAGGCAGTGGAAGTTTATTCATGCGGTGATGGATTCAGTCGGTGACAGAAATGCAGGAATTTTGATATGCAGCGTCCTGTCTTTTCCGGAGCTGGTTCAGTGACTGATGAGATCTGTGGAGCTGACACCGATCCACTCCAACACTCCTCAGCCTGCCCTCAGTCTGGGGGTCCCAGCAGTGCTGGGGCATCTGCTATGCTTTCGGCGTCTCGGGAGGCCGTGGTGGTGTTTCTTTCTTGGCACGTCTGGAAGATTTCCTGGTTGTAGGCTTATTGTTACCCTGTCGCAAAATGGAGCGTTATGTCCTGGCTGCCTTAGACTCTCAGATCTGTGCTGAATTCCAGGATATTGTGGAACTTAAACACCACAGTGTCCCAGATCTCCATCCATATAGGCTTTACTTTTAAAGTATTTTAGGACATCATTGCTGTTTACTTAGTAGTATAAAATACATGCAGATTAGGCAAAAGTATATACCTTCTGCTCTGTTTCCTCTTCTGGAATACTGTTTTGGCTTGGGTGGAGGATCCAGGATTCTTCTATAGGAGCACCCGCGTTTATTCCTTCTCCATCCCAAACCTGCCCAAAGCCTGCCTGTGTCAGCTGTCCTCTTGCCTTGTTTGGTGTCTTCCAGTCCCCAAACTCATTTTCTTAGCTAAGAAAAGTAAGCTTTTTCAACTGTTCTCATTAGTCCTTCAAATATTTGGTTTAAATAAAGATGTTTTAGTCATCCTAATTTGGTGGGTACATGCTAAGGTTCTCTTCAGAAAGGATAGACTAGGGCACTCCAAGACATGGCAGCTTTCTTAGGACCAGTTTCCTAAAATCTGAAAGTTTTCATAAGCTCTGTGCAAAATCTTCCCCTGAATTATTACACGTGGCTATCGATTTGAAATTAATTTGCATTGCTTTAGTGTAGACAGTCTCTCACAGACTGCTGTATGAGCCTTGAGGTGCTGTGTGGCATACTTACAGCAAGCAATAGTTATTCTTCTAAAAGATCTAAAGATGTGAGTGAGTCAATACACCAAGGTTAGGAATCCAGGATAATTATTTATGCGAATTCACGTAATAAGTTTGTGACAGAGTTGAATGCTTACCCTGAATCTCAGGAGGGCCAGCCTTTTGCCTCAGCTGTAACAACAGCCTTCCCTTTATCGTGCTGAATAAAAGGCAATGCCAGAAGCAGGGGTAGCTGATGGCATACGGGTGCCATGGCATACAATATACGCACCCAAAGCTGAGGTATGAGGCGCATGGCAAACCTTTGAGGTTTATGTCTCAAAAATTGTTGCTCTTTCTTCAGTCCTCCTGGTATTTTGAAGAAGTGAAGTACTGTGAACTAGCAGAATGAATTTCCATATTCAGTTGCTCAGAATAGTTTAGGGCATCTCTTGTCAGCATTGGTGAAAAGTGACCAAGATCTTTAAGAGACTTCAGGAACAGATGAGCTATTTTCCAGTTATTTATATGGGAGAAAACTGGTGTCCAGTTATGGGAATTTCATCTGCATATCTCAAAGGAGAAATGTAAGGTATATCAGGAAGAAAGAAAAGAAGGTCAAAATTAAAAACACTCCTGAAGTTGTTTTCAGTATGCAGATATAATCATATTGAGGACAAATCATTTTCCGCTTTTGAAGTCAGACAAGTTGGAGACAGCGTCAAGTTTTAAAGGGTGAAAAACAGCAAACAAAGATGATGCTAATGATTTTTCAAAGGCTGATACCTTTCAGCTAGACTCACCTTACTAGTACTTGTGCTGTAAAAATATGTCAAGTTGAACCTTGTCTCTTCTCTGGATTTTTATTCAGTTTTGTGAGTCTTCAAATAGAAGAATTGGAACTTTCTTTAATATTGTGAAAGTGAATTTTAGAACTTTTTTCTGTGGTATTTTTTGAAAATCGTAGCCTATTGCTAGTAAATGAAAACAGACTGACTTCACTGATACCTGGAAGACTTCCAGTTGCCCAAAGAGCAAGGCGCACGGCAGAGTGACAGATGAAGGGAGCGGGAAGACCTGCCCGGCACTGCTGTCGCTGGAGCTCCTGACCTGTTACGTGCCTGGGAGTTTGCTGAAAAAGGGCTGAGGTTCAGCCAGTGCACAGAGTCTTGGAAAAAGCTGCCAGCCACAGTGACATCAGTGTCAGTTCTGGTCGCTGTATTTTACGGTGACTGATCTGCTGGTATTTGGACTGAAACCACTAAAGTTACTGGATAGTGTGAACTGGTGTAAATCCAGTAACTTCTTTTGAGCTCCTCTCACAACAGGACCAAGCCCAAGTTACTGAATAGACATACTGTGTATTTTTCTCTTTTTATTTATTTTACTCTCTTCCCTGTGTGGCTTTTGTGTTTTTGGTGACATATCTGATGATTCAGAGTGACGGAACTCAGTTGTGATTGCAGCTACATGGATGTGTGCTTTGGAAAACCATGCTGTCGAACTTTTGAGTGTGTATGGAGTGGCAGGTTTTCAGACGAGCCTCCGAATCCCTCCCACGTATATGGAGGTTGTATAATCAAATCCTGTGTGTGTTTCATGTCGCTAGGACGAAGTACAAACAGCAAAGTGAAATTAATTCTTCTGCTTGTCTAAAAGGATACTGGGAGCTGCCAGATTTTGCAGTATTATTACAGCAAAATTAACAGGGAGTTTTTACAGGCAATGGTGAGGATGAAGTACAGATTGGATCCAGACCGAACAGAGTGAGTAGGTGAAACTTTGGTTGGTTGTTTTTCTGCACAACTAGGATGCGAATGAGGGGCAGGTGGAGGAGGACAGCCCTCTTGTCGTTTTGCAGGTGGTCAGAGGCCAGTCAGGTCTTTAAATCATGAGACAACATTGTACCTTCACACATTTTGCAGAAATTTAAGGCGGTGAGGAAACATTTAAACCTCACAGTTTAAGAGAAAATTTTTTTTAAATTTTGTTACATTTGTGATTTTTCTCTCTAGCTGGCCATGGACATGATTTACAAAATGTGGGAAATCTCTTCTTCAAAAAGCATGTGTCAGAGTGAAAATGCTAACTTTGAACATTTCTGTGCATCCAAAAACTGTTAATTTTTAGAAATGTGAACTTTTGGTATTTTTGAAAAATACTGACAAAACATAGTTCCACCAAGGCCTTGGGACGTATGAAAAGCAGCAGCAGTTCTGATCTGCGTTTGCTGACGTGTTGAAAGTATCTCTGGCTCTTGCTGAGCATAATAAATAATAAATCGTGGTATCATAGGTTGGAAAAGACCTGTAAGATCATCAAGTCCAACCATCACCTCACCACCACCATGCCTATAAACCATGTCCCAAAGTGCCACATCTGTGCACTTTTTGAATACCTCCAGGGATGGTGACACAATCACTTCACTGGGCAGCCTGTTCCAATGTGTGACCACTCTTTCAGTAATGAAATTTAAAGAAAATTTTCGCAATATCCAATATAAATCTCACCTGATGCAACTTGAGGCCTTTATTTTTTTTTTTAATTTTTTGTAGCAATAGGACGAGAGGAAATGGCCTCAAGCAAGGCAGCCTAGATGAGTGCTGAAATCTCCCTTGTGTTCCTTGCACGGATAGCAAAGGCCCACAAAATCCCCTGCATTTCACCTATTTTCAAAGTGCCATGTGGAGGTAAACAACCCAAAACCCCAAACACAAAACCTAAAGCCTCTGTTCCTTTCTACCCAAACATACTGTCATATTTTTTCCTGCAGAATTAGCAGCTCTAGTCATTATTTTATAAATCAGAGATGCATGGGTTTTAATATATGGCTTCAGTCTAGGTATACACTGGTAGGAAAAAGAAGGTTAGTGACCAGTTCTTCCTGTGTTGGTCCAGATCCTTAAACAGTTTGTGGTGGACCAACGTGTATATAGTGTTAGATGGGACATGAGCATTATTCCAACCAGAAAAACTGCGACACGGGAATCCGCTGAGAGTTAACTGGCACGGTAGCATGGCCTGTAGCAGATGAATAATTGGACCCTTACTGAAAATTTGGTTTGGACTTGTTTCACTTCTGACTCACCTGCATTGGTTCTTGTGGTCGATGCGCAAGGCATGCAGTACCTCCCTTTCCCTCTGCTTTCCAGAACAACAGCTACCAGAAAGACAAACGCATGTCTGGTCGGTGCTCTCTGAGGATGAAAGTCCATGTGTTGCGATAAATCTGGTGCTGGAAAGTTGACAGAACTGCAGCAGTGTGGACAAATTAGTTACTGTTAAACTACTACGCTAGGACAGCTTTTCTCCTTGCTTAAAAAGCACTGGTCTGGTACATGCTGGTCTAGTGAATTCCTTGCTTTGGATTTAGTTACTTCAGATATTTTAGTAGCTATCAGAAACAAAGGACCTGGGTTTAATTTAATCTGTTTGTTTTTCTAGTCTATCAGATTACAAAAGGATTTTAACGTGAGCGGTGTTGGTTATATCAAAGTTCTGCCCGGCCCTTTGTCCCGTCTCCTGCAGGAGCCGATGCCAGAATACAAACCAGACACATGGACCAGTGGTTCTTCAGAATACCTAGTTGCCCTAAAATTACACCTTGGTAACTTCCTGAGCAGTTACTATATGCTTTGCAATTCTTAGTTAATTTGTCTTCCAGGAGCCTGCCTAGTCCCTTTTGAACCCTTGGAAACCGTAGGAACTTCAGTGTCTCGTGGAACGTGGTTCCCCACCGTTAGTGCTGCTGAAGAGCCGTTTTTTTTTGTGGGGTTTGGATCTGTCTGTACTAGTTGTGTTTGCTCCCAATTCCTACAACAGATTTCCTCAGTAGGAATATTCAAAGCTTATAGTTTTGAAGATGAAGTTAGAATTTTTTTTCCTGTGTGCCCCAGTTTTTTGCTTTTGTCTACATCTGCCAATTTTTTGACGGGTAACTGAAGACATTCTTCACAGCTGATGCTAGTTTGCTATGCCGTGTCCTATTATCTGCAGACTTTGTGATCTTATTAAATTTACTTTATGGTTTTGAATGTGTTGAAGAACAAGAGAGAACAGTTATTGGAAAGTGACAGTTTCATCCTGTGCTTCATTTTCCATCTTTTAAGCAATTTGTGCCAGGCCTCTCGGAGCATTAAATGTTCCACTTAGTTTCAGAAGCAGGTGACCTTATTAAGACCTTGTGGAAGCCCAGGTAGGTGGTATCATTATACAAATATTTTTTATTCCTTTAAGAAACTTCAGAAAGTCTGAGAGAGGTAGTGTCCTATTATAAAACTGCTTGACTTAGCCTCTGTGTATCCAGGTACTTTAAATATCAGGACACTTGTTAAAAATAGGTTCTTCAGGAGAGTAGGACCTTCAGGTAAATACCCCGTGTTGATTTTACGTGGTGAATCCTGAATGATTTTTTAATTTTTCTTTCACTTTTGAAGGGCAGTCAGATTTTGACTGGATATCTGCTCTATACATATAGCACTTGCCAGTGAAGCCTGTCCTGTGAGGTCAGCTGTCTGTCCTGTTTTCATGTAAAAAACTGATGCGATTTGAAGTGAGGAACTGCTGTCCTGAGTGAAGTGACTCACTGTAGTTAATTCTTTATTGGCAGAGTAGACATAGGCCTTCAGATTGGAAAATTTCACGTCTGCATAGCAATTACTTAATCATTTAATCTGTGCTGTGACTAAATGCATTCCTGACAGGAGTACAAATTGCTAGTGATGTGGTATTCTTCTCTGTTAGTAGATCCCGCTGTAGATTGTCTTGGAGGAGACTTGATGAAGTAATTCTGATTAACATGCTGCATTAGGTATTATCTTTTCTGATTTAATATATTGTTTTTCTGATTCTCTTTTGTCATAGCAACTCTGAAAGCAGTATTGTATACTGACATGGGGTGATTTTAACTGTGCTATGGTAGCAATTCGCATTTGTTGCTTTCAGTGCATCTACCTAATGGTTTGAGCACAGGTCTCAATTTTGCAGTGAACATTTGAAAGTGTTGAGCTATTTAAGGCAAAAATAGCCCAAAAAGAATATGAACTTGGGGAGTTAAATTAGCATTTGCCTTCCAGGCAACAATAGGAAATATTCTTCCAAAAAGGTTACATTACATAGCATCGGGTATGCTTACAAATATCTGAAGGGTGGGTGTCAGAAGGATGGGGCCAAGCTCTTTTCAGTGGTGCCCAGTGACAGGACAAGGGGCAATGGGCACAAACTGAGGCACAGGAAGTTCCGTCTGAACCTGAGGAAGAACTTCTTCCCTCTGAGGGTGACGGAGCACTGGAACAGGCTGCCCAGGGAGGTTGTGGAGTCTCCTTCTCTGGAGATATTCAAGACCCGCCTGGACAAGGTCCTGTGCAGCCTGCTGTAGGTGACCCTGCTTCGGCAGGGGGGTTGGACTAGATGATCCCGAGAGGTCCCTTCCAACCCCTACTATTCTGTGATTCTGTGATTCAGTGGGTATTTGCATGCATCTTTCCAGTAGCCTTGGTACATGGAACAATTTCCATAATCTGGGAGTAAGGTACTGCTTAAGAAAAAAGCAGCACATAGTGTCAATGTGAATGATTAGAAGCAGACTACAGCAAACTATGACCGGGTTAGTGCAGCACTTTATGTATGTTTTGAATTATTTCCTTGGTACTTTTCTCAAGAAATGTGTTGGGAAAGATGAAGGGTCAGCGTGTCTAGAGTATGATGCATCTGTTCTATCCCAATTTTTTGGTTTACGATTAGGCAAAGAGCCACTGGACAAATGCACTTCTAAAAGTGCCTGCTTTTTTGACTGTAGGGCAGCTGGGTGACAAGCTCTAAATTAGGCATCTGAAAGTAGGGATATTAAGATTGGACAAGATGGTCCTATGGTCCCGAAGTACATGTTCTTCTTTATCTGGCTAACTAGATACATCGAGGCCTCGAGTCTGATTTGCAGAGGTGTGGACTAAGTGCAAAATGGCACCAGGATTTCAGTGATGAATTGATTTTATTCCTTTGCCTCAGTACCTCATCTGTAATAGAAATACTAGTACTCACTTCAACCTTTTTGTCTGTATTGTACCTCATTTAACCTTGTGTGTGTTTTCTGCACTGTGTCTTTTGACTGCAGTTTCACAAGGACCTTCCCCCTTCTTACCAGTAGCACAGGTGTCTCTGTTCTGGGTTTGATCTGGTAAGGCTTTACCTACCTGAATTTCGAATGGCTGCATTACCTGTGGCTGATCAGGTCAGCCTCAAGACTTGAATATTACATGCAGAGGCTGTGTACACATGACTGGGAGAAAAAGAAGTAAGAAGCTGCTTTTATCCCTTTTTCAGTTGCCCAGAGCTTGTATTAAGAGCTAGAGAGTTGCAAGATATTGGATCTGAAACTAATTACTGCCCTGGGACTGAATGTTACTTGTCCTGGGCATAAAGCCAATGGAGTATTGGAAATAAGTCCATGTTTGGGAGAAGAGCAAAAACATTTCTGTATGGTTTTGACTTAAAAGTAAATATATAAGACTTTTCTGTGGCTGTTTAGAGCTATTCACATATTCAGAGTAATACAGTAAAGTGCAGTGAAGATGGATGGCAGTGTTTTATATCATTTTAAATTCACAGCAAATAACAAGATATCAATACACTGCTTTTTATTACTCTGGAAATGGTACCTCCTACAGTGACAAGTTTGCAACATACTCAGTTGTTATAAGGTGCTTCTCCAAGACCAGCGTTTAATGGTTCTGAGCTGACTCTTCTGAGAGCAAATGTCAATTAAAGAACTTAATCAAAGACTGAGAATAAATGTCAATTAAACATCTGAAATTGTTTTCTTCAAAGTTTAATGTAGCTTTTTTCTGCTTCTTACTCCTTTTTATTTGTCTGGTATATAGGACATGTGAGCATGAGTTACAGGGTTTTTGAGGACAGACAAAATACCTGAAGGTCACAAGTTTTTGGGTTTCATAAGCTATAGCATCTGGAGTCTGGGCCAGCATTACATAGCTGCATCTGAAGTGGATGTATATTGAGCAAGCTATACAGTGGGCCTTTGCCGTAAGCCGTTACAGGAGACTCTGCCTCCAGGGCTTAGGGTCAGCCCTGCAGCTCTGTGATGGAAGTGCTCCGTGGCTCGGATGTGTGTATATACAGGTACACGTGCTCTAGCAGTGTGTGTTTATGGCCTTTTGCATACATGCACAAATGCAGAGTTTCAGTGGTGAGAGAGGTTTTTCATTTAATGTCAGTTGCTTTTCAGTTTTAGGTGGCAATCTGCATGTAGTACTGATTTTAACACAGTATCTTGGTAGCATGGTAATTTGGTTGCCATGTGAATACAAATCTGCAGGGGAAAAATTGAAAGCCTATTATTGTAGTTTATGAAGTATCCCGCAGTGTTCCTCAGAAAAGATTGCAAATTATATTTTTGCATATTAAAAAAGCAGCTGCTGCCCTTGAAGTCACAGATGTACCCTTACAAGTGATTTACAATACACTTGGACTAAATTTTCTGAGAAACCAGAACAGATTCTTTTTCTGTTTGTATTTCATGGATTACCTATTAGCTGTTTGAGAAATACTTTAACTTCAGGTCACACACCTCAGTAGGGAAGCAAAAGGAAAAAGAAGAGATCTTGGAAAAATGCCATTTTTTCTGGAATTTATTAAAATCATTTCTGTAAGGGAATGAGGAAGGGTAAGCTCGATCTGCTCCACTGGGCTCATGTGAGGGCTCCTCAGAACTTGAGTCACTATTATGATGTTACTTTTTTCTAGATGAAGAGGAGCTACAGCTGAAGCTCCTGTGCCCTGATTTGCAGAACATGACACACCTGTAAGGTCATTCGGTTTCTTAAGGATTCACATGGCAGTAATGGCTGTGTTTTGAGGAATGGTGAAATGCACACACCTCGGTGCAAAGCTGCAGATGAGGCTTCAGTCGGAGACTCAAGGTTATAATGTCAGCTTAACTGTGATATGATGATGACTATGCTGCTGACTTTGTGTTGATCTGTGTCTTCAAGTAAAATGGTTTCACTTTGCTGTAGGTTAACCCAAAAATTCTGCTGACTGGTATTGTGCGTTTGACTTGGTGACGAATAATTCCCTGCCAGCTGCTAACCTTTGGGTTACACATGTGTCAGGGGTGGCTAGGATGACCAGTCGGCCTCACTCGTGGCATTGGTGGCTTGATGCTTCTTTTGGTGGAGGGTGTTTGAATGTTTTGAAATGACAAGTAAAATAATTTGGTATGGCAACAGCTGGTACCATTTGTTTAGGTCTGTAATGATACTGTGTTTATATCTGTAAAAGGTTTACGTTTAGCATATTAAATTATTACCATAATGAGTGGTAAGTGAATCATCTTGTAGTTTTTTCTAATACATTTATGGGAAGAAAAATAATATTTTTAGAATTATTAATAAATTTTTAAAAAGTCTTTCACAGCTGTTTATATTCTGTCGACCTTTGGATCTAATAGGGCAGATTAAATTCCTTTTAGAGTGGTGTATATGTTAGGTAAAATGCATCAGGGAAAAAGCATTAGTGGTGCTCAGTGTCACTGGGGCATTAGAGAAATGCATAAATTTCAGTTTGAGGTTAATAGGACAGTGGCTTTGTTCCTTTTGTTGCTACACATGCTGAAAGTAGGGCACAAGTGGCATGGTTAAGAGCAGGCAGTCGCTCGGGTGTTAATAAAATCCAGTGGGAAGAGGTGGCCAAGCAGCCCAGGGGTGACATTCTGCCACCTTAGGTAGAAATGCACTTGGAGTGGAGGGACACCAGCCCATGTTTCTGGTGGGATGCACGCTGGTATGATCATGTCTAGTGTGCATTCGCTGGCTCTGTGTTGTTTGATGGAGGGAGGTTATTAAGAGAGAAGATGGAACTGGGAAACTTGAGTGGCATGTTCTCAAGTGCCAGGAAGCAGTGTTTAGTGACAGAATGGAAAGGTCGGCAGTGAGAAAATGAGCAGTGATGGGAGATGCACAGTAAAGTGCAGAAGTGCAAAGAAGATACGCTTCTTGAAGTGTGCACTGTAGTTACTCTTTCCATCTTGCATTACTTGAGAGTGGCCATATGATATATGATTATTGGAAAAAATGGTTTGTGGGAATAACGTCTTCTTATCATTGTTTACATTACTTGTAATGTTCAGAGCAGACCATGCTTCTGAACAAGTGAAGGCAAGCCTTGCCCCATCTATGTGTTCCAACAGCAGAACTGACATGGTGTTCATGTGTTGCCTTGCCTGTTGGTGAGAAGCATGAGACCAGCTTCGCTTGGCTTCAGCTTTCTTTCCCTGGCAGCGTATTCATCCTGGATGAGCTGGGGTGAGTGGCTGTTTGTGGACCCGATACCTTTGAGGGGGTCATCTGGGGCTGCTGGGTTCTACTCTGGCTGCCTGATGCAGCTGGGCTGAAACCGCCTTCCTACTCTGTGCCCGGGAGTCCGAAGCAACGTGAGCTCTTGCGTGTGTTGGACTCACAGGGCTCCACTTGCTGTCCCAGTGTAATAATTTCATTCTAGAAGTCTGTTTATACTCTCAGTATCATGAAAATGGGGTTTTAGAATGAGTTTTCGTTGATGAAAACCAGTCGTGTCATAGAGAATGTTGCCCCTCATTTCTGGAATCAGTTTGTCTGCATTCTGGCCCATGTCCACCCGATATCCCTGGCTATCCTGAATATGAACAAGTTTTGGATCCAGTTGTGATTCTTGGGCTGGATTCTACTGAACACTTCATAAAAAAGAATGTAATTTTCTTTCAGACGTGGGAGGGAGGGCTGTCTGGAAGGAGAGTTTACGACTGCATGTTTCTCAGCGTCCCTTGTGCTGTAGTGTGTCCTGAGCACGCAGGTAGGCAGGCGGGGAGGCGTGCTCGCACACGCACCGCTCATCACTCTGGCTGATTTTAACAGCAAACTCGAATATCTCAAAGGTAGCAGATCTGAGATGTTGTTCCTCTTTGCTGGCCTTAGACTTCCATTCAGATAAGTGAATTGAAAGTGACATTCTTTATGCCAAGTTACTTCAACATAAAGAACTGGTGTTTAGAGTAGACCGTGTTCTGCATTCCATTATTGTATCTGATTTTATTCAGATGTTCTGGGGTACTGTAATGAATGAGTCATGCTTTATGTTACACTCAAAAGCTGGGGAAGCAGTATTTGAATATGATGTAAATATATATATGCACAGCCATATATTTTGCATTAGGCACTTTTTACAGTGGACAGTTCTCTTTAAGGAGTGGGGATGCTCTTGAACTAATAATAGTGCAGAATTGTTGGTCTCTAAGCCCGTGCTGAATTCTTCATGTAATGTGGAGGAATTGTCTTTTACTCTCTGTTTTCCTAAGGTGGGGGGAAATAGATACACTTTTTTTTCTTGCCTTCTGCTATCTTATATATCCATAATACTTTTAAACTTTATTTTGGTTACAGTTAAAGCAAAAACTAATAAATGCAGCAAAACCAACTGTGCGATGAACTTGAGGGGGAAAAGATTTGTTAATTGGTATCTTATCTGTTATGACTATAATGAGACATTAGAAAAAAGAGGTACATATCACCTAATGTCAGATGATGTAATTTTCTCTTGAGATGCATCTAGTTAGTTGGGAGAAACTGCTGTGAAAGGGAATGCAAATCTTGAAAAATGCTACAAAATTAAAAATTCTGGATACAAACCTTGTTCAGCCTTGTTCTGTGAAAAGTTATACATGTGATTTTTCCTTCTAGAAGAGAAAATAAATGCAGCTGTGTCTGTGAGAACTGCTCTGTGTTGTAATTTGGCTGATTGGTCAGGAATAACTGTACAGAAACGAGCATGATTTGCCACAGAGGGCTCCTTTTATTGATGAACTATCTCTGTGTCTCCCTTGAAGACCAAGATCAGAGCAGAGCCCGGAACAGTCACCGTGTAATTGGAGCTTGCTGAGAAACGTTATGCCCATCGTTTGCTTGGAATGGTACACAGAGAATACCGAAGCTCCAGGGTAGCAAAGATCATATCCAAGTTTTTCCAGCAACCTAGCCGAACCTGAGGAGTTCACTGTTCCAGCCAGTTGCCTCCTGAAAGCCTTCCAATTACCAACTTTCTTTTATTTTCATCATCACTATTAAGGTGTAGTGGAACATCATCACTGACATTCATTCTTACAGGAATACTGCAGGCAGTAACACAGCTGAGAGGCATTTTCATTTGGGGTAGATTAGTTGCTGCTTACACTAGACAAGAAGTACTGGAAAAAATGTACAGATAAATCTTGTGGTCTGACACTGATAGATCTTCTTGTGATTGTGCAATGTTTGAGGGGCATGAGCTGAAACTTCTAGTAGTGGATCTCCCATCTTGGAAGCTTTAGTCTAAAAGCAGATACAGTTATTGTTGTTATCAGTGAAATCAGCCTATACAATTCAGTCTTGTTTTGGCTTGAAAGCTATAAAAACTTCTGAACAGAAAGCATCCTAGCGCTTTATTTATTTATTCATTCCAGTGAATTATTTTAGTCTCACATTTTAGAGACATCGGTGTACAGAAGTCTGAAATGGAAACTTTAGTACTAGATTTAATCATATGGTTTTCCAAATGTAAGATCGTATCATGGCTCCGTTGCATAAATCATGGTGATTTAAAATAAAAATTAAGTCTAAGAAAATGGATAATAATAATGAGAGATTACTTTCTTCAGTCTTGTTTCTTTGCCCTCTGTTCTTTTTTAAAAGTAATGTCTGGGTTTTTTGTTTCATTTGACTAGAGACAGACGAGGAGGATCCTCTTAGCTGAGGTACCCATTTAACTCTTAACAGCTCCTGAGGGAATTACCATAACATAATAATGTAAAGGAATATTTTCATTACTGTACATTTAAATGGAGAACTGCTGTTAACAGAGGGGAGCAGCCCACCAGAGTAAAAGAGAAGCAGAAAGGCATAAGGTACAGTGAGACTTCGGAAATTTATTTCAGCAGTTTTTTCTGCGTTTGATGTTGGGGAATCTTATCTCCCGGTCGATGCCTGGAGAATTCCGTTTCTGTTTCTCTTCCCACAGCTGACATCAGCTCATTGGTATGGGCTGGTACACTGAGAGCTCCAGGAACAGCTTTGCTCTTTCTGCCAGCCGGAGAAGTAACCTCTGGAGTGCTGCTGGTGCTGCGGAGGTGGCACAGCCGAGGGAGGCATGGCTGCCGGACGGTGGCACGGAGCCGGGCTGCTCCCGGCCGCAGCAGGGCACACCGACAGCCCTGTCCTTCCCCAGCCGCCCCTGCTTCCCTTGCCCCTGCTCCCATGGCAGTGGCTGGCCCTGCCCTTTCGGCAGGCTTCCTGGAAACGCGTAGGGCTTAGGCAAACACTGCTCGTTGCTTGCATTCTTTTAATTTCTTGGTAAGCAACTTGATGGTGTTCCTGTTGGTTCCACTCCCCAGGCCATACCGGGCAGTTGCTCTGCAGTGTCCGGTTGTGGGGGGAGAAGAGATGGGGGAGAGGGTAACTAACCCAGTCAGCTCCGTTCTCCTCTGAGGCATGACCTGGACAGGTCTGTTCTTTTCTTACCTGAAGTCTCTTTAAAAAACTGAGAAAAAAAAGTCTTCTGGGAAGAAGAAATATGAATTGATTTAATTTTTTGAGCGTGTGATAGGTCATTAAACTATATACATGATGTTGTCTCTTTCCTTGATGACAGTGGTGGTTGTGCAGTGGCGGTGACCGCCTGTCGTCCCAGGGGTGTGGGGAGGGAAGGAAAGTAATTTCACCAGATTATTGCAGAACTGTTTAAGTCCAAAACAAGTGTTTTACTCAGTTTAGGCTTCAGTTCGTCATTGAATCAGCATCGGAGCTTTGGCAGTGCAAACATACACAACTTTCATTGTTCAAAAGGAAGGAAATAACGTCTTATTTTTCTGATAGAAGAAACATGTTTTCAGACCTGCTGCCTGCGCTGCAGCCCACGTGCACTATTACAAAAGCAGCGACTGTGTTGGTTTTTCCTGTTTGTGTTGCGGTAGAAGCTTTGATGCGCGTTGCTCAGAAGTTAGCTGCTGCAGCGCCCAGCCTTCATCCTCTTGTGGTGCTTGTTTCTGTCTCAATAGACTCACAAGTTGAAGAAACTGTTTTTTTTTTTTGTTTAAATTTTGCCATGAAAGATTTAGTCTCCTCATTTTCTGTTTTTATCCTGCATCATGTGTTCTCACCACAAGTCTTAAAGCCTTGCTCTTTCTGCAGAGTTGCAGCAGAGTTTGGTGCAACTTTAGAAAGTTTACAGATGTGCCACTGGGATTTGCTGAGGTTTTGTGCTTAATAATTTAAATATTGCTATTTCTGAAGATTTTTTCGAACTCAAGCTAGAGGCCCCTGGGATCATCTGATCTGAGCTGCTTATGAATCATAAGCCAGTAACTTGCATGTAGTTATTCTTAAATTGAGCCTAAATACTCTTGCTGGACTAAAGCCTAAAGATGTTTGGCTGAAGCAATCTTCTAGAAAGGGAAAAACATCAACATTAGTTGAGTTCCTTGGGTGTGGAGCTTCAGTGCCTAATTATCCTGCCTTTTTTTCATCCAGTTTCATAACTGAGATCTCTCTGCTTTGATTTTCCACTGGTTTTAAGTTGTGTGCTAGATTAGAGCGAGCTTTCAGGACTTTCTCCCCTGTGAAGGTACGTGTGAACTACAGATGCCTCCCAGTCTTCCCTTTTCGTCAGTGAAACGGTTTGAACTCAGGCTCTCGTTTGGGGGCATTTTCTGCAGTCCCCCCAGTTGTTCTTGTAGCTCTCTTCTACACTCATCTGAGCTTTATTCTTATCTCTTTAAAAAGAGCAAACTGAGGCTGTTTTCAGTATTTTTGGTCTTGGTAATGCTTTTTAAGATTTTGTTTTGAGATTTAGAATCTTGCCTGGGCTTTAGCCCAAGTCTGAAACTGAACTGTTCTACAGTTCACTTCTTTTTATGGCCATATTTGAATGCAGCTCCCGTGGCTTTAGGAACTAAGTTTCTCACAGTGTACAGGGTGTATCTCGTTGTGATCTTCTGGTGGTTTTCTGAAACTTCAGTGCAGTTATGCACTGAATTAAGTTGTGTACAAAATCTGCTTCTTGTAGAGAGAGTGAATTTGTTTCAATATGATAAATCAGAATGCCTAGTATAATAACTTTTATTTTGGCATGCTACTAAGCAAGGAAGAGAATGCCCCCCTAAATATATATGCATGTATTTGTAACTCTGGTCTTGCCCAAATCCTCCAAAATTGTGTGAATTCTGTTAGGCACATGATCTCTTAGCTGAAATGTACCTCAGGCTGATTTTGCTTTGGCTAACCAAAAATTAGGTTTGATTTAACTATACATATATGTAGATATATGCATGTGTATGTATACATGTATTTATAGACACACACCTTTGATTCCAATCATGAGATGACAAAACCCCTGAAGTTTTTGTGGGGCATCACACTGTTTAGGTGTTTACAGAATGGGAGTTCTATTTTGCATAACTTAACAGTCCTTTAGAACCAAAAAAAAAAGAGAAGCCGTTCTTTGAACTATGGCAATGTGTAGGAAAACACTGCACATCTGTTTAACTGGAAAGAACATTTACGGTGAAAGAGTTTTGATTTGGACTGTCTATGAGTCAATGACTTTTTCTTAAAAGCTGGCTTTGGAGTGTAGGGTAACTGTTGGAAGACGTACCTGCTTTGAGTCTGTCCTTTGTAGGGCCAAGGTGAGTCACAGAGCAGACTGGTAGCAATCGAGAAGATTTTTGTGCAGATTTCAATAATTGAAATTCTAGCTCTCATTTTCCTCTCTTTGGAATAGTAGAGTATTGCTTGCGTGAGTTTAAATCTCTCTACCTTCAACTGCTCCATTACAAATGGGTAAACTCATATTATGGCTGTTTTTCATTATAATTTTCAAATACTAGGAAGAACTATGGATAACACTAAAGCAATGTGAATATATTGTTTTTCTTTAGGATGGAAGTAACCTTTTTCTGGATAATGCCCTTTGGTGAGGAGTTACTAGCTTCTGATACATGTCTATCATTTGATCTCACTCTTCTGTAACACAATTTTGTAGTGAAGATTTATAAGAATTTGTTGCCAGATTCAAAAAGGCACTTGTTTTCAAGTTGTACAATAAATTAAGACATCCAAGATCAACCAGAGACTGAAATTTTACTCGCGTGTTGTGAATCCATTCTAATACTCCCGTGTGCCAGCAGTGGTGGCATGGCATGGTGTGGTCCCACAGGTGGCCTGCGGGATGCTCCCATTTGCCTAACGCTTTTCCCTGTAGCAGCTGGGATTGGTCGAGTTGCAGCTACACACCAAACAGTTGGCGCTTGCTTTCGTCTGCCTGCAAGCCCACGAGACCTCTGTGCTGTTCCTCAAAGGGAGGTGGGGAGCCAGCCTCTCTCAGCAGCGCTGGTCGTCTTCTGGCCACCTTGTGCTGAGTGACCTGTCCTGGCAGGGTTGGCTGCTCCCCATGCCCATGTTCTCCTCCTCTGGTTCTTGTGCAGGCAGATTGAGAAAGAACAGATGGATGTGTTTGATGGCTGCTGTTGCTGGGGAAGATGTGAGAGAAGGGATGTGGAGGGAACAGGACCTGTGGTGCTTTGTGGGGTTGAGCGGTGGGAAGGAGCCACGGCCACTGCTTAATTTCCAGTTTGGCTGAGCTTTCGCAGAGATATGAAAGGGGAAATATGAAAGGGGAGTGAGAGAGATGTAGAAAGCCTGGGATAATCACAGAAGATAAGCATATCAGTGCTCGTCCATAGTCTTGCATAAATGCCTGCATCAAATGCAAGAGGATGTCTAACCAGAGATCAAGAGAATGTGAGAGAGCTAAGGTTGAGATAGCCACGCTGGGAGAGAGAGAAAATGATAAAAAATAATGTGCTGTTTTCAGTAGCGTGCTTTCAAGTGCATGGAGGCGTAGAAGAGTTTTGACAGACTGATAGTGGAGTGCAATTTGGGAACAAATAAATTCAATGGATTTTAACCTTGATAGGGAAAATAGCATTCATAGAGGTAAGTATAAGATGTGATATATCAGAATCTGTAACATGACACATGTTTTTTAGGACTGGTTTGGTTTTGGGTTTGTTTTTTTTGGGTTTTTTTTGAAGTTGCCACAGCAAGGGCTGTGTTCGGCTGTGAAATATCAGGAGAGTGCCATGTTTTTGTAAGCTTGACCATTTAAAACACTCTGGCCTAGTCTTAGCTTGTTTACACTCAGCTGCGATAACTACTTCTTTTAATCACATCTAATCTTGGGAACCTACCTATCTACAGAGGGGTGTGTATTTGTTTTATAATACTCAGTTCTTCTGTAATTACATATAACAAGCTGTGGTCCTGTGCTTAGCAATGGCTTTGGGGCACAGTGGGAAGAAACTGGTGGTAAATGGATAATTCACGACTTCTTGTGTACAAACTTCTCAAGCTGCTTTATCTGTTTTAATCCAAAAACAACCCTTAGAACCGAAGTCTAACCCCAAAGCTGTGTCGATGCAAATGATTTTCATGCCAAAAAGAGGCACTTGGGTGACGAAGAATAAAAAAGTGGGCCTCAGAATGGATTTTGTTTTACCATAGCTGCTGAAGCATGTAAACTTGGTTTTATTAAAAAGATGAGAAAATCTGTGTATACCGTTGGATAATCATAAATGTTTTTGTGCTGTTCTTTCTTTCCAGATTTGAACATGGAATTCAACCCATCAGATCATCCACGGGCCAGTACGATATTTCTCAGTAAATCGCAAACAGATGGTAGGTTACTGAATTTATTACAGTATTTGCTGTTGTAGTTATCTCTAAACCCTTTGTTAGAATACGTGCGATAGTCTTTTAATATATAATTGCCCTCCAAAAAAAAAGAGGCTTGTGTATGCATTGTGTTAAAGTTGAAAAAAGTCGCACCTTTCGTTAATTATTTTGTCAGACCAGTAGTAGAAGGTACAGATTTGAGCCCTGTCACGTCCTGAAATTAGAAGTTCCAAGTAGTCGTCATATCAGAACTACAAATATGGATAAAGTGGAATATAACTATGTTCAAAAAATCTTTCCCTAAATCCAAACTTTACTGTGTAACTGTTCATTGTTTTTTTAAAACTCTAAATATTAGGCCAAGCTTCTGGGAAGTGTGTGGGGAGTATTTTCTTGAGAAAATGCCAGTTTACATTAGCTAAGAAGACAGTCCAGAGTTTCCTCTGATATAGCCAATACTGTAAATGACCTCAATGATAGATTTTAATAACAAAACAACCTCCATCCCACCCAAACATTCTCTCTTCTTCTCTCATTATGGATTTGATACAATCATATATTTGTCTCGAGTATTTTTTTTGTCCATAGGCAAAATGATCCCTCTGGAATTACATCTGTCAAGCAAGCCACTTGATAGAGTTTGTCGAACAGAAGCCATTTGTTCTGGCTCTTTCATTCCCTGTTGGACATGTATGACATGTTGTTTCAGAAGTAGGTGAATAATCGATGCAAAACACATTATTTTCTACCAAGACTTTTCAGAGCAGTTTCTGCGTTGTAGTTCTGACTGTTCAGTGTGAATTCTTTGTCCTTCTTTCTGCTGCGTATAAATTTTTGCAGTTTTTGACTTACACAGTAAATTGCAGTGTCAAACACATCACTTGAAAATAATGTAGTTTTCACTTGCTATGTATTTTTTGCTAATTTTTGAGCATGACTAGAACAAAGAGGAAATATATTTAGGCCTTAATTGAAGAGTTGATTGTGTGAGTACCTCTTTTACCCTTCAGATTGCCCTGCTGAATTCAGCCCTGGTTCTGTCAATGCCTTATTATGTGGTTTTGGATGTGATTTACCGTTCTAATCTGGCTTGGTAGCCTGTAAAATGAATATGATAATATTTCCATAGTGCGCTGAATTATGAAGATTGATGTCTATTTTATAGTGGTTTGAGACTGTATAATCCCCTATGGATGCTGCCTCTTTCTTGCTACAGCTTATTGAAGGGAAGGACAAAAAAGATCCCAAGTCCAACAACTAAAATTTTGACCATACCCGATGGTTATTCTTACTTGTAGTAATAGTGGTTAATTTATTGCCATATGGAGTTAACTGTAAGCATTGTTTGAAATGAGAGGTTACACCCATACTAGAGTTGGTCTAAGAAACTTTGCTCTAGTTTAAGTAATATGAAGAACATATTTTTGAGTGAGAACAATGAATTTAGTGAAACAATATAGAAACATTATTGACGGGGTGTGAGATCTGTTCAGCTATCCTTCATTGCAGTGGAAAAAATCCAAAGACTGTTTGCTTGTACAAAAGAAAAAAGATACTGAAAACATTTATCTACTGATGTATTGCCAAGAACCATCCTGTTCTGGTAGGACAGCTCACAGTAGTAAGCATTTTGCTTGGCTGTACTTTGGGCCTTTTGTGAAACCATGTGAGCTGTAGGAGTTATCACATTATGCAAGGATGTTGCCTAACACCAAAATGCAGTGTAATGCTTGCTAAGGGGAAAATGTAACAGTTTTTTAGGGCATGTAGGGTTGTATTCTGACAGCCTGCTGTGGAGTCTAGGGGACCCCCAAGACTTCTTAAGACAATGTAGAAAGGGGAGAGCTGAGCTGGCAATGTTGAAAACACCGAAGGTATGTAAGTATCTCTCTCCATTAACAGTATAGTTATGGGGCTGGGAAACCTTCCTGTTGACTATAAGTGAAAACATTTCTGTAGGTAAGACCTGCAGACATTTAAAATACACATATGGGAGAGTTGAAGGGCATCAGAACTCAAGGTTTCATCCAGGGTCTGGCACTTATGAGTGTAGATCACACGTTTGTACAGTGGGAAATGGCCGAGTCCATCACTACGTGCTAGAGTGACTTGGCAACGTCACCTTCAGGCAGTTCCACGTGTGGCTTTCTAGTAGCCCTGTACTCTTTCAGCCTCAGTGGTAGTCTTGTAGTACTGTCCTGGCATAGGAACTGTGTTTGAGCTGCTTGTGATCAACACGTGAACGAAGAGCAACAAGCTGACTACCCCAAATATAATGAGATGGGACATGGCATCTCTGAATATTACGTGGTCTGAATTTTCATTGTTCTGTGAAGCTTGGATGCCATGCTAAGCATCTAAATCTGTTCTGTCTCTCTTAGTTGGTAGTCTGAATGCATTCTTAATTAATAAATCTGTAGAAAAGTGGAAGACTTAATAAATATTAATTCGATTCCTAACTAAAGTAGCTTTTCTAAATGTTTCCAGCTCTTTGTGGGAATTTCCTAGGTGCTGAATCATGCATGAGTAATTCTCCCTGGTTAGGGAGTTAGTAAAGAATATCACCTTTTATGTCATTAACTTCTGTGAGTGCAAGTTCTCCCTTGTTTGCGGAGTTTGGCCTGTAAGCAGGGTGGTCGAGGTGACTGAAAAGCCATGCACTATTTACTGTGTGGTTGTGGTTAAGCCAGCGTTTCCAAACCTTGGCACTCCAGTAACGTACCATCCTTCCTTGTAATAGCAAGAGGGCAACAGTTGCTGCTTTAGGGTGCTGGTAATGGTCTTTTCTGTAAGTGGGTTACAGCTACCCACCTCTTCTAACTTACATTAGCCCTTACACATTCAACATACTGGCTAAATTTTGCAGTATCAGTGCACAATGGGCTTCAGACAAAGAGGATTTTGGAATTGTGTTTATCTAATGGATAGAGGTAAAGTAAGCTGCACTTTAGCATTAACTAAGACCAGTCTCCTGTCTCGGATAAAACAGAAATAAATGATTTACGAACTCCCAAAATGCGATACATTTTTGTTGATGTAATCCTCAAGGATTTTGTCTTTGATCCTGATATGGGTTGCATTAAGATAGTCTACAGAAATTGCACAAAGAAAGTTTCTATTACAGCTCAATGAAAAATACGTACATATGTACATATACACACACAAGAACATATATATTTGTGTATTTCATCACTCCCTTATATTTCAGGATAATATATTTTCCTACTATTGTGAGAGTTCAGCAATAACAGTTGAAAGTCCCTGCAGAAACAGGAACAGGTCACTGACCTTAAAATGAGGAAGACTAAGTCAATTTGGCAGCATCTCAGTCTCCACTTGAAGAGTCTCATTCCAACTTTCAGATTTTAAAATGTTAGAAAGAAAGTAAATGTTTGTTTATACTGACACTAAACCTGTTCAGCTTCATTTCATCAAACCCCCATTCTTGAAAGCCAGAAGTCTGGAGTTGCAGTTAGGAGTTTATGCTGCAAAATGACAGTTAGTTGTAAGGCTGCGGTCTGGTCTGCTGGAGACCGTACTGTGCTGTGCGAGCAGTGCAAAGCCTCTTTAAACTGACTGAAGCCAAGTGGTGGAATTACCTCTTTACAGTCATTGTAGCTTGGCAGAAGTCTTTCCCTTGTTTGAAGGGAGGGTTGTGATTACAAAAGAGAGCAGTTGTGACAAAATGGGTTTCTGCTCTGCCCGACTCCCCACCGGCGGGTGTTCTGGGAAGAGGTGAGCCTGACGCAGTGGCAGAGTGGGCCGGGAACACAGAAGCACAGCTGCTGCCTTGTAGTCCCTCACCGGAGAATCCAGGCAAATGGAATGGCTGTTAGATGGGGAAAAGAGGGGGAAGGAGGTCAATGTCACGCTTAGAAGAATGTGCTGCAGGAGCAGTACTTGAGCAGGGAGAAGTGAGGGGTGTGTAAATGTGGTAATACATTCTTCTGGAGGTTGGAAATGGCAAATGGGAATGAGCTGTGAGTGATTCTTCTGCTTTGGTACACAGATGATCGTGGTTTCATAGGGAATTGAATAATATAATGGATACAAGGGAAAATAAAGAAGATAAAAACTAAGGTGGGGGGCAACAGGTGATTAAAATGGAATTTGGAGTGTGTGTGCAGACTGTCTTAATAGGATATTGTCTGTAAGAACTTTGTATGCGGTATAATTGCTTGTGATTATAACACTGCTAAATACTCAACTGTGTTCAAAGTTTCGCAGTTAACAGTTGTTAATTTTCAGTTATGTACTGTATTAGGTTTACTTGCAGCTTAACAGAATTGTTTGCTGCCAGTACATTGCAATATGCAATACCAGACAAATACTTTGGCTATGCTTAGAAGTGAGTATCCAGCATCGTTTTGTTGTTTTCCTTTAGATTGCTTATGTCCCTTGCTGGTGATAAATGCAGTGTGTGGAACTTAAGTGTAGTGCAGTGTTTTAGCAGGATTTCAAGCAGTTTATTTATTAGACAATCAGATTTTTCCTGCTGTTCCTGTTCAATTCTGTTATGCAATGTCCGTAATTGTGGATCTGAGCATGTGCTAAGTGACATGGCTAACATCTGTCATGTGTGATTCTCCTTTCTGCTCCCTGGGAGGAAAATTATGTAAGGATTTTTAAAAGTTTTTTCTTATTTTCTTTTCATTTTATGTCTGCATTATACACAATTATTGCACAGTGTTCACACATACAGCCTTGTTTATGTGAGATTGCTTGCTTATAAAAAATCACAAATAATGCCTTCTCATCCAACAGGGAATGGACAGGCTATCCCACCATTATGAACACTCTTATTTTGCTAAGTACATTGGGTTGCATAGCTTTCAAATCATGGTGCACCAAAGTGCATTTAATCACCTACAGCATGAAAACATCATTATTTTAATCCTGCAGTTTGGTTTATGTGTTAGTTGCCTCCAGACTTGTGTGCTAAATGCTGTGGTATTTTCACTGGAACAGAGCTCCACAGGCTCTCTATGGGGTGAGTTAATTGGGAAAGTGCTTTAAAAAAATTAAATATAGTATATTTAATCAGCTGCAGTAAGCATTTGCCTGACAATTAAGACTCTGTACATCTGTCTACCTTGTTGTTGCTGTTTACTTTCCAAATATTTTGGCCAATTGACTTGCAACCCTTGCTTGTGGTGACTGGTTCATACTCACCAAAGTAATATGTATTAATTGTTATAGCTGACGTGAATAATAGTTTCAGGCTTGCACCTGACCACTGTAGAAGACAGTGGTGTGATGCGTAGCATTTCAGGGCTCCTCTGTGGGAGTTAGTGCACAGTAAGCCATGATGAGAATTGGCTCACTCCGTGGTGTAGCCGTTTAGGTGCTTTCATACCTGCAAGGCAGCGCAGGCCACTTTGCAGCAAGGTACCTTGCAGGAAGGCACTGGTGGCTCAGGAGTACTCACACAGGGAACTGGTGAAGGATGGCTAATCCATTGCTGACTTGGGCTGTAGCTTACTGCATATTAACTTTCCCATGCGGACCAGCGCCTGGTGAAGTACCCAAATGGATGAGAATTTTAATCCATCACCACACTAGTGAGCATAAATGCCTTTATGCATAGAGATATATGTTCCTTCTGTGTTTGATATATAAATATACCTGGTTATCGCAAAAGCAATTATAATGTTGCACATAGCCTCCTGTTCTTTTTATTATAAATGGTATATAAAAGAAGCTTAATCGGGAAAAATAGTCATGTAATATTTCTATCATATTTTGTGTTTTTGCAGTGAGAGAAAAACGCAAGAGTCTCTATATAAACCACGTAAGTGAAAATGCCTCGCTATGCAGCTTTCTCCTTGTTGTCTATATCATACAGTAAATAACAGTTATCACACATAATTTCCATATTGATGAGAGGGTGCTGATCCTTGAGATGCCTGGTCTGCATCAGGGTCCAGAAGTGTAGGTCTTGGCTATTGAGTTAGTGGAATGGATCTGTTGGTTTGAAGATGGTATCATGCTCACAACCAGTGTACTTAGGTAACTGGTACCTGGACAAAGAGCTGCACACATTAGTATGATTTTTAAAATTATTACAAAACCTCTCAAAACTTTACATTACATTTGTATGCAAGTTTGCTTTGGCAAAGAGCTGCAGCATTTGATATTTGCACAGAAGTTCTGAAGTGCCTGACCAGTGTTAATGCAATGTAAATGTGGATTGACATGTGGTACGTGCTTGAGTATGAAGGTGGGGTTTTAATATGCTTGTGTACTCTGGGCATTTTTCAGTTCAAGTCTCTTCTGTTTGAATCAAATTCTCGGTGAAGCTGAGAGCAAAGCCCCTGTAGCCTGCTTCGGGTGTGGGAGCAGGCTCTTTGCCCCAGTTAGTATTGTTTGTACTACAGAAGCACCTGGAACCAGTGTGGTTCCCAGTATGATACACCTTGTGCTGAAATATCTGGAGTCATGCGGCAGTAAAACTGCGGAGGGAAAGAACTAAGTGTCTCCCAGATGGTGTTTGCCTTGAGGGTGAAATGGGGAGAGGTTCTCAATCTTTTCGCTATCTGGAAATACAGGCCATAATTTCATAAATCATTTTTAATCCAGTACAGCAGCTGAAAGAAGCAGGTGTGGTTTGTAGCCTCTGCATCCCTTTGTGCTGGGGCAAACGTTTGTGCAGCCCTAGGTAAACTGGATTGGGGCATGCGTGCAGATTGTGTAGATTCAGCACAGCTAAAAGCTAAAATGGATCTGTTCCTAAACGTGATTCGCTTCAGGGCTTGCGCCCGCAGAAAGGGAGGGAGGCACGGAGGCAGGGGTGAGCCGCCGAGTGGGGTGAGAAGGCAGGACTGCTGCGTTGTGGGCAGAACTGGTTTGTGCTGGGTGTTTCTGAAACTATTGCCTGGCTTCAAAAGCAGGCTGAGATTTTCAGTTTCCCAAGAGTTAAGATTTTGAGAAGTCATGAGATACTGTGAGGCTTATAAAAGCCTTAAAGTCAGCCCCGGCAGGTCAGCAAATATTCTCAGTTCTTCTCACCTTCTGTTCTCCTGTAAAACATTTTGATTGTTTAAAGTGCGTGTGAGGGTTGTTTGCAGTGCAGTTGTGTTGTTATAAAATTACTTGTAAAGCTGATGCACTGGCTTCCTGTAAACTTACTCATGTGTCCTCAGTAACTTCCAGCATGCTTTTTAGGCTCAAACTTGGAGGGGTCAATGCAGAAAAATTAATACATAGACACTGCAAAGCAAGGAATTACCGGAGTTTGTGTCCACCTTGTGTCATGGATGAAATTCTCATGTGTCCTGAATCGTTTTCATGTCGTGTAAAAAATGTGTTCGACATTAGGCAGACTGTGAATGGATTCCTCTGGGAGGATGAACGAAGACACCTATTACCAATGCTGCTGGAAGCACACTGTTGCAAACCCTGATATAAAATATTTTTAGGCAGTCCTGGAGTTGTTGCAGAAAAGGGAGGGATGACATATCGCTGAGCAGTTGTGTTGGGAGCTCAGTGTAGCAGCTCCGGCAGTTGAGACCCTAAGCACTGTACCACTTCCTAATTTCGGTGAGTCGGGGTTTTTTTGTGTGTTTTTTTAAAGTATCATTCAAAGCATTGGCTAAGGTTGCAGCAATGTAAACTTCCCTCAGTAGTCTGGTTTACTGCTACCTTAAGCCTGACTTCTTTGTACTTATAAAGTACTTCTTCTGAATTACAAAGCTAAAAATAACCTTTATGAAGCTGAAGTCCTTACACCGTGGCTTTTTCTGTGTGTGTCCTTACGAGTCAGTGAAGTTTCTTAGCCAATACTCAGAGATAAGCTATATTTTCAAATGTGCCCTGTGATATTTATGTTGTCATTGAGATTGTACGGTTAACTGCAGCATACTTGTGAGTATTCATTCAGCACCTCTGAAATGTTCAGTCTGCTAAAGCTGACACACAAACTGGTGATCATTTTTGAAGTGGTTGCTGTGGCCTTTAACTGGGAACTGTGTTGAGGTTTGTAGGCTGCAGGGAACAGTCGTAATTTTCTGAGACCGCCTTGTTTGAAGAAATTTGAGAAACTAGTTAGGTTTGATAATTGTATGTGACAAATGATGAGTAGTATTTACATGATTAAATGAATTTGTTACATACCTCATTGGTTGATCAGTTCTTTTCCACCATTCTTCAGTGTGTGCTAAGTGCTCTTCTAACAGGAGTTATTTTTACTCATCTGTTTCTTTGCTGATGTGAAATTCTGGGTCCCCACATCTGCTCTGCAGGAAGGAAGCCAGAGGACATAAATTTTGGAGCGTTGTTTTGTCTTCCTTTTACAAGAACTCCTCACCATAATGCAGCCCTCTTCTCTTTTGTGGTTTTTCCATAACGTCATCTTTTTTTTTTTCTTTTAGAAGTCTTTTATACTTACTGCTTTTTTGTGACAAATAACCAAGATGAGCAACAAAATATTTTTATCCTTTTGTGCAATATATTAATTGTTATTTTGCAGGCAGAGTTGAACATCTCCCAGATGATCAGGGTGGCTGGCTAGCAAGATAGTTATCAAGGAATGTTGTGTTTTTTCTTTTTTAACTGCTTGTCTAGTTTGTGTAGTAATAGATGAGAACAGTAGTTTATACAAACACAGTTTCAAAATGTTATGTATGAAAAAATTAATCAATTAATACTGATTCTATTTAAAAATGCACTTTCTCTGTATGATACCACCACTGTTCTTTTCCTTTCTTTCTTGCTCTTGTTTGTAGAATATTTTAATTGGCTGAATAGTTTCTTTTCATCCCCAAATACAAATAGTGGGTTCCTGCTTTGATTTATTGCACTTTGTCAGGAGCTTGCAGTTGCCATGTTTCAGATTCACCTTGTCAGTAGATGTGATGGAGGAAGCCAGCAGCTGTTCTTTTTTGGAATGGGGAAGGCAAGGGGGAAGGAATGAAAGTGGGGGGTGACAGGGTGCTGTGGAGAAGCTGTCATCTCTCAGTCTTCCCGTGGAGCCCAGGGAGACAGACACCAGGCTGGGGATGGTGCTGGATCCTGTGCATCCATGTCAGTGCTGGGAGTTACCTGCCTGCAGCATACCTGGTGTGTTTGCTTGCTTCCACCTATTTGAATTTCTAAGCAGTTGCAGCAGACTCTACTTCCCATTCCCGTTGAGCTGGCAGTTGTTGTTTTTTTGTTATTGCTTTAATGCTGCTTCAGTGTGCGCTTGTCTTTTCTTTTACTCTGCTTAGTCAAGCTGCTGAGGGGGATAAAGACGCAGATGGAGATAGAGGCGTTTCCTTTTGCAGAGAGGAGAGATTGCATCGGTGTCTCTGCCGGTACAAGGGAAAGGAAACAGGAAGACATGTTTTATCTTTTTGAGGAGGGTGGGTGGAAAAAGAGTGAAATTTTTATGATTGTAGTAGCTAGTTCTTTGTACTGGTGATTATTTTTTTTGCAGGGAAACGGAGTAGGGCAGGGGAGGGGAAAGTTGTTTTCTCCATCAGGTTTTTCTATATATTTTCTCCATCTCAGGATGGAAATGCTCTGTTTGCCAAAGTACTTGCTTCTCTTCTTGACAAGAAGACTCTTACAGTTGAATCTCTGTTTATGAGCAGTAATAGCTGGTAAAAACAAGGGATGCTTCTGGCATGTTGGAATATTTCTGAAGGAAGATAAAGGGAAGGAAAAAGGAAGGAAGATGAAGGGAAGTGGTATCTCTCCTGCATTTTTTTTATTCTGCAGACTCTTCGTCAGCCTTGGAGGAACAGCTTCCTTTCAGCATCATCTTGTTTAGGGATCTTGACATCCACTGTCTGCTACCTGGCAAGTGTATGTCCAAATCCCAGCAGGCTGATACTGTTTTTATCATTCCAAGTAGGAAAACTAACATCTATGTATAGATCAAAATTTTTTCAGCGTCCCAGGGAAAAGTTCCTGGGCATCATTCATGTCAGAACCCCGGTCCCTGTAAGTGGCCCTGTAGTGATTCATGTCAGGGGAAGCTTCTTCCCAGTGGCAGCCTTGCTGATGGGGACTGGCGGAGAATGGAGGGGTCCTTTGCTGTATGTGGTGTGGCACAAGCAATTTCTCTGAGCCTTTTTGCATGCTTGAAATGGTGTATGGTATTTGCTCCTGTGTAGCCCCCAAATTTTCTTGTCAGATTGGATAAAAAGGCTGTTCTGCTTCTCTGTTGTAAAGCTACTAGGCATGTGACTGGGAATCAAACACTTACAGCTAGTGGTTATAAGAGTAAATATGATACATGCTGAGATGGGAACATAGTCTGAAAAGTAGTTTAGTCCATGAGAAATGCAAAGCACAACATAAAAAGTGAAATGTTATTTTTAAGTGGACTGCGTGAGGCTGGCTATTGTGAAAGTTTATCACTGCGGTCCAAATTCCTTAAGGTATTTTAATTAACATTCCTTACTCAAAGGGAAGGAACAAGATAAACTGGAAGATAGATTAGAGGCTTCTCAGGTGCTCTTGAAGCTTTCCTAGAGATTGCTTAACCTGGTCTTTGCTCCTGTCCATTGCAAGATCACAAAAAAACAGGTCTAGAGGGGGCCTTTATAGGCCATCTGGCCCACCTAGCAGCTTCCCTATACTGATGCATTCCTAACAGATGCTCTTTACAATAATTTTTTCAGGCTTCCAGTAAGTTTGAATGAACAGATTTTCTTTAATGGCTTACCTAAACTTACCATTTGAAATGTTTTCTTCTAATATCTCTCAGCCCATTGCTTCTTTTCCTGTCCTCTAGGGTGAAGAATTTTACCTCTCCTATCAGCCTCAAGGCAGTCAGTTATATGAAGTGTCAAATTTTTGCAGGGGGTGGAACAAAAGAGAACTTTTAAGGTAGCATGAGAGCACACAGGAGAGTTGTTTTACAAGGTTGCTATATAATACTTGGAGTGTTGGGAGCCTAGTAAAGTCCCTTTGGTCAAATTGCACAACACTAGCAATTATACTCTAGGTAAATATAAGCCTTGGAGCTGCTTTTAGTGTTTAAAGAAATACTTAATCTGTTCAGGTTTGCAGAACAGGGTGCTTTGTCAGTGGTTAAGCAGGGCCTGTGTGTGCTGCAGAAGAGTTTACTAATGGTTGCTGAGTCCCTCGAGCTCAGTGGTACGCTGGCATAGTTTTCTATAGTTGTCGTTGAGTAAGGACAAACTTTGAGAGCAAAAAAATTGCAAGTACAGGTCTAGTCTAAGGCATCAGTTTTGAACATTATCGAACACGGTGAGACTAATCAACTGAGGACAAGGCTGAATCATGTCATAGACTGGTGAGGTACAATGGGGATTACTGAAGAGTGGTTGGACTGGATATTTTTTTTTTTTATTGTAAATGTTGGCAGAGAACGGTAAGCAGACAATGGTGCAGTTTCCTGTAGCTTTTGTTCAGGTGAATATATCCGTAACCAGCCACCAAATGTAGACAATTGTGCTGTAGTATCAAATTATGCACGATGAAAATAAATGCCGAGCTTTGCAGAGCTGTGCAGAGAATTGTGTTGCTTGGCTGCTGATTTTGGAAACACTTTGCTGACCTGTAAAATCGTGTTTCTTCTGTGAAAACTCTTGTCAGAGCTAAACCATATCCTGAAGCAAAAGAAGATCCCCAAGATAAGAACCTCCCTTTCCCGAGTCAGCGGCAGTCCTGGTGTTTTCCCTTGCTGTTGTAATTTGGCTGCATGTGTACTTTGACATGCCAGTTTTGCCTATTAGCATTTTGGCCAGCCTCTCCTGCCTGGAAGCTAATGGGCCTGTCTCCGCAGGCGGGTGCAGGCAGGCCTCAGTCTTTCCTTGGGGGAAAATACTGTTTAACAGTACCTTCTAAAATCATGCAGTAACTGACGCCTGGTTTGATGGAAGGAGAGGCGGTACTGCCATTATTTAGGACAGAAGCTGCAAATTATCTTTTGATGGACAAGTGCAGAAGAACGCTTCAAAAGGCTGAAGCTCATCTGCCAAACTGGGAGCTGAGTGGCTGACGGCCAGCTCTGGTACAAAAGCTGTACAGCTTCGTTAGGGAAGGGTTGCACCCAAACGAGCAAATCCTGCTGAGCCTCAGGGCAGCGTGCCGTACTGGTGTTGCTAAAGAGCTTCCAGGACAGAGCGGGCTGGTGCTCTTTCTGGTCAATTCGGAGTGTGGGTTTTGGTCAGTATGCATCCGCCTGTTAGATGTTTCTTCCCAAAAACACCCCAAAGTGACTATTTTAACAAAAGAAATAGCAACACTTCCAATTTCCCCACAAATTTAGGTTGAATTTCTGAGTGATGCTAAAATGAAGGCTGAGAAAAGTTCATCCCTTTGTGTATTCTCATTGTGATGTTTAGTAAGGGATTTGTTGTGATTGCTTTCATAGCAGGCACATAAAAGCAGTTGTACAGAGCTTGTATGATTTTGATGGCAAACTAAGTCATTCTGTTAGTGACAAGATGTATTTCATGTAAACTTCAAGTTAATCCTGTTGTTCAGTCATCTTAAACATGATTTGGAAAGTTGGAAAGTTTCAGGGTGAAGCTGGGAGAAGAATAAAGCGGTGGTATTTCCTTAGTACTAGCTGTGCAAGAGGGAAAAACTGCTGGTTTTAAGAGCTAGAAAAACCTGGCATTGATTGAAGTATGTTGAATCTTGATCTCTTAGAGCTTGTTCTGTAACACATGTAAGAGCTTAGCAAGTTATAAAGCAGTTTTTTTCCATTATACATCTTTTCCTGTAAAGACAGAAATTCAACAAAACAGCTATTATGTATTTATTGTAACCTGTAATGTCTGCATTTCTTAATGAATGTCTTTGGAAGAAATGTGAAAAATAACAACTGCTTCTGGATTAAAGAGCTGCAAATCCCCTCCACTGAAAGAAATCACAAAATGGTAGAAAACTGGTCCAGGTTGTTCAGTCTGGTTTCTTGCCTAAAAGCAGAATCCTGCATCTAAGCTATTCCCGGCCTGTGTTTGCTTTACCTCTTCTTTACAACTTTCAGTGATGGAGATTCTATCACTGCTCAAGTCACTCAAGCTATCCTTGCTGTTAGAAAAAGGTGATTTGGCGTGGGTTTTTTGCTGTTGTCTCCTCTCACACTTCCATGTCCAATTTTAATTTTCCCTAGTTCAGTATCAGCCCGCTCTTTTGTAGCTCATCTGGAATGGTCATGGAGAACAACATTCTCTTGTTTGGAACTCCCTTCAGCATGACTTAAGACCATTATTGTTGCTTTGTTCGTAGAGAAAACCTCTGCAGTCTTGCAGTTTTGCCTTCTAAATCAGGTTTTTCAAACCTCTGATTAATCTTGCTGCTCTCTGCTCCCGAGTCTTTGAAATCAGTTCATCTTTCTTGAAATACAGTGGTCAAAACTGCACGTAAAATTCCAGCTGAGCAGGGTGGAAGACTGCTCTACCCTGCTGTGTACATGGTAACTCTATAAATCCTATATGGTGTTTTCCTTTTTTTATAATAGAGTCCTCTGCAAGTTAGTGCCAGCTGCCAATTCAGTAAAAAATACCTTCATTCTGTTGTCAAAGTTATTGCTCAATATTTTACATTGAGTAGATCAGACCTCTGTGGAGTGTCCCTTCCAATTTGAAGGTGGTCCTTAGGAAACCAGAATATAATTTTCCAAGTAGTTTTTACCTGCCATGTTTTCCTTGGTTTCCCTTTTGGGAATTTTATGCGAGATGACGTCAGAAGTCTTCCTGAAGTTGAGAAGCATGACATCTACTGAAGCTCAGCTTGGGTACAAAAACATTACTTCCGCAAGGTGAAGTACATATAAAGTGAATCCCTCTTCATGTGAATGAGGTGCTTTTAATTTGTAGATATTTGTAATAGCAGAGATTGTCAAGACTCCGCATGTGTTCTGTGCTCACTGTCATGTTTGCATATGAAGATACAATAGGCATGGTGGTGATGGGTTGACGGTTGGGCTTGTTGATCTTAGAGGTCTTTTCCAACCTTTATGATTCTATAATTCTGTTTGCAAAAGGAGTTATACCAGTCCTTGCTTTCCTCTATGTCAGCCTTAATGGTGGGACAGAACCTGAGAAGGATCCCATTAATGTTAGAGGGTTTGGCTAATTTCTTCAAAGGCTCTGTATTCTTTCTCAGCTCTTCTGATTTTCTTCTCGCTTAGAGCCACTCTGACTTGTCTAAAGGGAAGATTTTTGTGGTCAGCTGTGGTGGATTTCAAATGTGAAAGCATTAAGCTCCTATACCATTTTGGACTTAGTGCATTGAAGAGGACACAGAAGGGGATTTCTCCATAGGACAGTGCTGAATACTGAGGTGATGCTCAGTAACCTCTTCAGTCCTTTGCAAGGATGGCAAAGGTTCCTGTGCAGCATTTTATGGAGGTTCAGAAAAGCCGATATGATTGATCTGTGGGACTTCAGATGTCCTCCAGCTTTGTCAAGCTAGAATATGAAACTAAGGGTGTTTTCTGTTTCTCCAAATTACTGGAAGATCTGTTACCTAGCATACCATATGGCTGCAGTTGGACGTCAGAGTAGAAGCTGGGAACACTGATCTACCGATAGGTTAGTTATTCCCACGGCACAAATGTGTATATACACCCAAGATAGTAGGTTTACACTTGGCACCGTTCTTCAGACTGGGAGAGGTGCCCCTTCCTGCCAAGTTGGTATGAACAGAAAGGGAGGCATGAGACACTACGTATGTTGCTGAAGTGTGAAAAGTTCTAAGCCTAACAAAGTGTGATGTGGGCTGAAAACCGTGGAGAGTTCTGTGGTGTGGTAGTTTCAGAAGTAAGGTGCGTGGCTCTAATTATTGACATGTATCAACTGTTAGAGTGCTGTTTACGTAAGAAAATTTAAATCTGATAGTGGTGTCGCTACAGAGGTATTTTCTGTTTTTTCACTTGTGTTTGCCTTGAATGAATCCAGTACATTTATGTTAAATTTTATCTAAACCTTTAAAACATGTTGACACTTAAAATGTAGAATTAAAACTTTCTGTCCACTGTTTTTTTTTTTTCTTCAATGATGCTGGAGTGTATGTACCTCTCCCTTTTTTCAACCACTAAACAATCTCACTTTCAGCTGGTTTTAAGTTGCTTTTGCCTTTATCGTGCCTGTGGAAGGTACTCAACAGACTAATCCAGAAATTTGAACTAAACCGGGGTAGAGTAAAAGCTATAAATCACCAATCCCTTAGTGATTCTCCCTGTATACATCAATGCTAGATAATACATTTTCTGGCATTACTGTTTCCAGTGCTTCTAAATTTTCAGTTTGTAGCTATGCTTAACATACAATAGCTTGGAAGGTAGATGGATTGTGAGATTCCAAAGTATGATGAAGTACCTGTCCAAACTCCTGAAGAATTTTTGAGAGGGGATAATTTTAATTTTCTCGGTAAACTTCTTCACTTCCAAGAAAAGCAGTTCAGCCTATGATTTTATTGGTCAAGTGAGGGACCTTGATAGAATTTGTTGGTGACCTTTCAAATCATTTGAACATGATGTTTCTACGATTATAAAGGCTTCAGAAAGTGATTTTTTTTTTCAATTAACAAGACTTTGAATGCGTTCACTCATAGCTAGGAAAAACAGAAATATGACTCAGATGCTTGTAGGTTTTACCAGGAGTCTGTCTGTTCTGTATCTAATGAATGCTGCCCAGAAGTCTGCTGCCTGTGGAAAACAAAACGTTAGTGAGATGATGGAGTGCTGGCCCTTGTAGTAATACTCGTTTTGGAAATTAGGCAGGGGAAGGTGTACTGAGGTAGAAGTCACAGGACCGTAGCCTAGACGCTCGGTTGCTCTGAGCTGGTAAATGCCTGTGGGTTCCACCGATGGGATTGACATTGGTCTCTCTGCTGAAGCACTGGAAACAACATTCATTGTAAGGCAAATGGAAATTTCCATGTCGCTCTGCCAACTGAATTTTAAACCTATTCTGTTGGAAGTTAAACGTGTCATTTGACTGGCCTTAATTTCCCTGACACAGGTTCTTGGTTGAGTTATTCACTAACGTAGGTAGAATAAGCAAGGATACAATCAAAGAGCATTAATGACTGTGACAGCTGTTAGCTGGTGTAACAGAACTGTTCTCTTTAGACCGGTGGAGTGCTGGCTGCTCCAGACCGCTGAAGGACAAGTCATCTCAACAGAAAATCTTCAGAAATAAGTAGTGTTGTCAAATGTCATTTTGTGGCTGAGCTTTCCAATGTTTTCCTATGGTAGTGCAGAAATAGGGTCGAAAACTGTTGAAAACTTTTTCTATTAAGAGATAATGTTTCTTTTTTATTTGCATATCCACTTTCTCTTACATCGTTTGATCAGTTTTCTTCCTGTTTAATAACAATCTATTCTTGATGAATTAATTTTGTCTGAATTTTCCCTATTAATTTTTAGAGGTTTTAGTAATTTTACTGTACAGACCTCTTTCCCCTACTTCAGTGTATTAGGCTTTGGGTTTTTGTTTTGGGGTTTGGGGTCTTTTTTTTTTAATTCTCT
Organism: Opisthocomus hoazin; assembly: GCF_030867145.1. Taxonomy (NCBI): domain Eukaryota; kingdom Metazoa; phylum Chordata; class Aves; order Opisthocomiformes; family Opisthocomidae; genus Opisthocomus; species Opisthocomus hoazin. The sequence continues at coordinate 79,591,655 of NC_134417.1, forward strand.
TTTCTCCAAGCACAGTATTGTATCGGTTTCTAAATCAGTCTGTATTGTTCTCGTGATTTCTTTTTCACTCTTCCACTTATTTTCTGGAACGAGGACAGAAATATAGATCTTGTTCATCTTTGCTTTCCACATGTATGTATGTATTTGAGTAATTCTGCAGAAAAAATTCTTGCATGATTTTGGGGAAGGAGGGATGGAGGGGACATTTGGACTTAAAAGCATTAGTCAAGGCTCAGACAGGAATTGTTGTGACTTTTGCATTGGTAATTATTTCTAAACTTTCTGAACTGCTTCAAAAGATGATCACATTACTGTGTGCGTCATTATGAGAGACAGAGAAATTTTTTTTTTCCAAATTCTTACATCTCCTCAGAAAAATGCTTTGGTCTTACATAATTGCCATTGTTCTTTTGCATGTTTTTCATAGCATCCTCCTGGGCAGCTGAGAAGGAAGTACAGTTCCTGCTCCACGATTTTCCTGGATGACAGCACAGTCAGTCAACCAAACCTCAAGTATACCATCAAATGGTGGGTTTTGTAATACATCTTTTTTGCTAGAACCTACATTATATATATGTATTTATGTATACATATCTCTGCACCATGACTAAGAAAGCTTCAAAGGTTTTAGTTTTTGAAGTATTAAATTTATTTAAACCAACCATGCTCCAGAGACCATGAATAGGACGAGCAAAGTATATTACTCTTATTTTAGGTCCATGTGGAATCGACCTTCCAATACCGTATATCTTGACAGAAAGCAACAATTAAGGATCTCAGATTCCATCAACTGAAATCCTTGTGCTTCAGCATTCAACAGGGTACTTGCTTTGGATGAGTCCTCAAAGCTTACTTGGGTGCTTGTTTATTCACAATTTCAGAATTATCTGAAATTGAAGAGCTCTGTTCTGTTCATGTGCGAATGCTCATCTGCTAAGCTTTCCCTCCAGTTTTCTGTTTGAAATGGAATTAATTGCCTCCAGATCAATTTCCTTACTGAGTACAAGGGTGCTGGCAGTTTTGTTACACCGCAGCGGGGAGCTTTGTATGTGGTGTGCCCCTGGGCCTACCCTTGGCTGGTGTCTCAGGTGACCGTCTCAGGTTTCACTGGTGCCTTTTTGCATGTGGAGAGAAATGGAATTGATATTTATATAGTATTGTTCTTTACATTTTGTACAGTAAGGGAAAAAAATGAGCGAACAACTGTTCAGGCATTTTATGCTGTTTGTTAAGTTTGCTGATGTACGCCCAGGAGTTGTTTGTAGGATAGTTACTTCGGTGTACTCAAATGCAAAAATTCAGTCAGACAAAATCTGTGCTACAAAGATACTTACCCTGAGAGAGAAATACATTCAGACTAACACATCTGAAGGAGTTTGTAATGTTGGTGGTCACTAAAACATGTTTTTTAAGGAAAAAAGAGTGTTGTTTAAGAAAAAAAGAGTGGAGCGGAGAAGGGATTTGCAGTCAGACTGACACCTAATTCCTCATCTGCTATTTCTGCCTGGAATACAGTCTTTTCCTCAAGTTTCTTTAATTAGTAACTTAAAAATAATTCTGATGAACACAGGGAAAAAAGTTATTAGTTTTTGAGGTTTTTTTTTCCTCCTGGAATCTCATACTCTTCGGCTCTAAAATCCTTTGCGTGCAGATTTTTGTAAGTGTAGCCTTTTGGGTGGGTTTCGGGTTCAGCTGGCGGCAGCAGCTGAGAAGCGTTTTCGGGGGCTGCGATGGCCAGCAGCAGCCGTGTGAAAGAGCAGAGGGAGACGAGCTGGGGGAGCGAGGCGGTGATGCCTGGGGGGGATGTGGGGAGCAAGGGGGTGAAACCTGGGAGGGACGTGGGGTGCGTGGCGGGGGGCAGAGCTGCGGGGAGGAGGGGACGGTCAGCTGGGAAGAGCCGGCATTGGGTGCGGGTGGGAGGAATCCTGCGGGGCTGGGGCTGTGGCGTGGGGTCAGAGGATTTGGAGAGGGGTGACGTGGGGTGAGGAGGTGGAATTGTGTGGGGCCGGGGCCAGGCTGCCGGCGTGGGGAGGGCTGGGAGCTGTGAGGGGTCAGAGGGTTTGGAGAGAGGTGACGTGGGGTGAGGAGGTGGAATTGTGTGGGGCCGGGGCCAGGCTGCCGGTGTGGGGAGGTCTGGGAGCTGCGAGGGGTCAGAAGGTTTGAGAAGGGGTGGTGTGAGGTGAGGAGCTGGACTCTGGCACGTGAGGCCTCTGAGTGAGGAGTCCTTTCCTTCACTTCTGTCTGGCTGAGCCTTTGACAGCTTTAAGGGTGGGGAGATGGCAGGATTGTTGCTTTTGTAGTACAGCTTCATTTCTTGCCCCTGTCCTGGCAGTCTCTGCAGATAAATGACGGTTGCACATAGGTAAATCTATGAGGGATGTACTTTGGCCAGTTCATTTGTTTCTTCTGGGTCATGTGGTGCTGGGTTGATGGTTGAACTGAACGATCTTAGAAGTGTTTTCCAACCTCCGTGATTCTATGAGTGTGTGTTATGCACCAGCGTGTTTGAAATACGAGCACATCTCCTGGAGATGTGCAGCATCGGTGGGGTGCCCAGGGAGGGGCACGGAAAGCTCCGTAAGCTGCTTTCCTGCACACCGAGTGCTCGCTGAGCCCACGGGTGAAAAGCAGAATGAAACTTGGATCCCAGTTAATCTGTCACAGCTCTGAAAGACCTTCAGGTTCTGAGACAGATTTCTGAATAGTAAACATTTTCCTAAACTTAATTTGAAATTTGTTACAAAAGCAACCATATGGGCACCAAGCAGAGCTCTGCACATAGATTCTTGCATTCGTTTTCATAAAGTCAACTTGCATGAAAGCTGCAAGTGTGTTCCTAGGGGCACAATTTTAAATTAAATTTTGGGACTAATTCATTTTGTGAATGGCTTTCAGTCAAATTCATTCATAAATGTGGTTTTTGTGTTCAGTGAGGACTCTGCCTTTTAAATGTCCATGGTACATGGTATCTCTTAATTGCTTAAGTAGTATCAGTAGAAATAATTAATTTTTAAAAGCGTTTATGATCTAAAAACTTCTAATGCAGCCTGGTAAAAGCTGTAATGCTCATACAAAGTTAGTAAAACATATCTCCTTTCAACTGAGAAATAATCTTTTCCACGACATGGTTGTTCAAAAAAAAAAAAAAAAAAAAACACAACAGAAAATGCCAAACAACAATGCCCCCCAAAAACCCAAACAAACCTGAAATAATTTAAAATTCTATTAAATAGAGTACCTCCAAAATACTGTTTTCCTAGCATGCAGTATGTCAGTTTTCATGTAAAAATTCTGGCATAAAAATACAGAGTGGCCAACTGGCTCTTTTAAAAGACGTTTTATGGAGAAGAAAGGGAAGGAATTTTGCATCAGTATAAGATGTAAGCATCTGACAGTAAATCACTGACAAGAGAAATTGTCAACAAATGTAATAGGTGAAGACTTTCCTCCTTCCCGTTTAGTTTTGACTGGGTTTTCTGCTGCTCGAACAAGTAGGGGAGGGTGCTGGTTCTGCTTCATTCTTCAGTAAAACTCCATCATGTGTAACGCTTGTGTCCTTCGATAAAGCTGGAGTTGTGAGTTGCAAACTGTGGAATAACCGTGAGAAGCCACGTCCTAATTTTCTTCAGACTCAAATGTGAATGAGACCAGTTTGTTGTATACGTAATGAAAATCTTAGCTTTCTGTGAATATAAGGGTGCGTTTTGTCTTTGTGCAGAATGTAAACAGGGGTACTTGGGTGTGTGGCTGAGAACACGGGAAATGCATAATGCAGCAAGTTATTTAGGGAGTCAACTTTCCTGAGTTAAAATAAGTAACTTGATGCCATAAAACTGTGGGAGCCTGGTATTTGAGTCTGGTATCTGAGTAGCTACATAGAAAGACCGCTGAAAGTCAGTGCATTTAAATATAAAGTCATAACCCAGTGGTGATTAAAACATTTCATGTTAGCCTGGCAGCATTAGCAAACAATAAAAGAGAAAGTCCAATGCCTGTGATGCCTTATCTTCAACCTTGGAAGTCAGTGGGAGTTCTGTCTTTGACTTCAGTGAAGTAGGGCATTAAATGGAAGATATGTGCAACTTGGTATGTGGAGTATGAAAATTTTTGTAAGTTACTTCATTACTAGTGAAAAAGAGGCCCTCGAAGTGTGCTGAACAAATATTATTAAACTGTCTATTTACAGCAGTTTTCATGGCATCTAGCACTGAACAGGAGAAAACAGGCTGTTGAGCATCCTTTTTGTCATGCATTGTGCTAGTTTTTAAAGTTGCATGTTAATATGACAAATAATATAATTTAGCAGTCCTGAGATATTAACTCTGTATTTTTCTTTACAGTGTAGCTCTTGCAATATATTACCACATCAAAAACAGGTATGTGAATAATGAACTCTTGTACTCAAGATATCTTTAATCAAAACAAATGATCTGCCCAAACCCTAAAAATCCATGCTCTGTTTCTTGCAAAGTGTATCTGGATAGTACTTTTCTCATTTCCCATGTTAGAAATGAGAAACATATTTTTTTATATTTTTATATGTATTATTTTTGTTAGAAAAGTAATAATTAGAGGATTATGTACCATAAAAATCTGGAAGCACAGTTCAGCATTGAAAACCTTTGCTTCAGTGTTTGGTTTTATGTGCCCTGGGCACTTCTGCATCATTGCATTATGTTGCAATTACCTATAGAGAAATCTGAGTAGTGTCTTTCAGATTTATTTTTTTAGGCTACACCTATGTAAAGTTAACTGTGTAAATCAATGATCAGTTAATGGACTTTGAAATAATAATCATTAATTATACAGTACGAGTGACATTGTGAATAGCTGTAATTCAAGATGCCTCAGAAACAGAGCAGGTCCTGGCTTATCTGTTCGGTGTAGTATGTTTTAGGTCTCTGATCAGTCAAGTTGATTGAAATTTAGTAGAAAATAGGTTCTCTAAAAAGTAACTTGGTACATATATTAGTTTTCTTCATGTTGAATTGTGCTTTTGTATCTTAAATTCCATATTCTCATGATATGTCACAGTATCATAAAATATCATTTCCTGACATTTCTAAGGAGAGGTTGTATAAATACTGTGACTCTTGTGTCCATGGCTTTTCAATGTGTCTTTTCAGAGAACCTGGCTGAGATCTTGATCTAACAAGCCACTTACACGTTTTTTCTTCTGGACTGTGAGAAGTCCAACTAGAACAAAAAGAATTGCTTATAAGTTTAAAGTTAAGCTGGTACGTCATTTGGGACCATGTTTCAGGTCACTGGAACCCGTCACACTTCTTGAAACAAGACTGACATCTAAAGAGAAACCTTTAGAAGTGCACAAGGGCAGAAGGGCTTAGGTTTTGATCCCTGCTGAAAGCTCCCAGAAGACTTTCCAAGAAGTCAGTGGGCCTTGGACTGAAACATGGCAATATGTAAAGCAAAAGTTGGAGTGAAATCTTTTCGCAAACTTTAATCTCATTTCCCAGGAAATGAGGCATTAGTGATCATGCCTGGATTACGTGTTTACCCATCTGTGGTTCCCCTTTTCCCCCTTCTCCATCATCCCTGGGTTAGTTTGGCTAACTAGTCAATTTTTACTGTGCTGGGCTAAATAATAGAGATCTCGAAGATAATCAGACTCTAAAGTTTTGTGGAAAGAAGTGTTAAGTGTTGTGCCAGCTGAGTAGAAGGCTGGGGAGAATGAGGCACATTAGGTATTACAAAGGGTGAGAAACTTCAGTAAGAGTTCAGAGTCGAGCAGGAGGAATCCAGAGCCAAAGGAATCCAGAGCCAGAGTACACCAGGCTCGCTTCGTACCAATTGCCATGGAGCTGATTTCTTTCTGCAGTAAAATACACCGATTTGTGGTCTTCCAGAGCTTGCTGCAAATTTGATCTGCAGTTAGTAGACAGAGAGGCTAAACCTTTATAAAATAAAGAGTCCCATGTCAGTGTCTTGAAAAGAAATACATTCTGACTGTTACCTTCTTGGGAAACTTGCTGTCTGTCCTTTCGCCTTTGGGATAGAGAGGTGATTTTTTTCAGGAGGGACTGGTTGCTACTTCTCCCTCGTGAAGCTGTCTGCGTTGGGGGTGGGGGTGTCGTTAACGTGCCCTCTGCCGTGCTCTCGACGGGTGGTCTCGGCAGGGATGCCATAGCAGGCTCCCGTACGCCAGTGAGCAACTCTGAAATGAGGGACGTGAAATGACTGTCCTGTCTTCAGTTGTCTGTGATTTAGGAACGGAGGGACAATGTGATAACAGCATTCGGTTGTACTTGCTGCTGAAACAGCAACAGCAAAGCATATGTTCTGTTTCCTGCCATTACAGGCGAAAAGGAAGTTGTAGTCATATGTGGTAGATTTTGTTTCGTTATGGGGAGTGCGGAGTAAGAAACCACTGCAGCTCTTACATAGACTCAAGGTTGATTTTGACAGAAAATGAGTCAAGCACCTGCTTTGCCAGAGAATAATTGTTTTTCAGACAATATTTATTTCTTCCTTTTATCCTGCACAGTTGGCTTAAAACTAAATTACTTCTTAATATTCCAAACTCTCACCAATCTCAGTTTTTTTAGAAACTCTACGTGAAAGAGAATATTCCTTCATATGTTTCCCACATTTCATTTGATTGTAACATTCTAGTTATCATTCCTTCTTTTCCCAGTGTCTCCTGTTCTTGTTATATTGATAGGCTTTCTGCAGCTTTGGTTGTTCTTAGCTATTCAACAAGAGGTAAAAGACTATGCCTGTCTTGGTTTCGGAGGAATGCACAAGTACTGGTAAATTTGCTAAATCAATAAATAAAGTAAACCTCAATAAACAGAATAAAATAAACCCCAACAAACTAAACATGAGAAATACTTAGATCAATTAGCAGATGGTTCATTTTTGAAAGATACCAATGTGAATTTGTTCTATTGAAGACAAAAACCTATCAACTCTTTTTTTTGGTGTAATAGTTTTTTGAGGGCTATTAAATGTGCCTTCATAGCATGGAGCAGCTACAACATGAAGAAATAAAATAGGAAATTCTTTGTTTTCTCTTTATGAAGGGCCACAGTTCGTTGTAGTGCATCAGTGATTCCTGTGAGACTACTTCTGCATTACAATACTAGCCTTTTTATGTGGGGGTAGAAGAGTCTGGCCAAAAGTCTTTCCTCATTAAGAATTTTCTAGTGATTATCTCAACCTGTTTTTTTGTTTTAATTTAGGTACTCCTTTTCTCTCTCTCTCTTTTTTTTTTTTAAATAAGTGTTTATTTCCAGTGCTAGCAGGCTTTATAGCAGAAAAAAATCTCGCCTTCAGATGTTGAGATTTAAATGTTGGCTGCTAATAAGTACGTTTTGTAGACATGAATCCACTGTAAAACTCGTGTTTGCATGCTCCGAGAGACACGTGCTGTTGAGTAGAGATAGAAAACATATTCAGTGGTTTCTCTCAAGAGCTCTGTGACCAGAGTACAGGGGATGCTATAAATAAAGATGGGATTGTAATAAGTAGGTCATATGGATGCATCTGTCCAGAAGGTGTCCAGTTCTAACTGGTACTGTTATACCACTCCCTTTTGTGATCGTTAGTGCTCTTGCCAAGATTACACACAGCAAAAATCTTACATTGCATACTGGATGTTAGGCTTGTGAAGTGACATCAACTTGCACTTGGATCTTGAGCAACAGGGATCGGAGAGAGAAATAGCAAATAAAACCAATGAATAGGAATATTATTTTGTCTGAATTTTTTTGTATGTACTACTTTCTGCTTTCAGAAGTCATAAGGAGGATAGGGTTTTCCAAGTAAATAGAGTGAGGTGTATGTCTGTTAACTAAAGAATAACTGTAAAGATAATGTTGCATATTTGTAAATGTTCACGAAGTTGACAGTAAAGGAGGAGGAAGAAGTAAGAGATTGCAAGGATTCGCATGATCAAGTTCAGAAAAGGAAAGTAAGCTGGGCTGGTTTTATGAGAAGTTTCTAGCAGTACCACTTAGTCTCTGAAAAAGCCTCATGGTAGAGAGCGCAAAAGCTGTGTGTCTCGGGCATTGAAAGCTGAAAATTTTAGCATACTTTGTAATATGGATTTCCTATTATGCATGAACCTTATGGCAGAATAGGTCATTGAAAAACTCTGTTTGAAAAAATCACATTTCTGCAGTGTTTCTGAGCACCTGGCAGCATGAGGAGTGTTGGAGTTCTAATGATACGGTTGTGTCTATGAGAGCTGCGTGCTGTCGTGTTCAGATAATGACACTGCTTTGGTTTTAACACTTTTTAGGGACACAGACGGAAGAATGCTCTTAGATATTTTTGATGAAAACCTTCATCCCCTTTCGGTAAGTTCATCTGCCGCTTCTTCCCTTTCGTCTGAGCTTGTCTGTCTTCCTGTACGCTTCGTTTTGTTTCAGTCACCTATTTGGAGGTATTTCTTCCTTAGAAATCCGAAGTGCCACCAGACTATGACAAACACGACCCGGAGCAGAAACAGATTTACCGCTTTGTTCGGACGTTGTTCAGTGCTGCTCAGCTGACCGCTGAATGTGCCATTGTCACCCTGGTGAGTGTCTGAGAGATGACATTGACAGCCTGACAGACCCAGTTTTGTTCCCAAAGCTCGGGTTTCTATGATTTACTAGATCTAGGTGCTGCCAGGGAATTTTTTCTCACCATGAAGACCAAGGGAATTTCTCAATGGGGGGAGATACTACAGTTCGTTTTCTTGGGGAGAGTGAATGATGGAAGGAGAGATTTGGTAACATGCGACACAAAAGCTGGGGTTACTTCTTGCCCTCACAGAGTGATAAAGTTACAGGCCACCAAAGTGACAAAGAGGAAATGCAGGTGGCATGAGTGGTCTGAACAACAGGGAATGTTAAAAGCAGAAAGGCTTCCACTTTCGGGGGGTTTGCTGTGTATCATGGTAGCTCCCAGCAGAGACTCAGGAACAGCTGTCGGTAATTTAATAGCACTAAGAAGAATTGACAGCACATGAAGGATTTGGTGAGTGTCTGGGACATGTTGGTGATGGCTCTTTTTTACTTGCAGTGTATTTGTCTTTCAGGACCACGTCATAGGATTGGACAATTGAACTCAAGGCTGAAGTTTAGCTATTTAAAAATAGCACAGAACAAAGGCAGGTTCGGATTTTCAGCTGGTGTAGATCAGCACAGCAACGTGGGTTGAAGGAGCTAAAGTGGTCTCCACCAGCTGAGAATTTCTTGATTTTCATGAAATTTTTGTCCTGCCGACTCTGACAAGCCCCTTCAGCTTTCAGGCACGATTTTGACCATGTTCTTGAGTCAGAGATTTTCAAAGAACAAAATGGTTTTTTACCGCTACAAGATATGATTTCATAACAGTTTGGTTATGTACTTTAGACAGAAGAAGGGGAAATTGGAGAACGTGGGTTTTGAAGCCCAGACCTACTCATTTCCTCTGTTAATCTCTCTCCTTTGCCTTCTAAGATTAGTTGGCAGGCTTTTCTTTTTCAGTCAGAATGAATTATACTAGCCAGTACGGAACAGGAATGTGAGAGAAATAGGGCAAGAAACACCCTGCAGTGCTCCACCTTTACATTTTGAAGTATTACTCCACCTAGTTACTTGACCTGGCCATTACTTGTTTTCTGAAATGACATTTTGTCTGTCTCTTTTACATAATTGCACTAAGTACTTGTCCTTCTCCCTTTCTTCCTAAGTGTTTTGTGCTGGAGGCAAGGTATGTTGTATGAATCACTATGTTCTTGTGTAATTTAATTAATCTACTGTCAAATACAGTGTAACCTTGTAGTTATCTGTTGTTCGATCTTAGGTTATTTGATCAATGAGGGCACTGTTTAGTAGAAAGGAAGAGGGCTTTTTTTTTAAATAACAATATCTTCCTGTTATTGCAATGCATGGAAAGTTCTTCCCCACAAATCTTGTTAACCCAGGCATATATTTCAGTAGCTTTCATTTGTAACTACTTCCTTGCCCCTTCTGGCTCTCATGTGGTTTCCCTGCAGGTAACTCTTTTGATATGATCCGCAATGAAGTATAAATGTTTTTGTTATATTGCAGAGGCAGTTTCCATAGTTGTTAGGGCTTAAAGGCTTAGGTGGCTTGGGTATTTTATTCAGCACAATCATAGCGGATAAACTGTTTTACAGCCTAGTTCTCAAAGCAGCTGTGCAGATGTCTGTGGATATATTAGGTGCAGCTGATCAGCGTTACTGTGCTGCTATTCTTGCCCATGTTTTCAGGGTAATAGAATGTACCTGACCCCTCTTTCTGGAAAGCTTCAGAGTTTTTGGATAAATAGTGTTTTACAAGTACAAAATTCTGCTGTTCTCCGTTTCCTCTGTACTTCTGGATCCATTTCTTTATTTGTTAGTGTCATCAGGAAGGGCCTCAGAGACAGATCATGTTGTTTCTGAGATGTTCAAGTGTGGAAATTAATCTGTTAAAAAATAATCAACCCTTCCCCCCTCCCCACACTCCTGAAATCTTGATAGTGTTAATATGCTATTTATGAACCTTTCAAGTGCTTTCGATTTTGATACCCTGTCTGGAGAAGAAGAGAGCAGCATTCCTTGCTGGAGCTTATTTTTTTGCCATCGTGTGGCCGTCCGTCGGAGAGCCAGCCCGTAGCCCTGTCTGCCACTTGTTCCTCGTGGGAGGGCTGCTAGGAGGGAGGAAGTTTATCTGTGGAGATCACAGGACATTTTGAACAAGATGCTGCAACTACTCTTTCTTTCACTCACTCTAATTATTTTTCACCAGTCCTAACCACCCGTTTTTACTGCCCAAATTATTAACGTGGTCTAAGGTGCGTAGTTGAATGCACTCGCTGTTTGTCTTTTTACATGCCATTAGCCAGGTAGAAGCAGCAGTTATGACTGGTTACATAGCAGTCTGTGTCTTCAGCACAGGAGCTGAGTAAATGTGAAACTCCAGACTCGTAGATAAGCTAGTCTCCAGCAAAAAGCTGGCATTGTGTTGCTTCAAGCAGTTAATTAAAATATTGCAATTAAAGCCTCCGCTATTACAGCAAAACCAATTTATAATTAAAGAAAAAAATTAATTTTCACATAGCCTCTAGAGCTGCCAAGAGATTTCCCATACTGATAGGTGAAAAATTAAAATCTCAGGTTCAAACAATTAAATACTAATTCACATTATTTATTTATAAAATAATACCGTAAGAATAAAATTAGTTTTAAGAATTGTGTTGCTGATTTGAAGTCTTGAAAATAATGTGGTTTTTGTCCCAGTGAGCAGCTGAACTGTGCTCTGTGACCTGACTTTTTGAGAAAAATAATGCACATGTGCTTCTCCCTTGACCCAGAGTATTCCCACCCTTGCTAAAACTGAGAAATGCCTGTCTCATCTCCACTGTCTCCTAAAGTGCAGAGGTGGCAAGTTGTACTTACGTTAATCTACTAATTGGATAGCAAATAAAAATGTGAACAGGAGTGTTATCCATACCAACAGGAAAGCAATACAGTGTTTGCATGTCATGAGAATTAAATATTTATGCTTTGTTCTTTTGTTCTCTAAAAACAATGCTGTTAACTAGACCTGAAGAGGAGAGTAGTCCAAGTTTTCTGCTTTGCCTTGGCATAACTTTCCGAGTTTTTTGCAAATAGGCCAAGTCTAAGGCTCGTAATACACTGCAGTGTCCATAGTAGTTTCAGAGACGATACATGCTGTATTTGCAAATATGCACATAAGCAAATATGCTAGTCTGTATGCTATAGACTGATCATATATGGTGATATGTGAATACGTACAGTACATGAGCTGAATTATTTCTTTGAAGGTCAGAGGAGCGTGCTTTTGAAATACGTTACCAAGTTCACACTGTGACTGAGAGGATTCGATATTGGGAAATTTGAAATTTGAAGTACGTAAGAATAAGTTCTCCTTATGAAGGATGGGGATTTAATGAATCTAGCCAGATGTTCCTGAGTTCTTACTGTGCTCTCCAGTCCCATTTTCAGTAACTAGGTAGACAGAGAATACTGTTGAACTGTGTTGTGAAAATTGTAGTATTTGAGGAGATTTTTGTTTTCTGTGTGTTATATTTTTACTTTTAAAGGCTGATAGCATACCTGTTTTTATATTTCAATTGAAGTATCAAAAATCTGATGTTTAAAAGAAAACAAGAACACAAAAGAAAGTGATCAGAGTCTGTAGAGACGCTTGATCTGCGGCAAAGGTCCTTTTCAGCTGGCCCAGTATAACCACCGATCCTTAGGCAGCTGATGGAAGATGCAGGTTGCTCCAAAGACCTCGGAGTACAACACAGAGTACTGTTTGTTGCCTGCTTCGATGCTGTCAGTCTCCATCCAGTGACAGTAAGGGATCGTGAGTACTGTTAGGTGAGCAAGGCAAAGTACTGAAGCTGGGCTTTGCCTCGTGTAAGAAATCGGATGAGAAGTTCTGTGTATCTGATATTGCTGGTGGTCACTTTTGTCCTGAGCTTCAGACATTCCCTGGGAGGTTGCACTTGGTTTTCTTGGCAAGGTTTTGGTAGTAGGGGGTGGCTACAGGGGTGGCTTCTGTGAGAAGCTCCCGAAAGATTCCCCCACGTCCGATAGAGCCAATGCTAGCGGGCTCCAAGATGGACCTGCTGCTGGCCAGGCCGAGCCCGTCACGGATGGTGGTAGCTCCTCTGGGATACCACAGTTACAAAGGGAAAAAACCCCTGCATAACGGCAATTGCACCAGCAGAGAGGAGTGAGACCATGTGAGGTTCATGGAGAACTGTCTCCCATGAGAAGGACCTCATGCTGGAGCAGGGGAAGGGTGTGAGCAGGAAGGAGCAGCAAAGACAACATGTGATGAACTGACCGTAACCCCCATTCCCCGTCCCCCTGTGCTGCTCAGTGGGAGGAGGTAGAGAAAATCGGGAGTGAAGTTGAGCCCAGGAAGAAGGGAGGGGTAGGTGAAGGTGTTTTAAGGTGGTTTTATTTCTCATTACCCTGCTCCGATTTGATTGGTGATAAATTAAACTAATTTCCCTGGGTCGAGTCTGTTTTGCCCATGACAGTAATTGGTGAGTCTCTCCCTGCCATTATCTCGACCCCCGAGCCTTTTGTTGTACTTTTTCTCCCCTGTCCACATGAGGAGGGGCAGTGACAGAGCAGCTTTGGTGGGCACATGGCATCCAGCCAGGCTAAACCACAACAGAGGTGGACGAAACCCAGCAATTTGCCACATCTGAAGAAGGTCAGCCAGGTGCAGAGAGGTCTCTCCACTTGTGCTGTGGATCCTGAGGCCCTTGACAGCTAGCCATGTGTCAGGGTACGCTGTGGAGAGGGCCAAGAGGAACAGGGCCTTCAAATCAGTGCTCTGGGCACTGGTGGGAGCAGAAGACTCAGATTCCGCTGCCTGGTTTCAGAGCTATTCTCATCTTTTGACTACAGTCTAAGATAAAACATGTGAATGATTATCGATTAATACTTCTGCACCTCTTAGTCAGGTCTTCCTTTAGGCCTGCTGGGATACATGCGTTATAAAAAGAGAACATTGAAGCTGGGGGGCAGAATTTTTTTAAAAGAAAAGAGGACATTCAGTCAAAGAATGGATGTCTGTTTCCTGGTGCGTCTCTAAGGGCTTCTGTGTGGGCGAGGAGTGAATACTGATCCCAGTTTTAGATTGGAAAGTTGATGTTGCCCAATAGTTTGAGTGCATTTTATATGTATTACAGATCTTTGTCTTAAAATGAGTAAACTAGGGGGCAGACCTGGAGATGTGTGACTTTTCTCTCTGTTCCATTAGTGCTTCCTATAAATATCTGCAATAGTACTTTGCAGTTGTTCATATTTTCAGAGTGCTGTGACTGCCTTTGTTATTCTTTTTCAACGTTTGGTCTCAAAAATAAAAATTGGATGAATTTGCAAGGACCATGATGATGCCATGTCCTTTTCCACTAAATGGGTGGCACCAGACCTTTGTGGAACATTGTGAATGCCCAGCTGGGCAATTGCAAAGCATAGTTATTTCTGGAGAGTTGTGGTAGGGAACTGACTGATTGCTTGGAAGAGAGCATATGGCAATTTAGTGATTGGATTAGAGCCGTAATTTGGCTATATGGGACCCAGTACCAATTACCATTTTTCCCATACAAATATCTTTTTAGTTTCAAGGCATTGTGACATACTGAAGTTTTCTCATTTAAAAACAGCGGACTATGTATTTCTTCATGATGTGTTAGGATGGAAACTGTCTTCGTTAGTTATTCTGTGCTCCTGCAACTTATAACGTGGGTTACCTGGTGAGTTCATACGGAGTTTAAATGGGAGAGGGAGGGAATGAGGTTTTTGCAGATAGATTTTCATTTGTAGAGTCTCAGTTATGGTAGTTAAAATACCAAAAGCATCATCTCCTTTCTGTCAGTGTAAATCAAGTGAGAAATAATTGAAGCCACTGGAATTTTATTGGTAAAATAGAGATAGAATTTGACAGAAAGTAACATAAAAACAGCATGAGAAAAGATAATGCTTTGGTCTTGCTGCTGCCTCAAAATTCAGAATTGCTCTAGTAATGTCAGTGACATTCCTCAGTGATCGCCCATTTCTTTAGTGTGCTGAGACTCCCACTCAGCCTCCTTGGAGGCAGTGCACAGCTTCTGGCCTCTGCTTGTTGCACCACAGGAACTCCAGTACTGCAGACGGATGGAATCACAGAGTAATTTAGGTTGGAAGGGACCTCTGGAGATCACGACTGGTCTGGCCTCTGCTCAAAGCATGACCAGTTGGAATAGGTTGATCAGAGCCTGACCGGTTGAGTTCTGCATTTCGCTGAGGGTGGAAATTTCATAACCTCCATAGAAAACCTGCTCCATTGCTTTAGTGAAACCTAAAAAAAGAATTATGGTATTTCAGGTGCTTAGACTGCAACTCCACTGTGATAAGAGGTATCAGTGGGATATTGGAGGTTATGTTGAACAGCTTCAGAATGAAGTAAGAAAGAGAAATTGAACTTTTATAAGAACCCCATAGTAAGATTTTAAGAAAACTTCAGTGTTCCTTTGGATTATGAAATATTGAAATGATATGAATTCATACTTCCATATTTGGTATATGTCCTCCTGGAGGGGTAAAAAAAAAAAAGGAGGAAATAAACCTCCTGCAGTATTTTAACTTTTCTTTTCACTTGAGAGTATTATATAATATACAAAGTATGTTATGATGTCCTCTGAAATGGAAAAAATGAGATGCTGTTTTGCACTAATTAAAACTGAAAGTCTTTGGTGCTATCTTTAGTTTTCAGTTTCCTCAAACGGATTTATGTTCTGTTGATTGGGATGCTGTATAACCAACTCTCTGCAATCTGGGATCGTGGGGAGCCGGGCAGCCTAGATAACTTGGACAACGCTGGGTGCTGTGGTTACTATCAGACACTTGGGAAGTCCAGGATGGATTCACCCAACTGCAAATAATCACCCCGGGGATTAGCTCTGGCTCAGCAGTGGCCTTGCTGGAGCAGCGCTGCTGGAGCTTGGATGTTGTTGCTGATCCTGTTAGTTTGTGTCACGTTACTGTTCTGTGTCTGGATAAAAAAAGCCGCCCAGGACTAGTGGTGATAATGGGTGGCTAAATGCTGCTCCACCATGCTATGGCAAGTTCAAGCCCTGCGAGTTAAGATCAGAGGCATCCATACTAGCTCAGCATGGAGTCATATTATGTCTGGCAGGTTTATGAGCTCAAGATACGTGCTGAAACAAATCAGTTCTGTACTTCTGCTGGACTTGAAATGGCTTTGGAAGCCATTTAACTGCATTCCTGTGGTGCTGCATCTAAGCTAATGAACCTCTCCAGAGTTCATTGAACTCGAAGCCAATTTGGGATTATCTATACCCATGGAGTAGTAATTTTATTTCATTAATAGAATTAAATTCTTTGTAATTCAGATAAGTGAATGCTTAACAAAGGCAAATCATCCAGTTGGTTTCACTTGTGATTAAATAATAATTTGCTGACATTCCAAGTGTAAAGGTCAGTCATTGCAAAATCTTGGTGCAACTCTGTGGGAAGAGATGGAAAATAATAATCCAGTATTGCTCTTCTGAAATCTTAACTCTGTGCAGTGTATCTTCTGAAATGGGCTCAAGTTATTACAGTGTCTCCAGTGAGGGGCAAGTGTTATCTGTCAAAGCTTGTTAGACTGACAGTTGTATAAAACCATGGGGTTCATTCCCACACACAGCCAACTAATAGCGGAGGCATCAGACTCCGAGGTACCGAGTTTGTAAGTAAATATGTATTGATTGTTTTGAAGATTGTAGTGTTGGTATTAACGCCGAGTTGTACTTGTTTGCAAGCTGGGAAAAATTCAGAATGGTATGTTGTTTGACTGAAGCCTTTGAGAGCTTCTGCTAATGTCATATCAGTAATCTTTTATTTAAATAGTCTTGTTGTCATTCTATAGAAATCTATAAACATACAGTCAGAACTAAGTGGGTAATGATAGGTGTGATGAAGATGGCTCTTGGAAGCTATTAAAGTGTTAGAGGAGAACTAGGTGTTGTATTAAGGCAGAACAAATTATTGTCTTTTTGGAATTCAACTTTAGAATATTCGGT
This sequence comes from Opisthocomus hoazin, assembly GCF_030867145.1. NCBI lineage: Eukaryota > Metazoa > Chordata > Aves > Opisthocomiformes > Opisthocomidae > Opisthocomus > Opisthocomus hoazin. The sequence continues at coordinate 79,608,209 of NC_134417.1, forward strand.
GGAGAATTGCTCAGAAGTCTTGCTACAAAAGTGTACTTTCAGAAGAGGCATTGCAAAGGATGAATTAAACAGAAGAAAAGTAACATTAGTATAACAGCTTCTATTTGTTTTAAGCTTTAGTTCCATTCGTAAGCATGGATCCAGCTATTAAAAGCAATTGAATCATGGCAAATAATGGCATTTATTTTAACTTGTATCTTCTAGATACTAAAAGCTTATTTTATCTTTTAAAGCTTATTTTATCTTTTATTAGTTCCGGGCCTATAAAGGAACACCTGCTGAAATAATCCAGAGAAGATGAGATTTTCAGACTTTTGTTTAAAAAAAAAAAGTGTTTCTCACATTTTCTTGTGTGTTTTTTGGTCTTATGACATAGAAGTAGATTTCTTCCAGCATTCCGAGATGAGAGTTACAATATTCTTTTCTACAATGAGCTTTTAAAATTCACCTTTATTATATGACTTTAAAGCAGCTAGTCCTAAAGAAAATGTAGAAAGTTTTGCTTTTGAAAATTAAGCCAGTGACATTAATTACAACACACAAGTACACTGAACTGCATAGTACACACAGAATCTCAAGTGTGTTCAATACAAAACCCATATGTAAGAAAATGACCCCTGTGTTTAAGATACTGTTCAATGTATAGACATAATTGCATACAAATGGCATGTCCGTATGCCACATTTATCGCTACAGGGTCAACTTTTTCAGTGATTTTTTTCTTTTTCCTTTTTTAATGAGGTAGCGCATGCCCGCCTGCATGTGGGAAGACTTGCTTGCTTTTGCCAGCAGCAGAAGCAGGTGGTGTTCTCCCACCAGCCACAAGTTTGTTTGGGATGAGTAGCGTAGTGACTAACCACCCACCAGCCTTCCTCTGCAAGCGGGCTGGGAGCCGCCTGGCCCCTCTCCAGCAGCCTGCACTGATTCAGCACATCGTTGCAGCACCCAGAAGCATCCCCTGTGGCAGGTTAGGCTGCGGAGTGCATGGCAGGCTCTACCTCTCCGTTTTACTCTGATGTCCCAGAGTGTTGGTGCTTGGGCTGTGACTATAGCCTGGGCCTCATATATTGAAATGCTCTGAGATGAAAGCAGTGGTTGAGAGCTCCATTTGTTAGCAATAATGACCTTTGTCATGTAGGAGACGGAGCTCACTTGGCTGTGTGTATGCTGCTGTTATGAGGATGCTCAACATCAGTAGGGCAAGAGCTCAAGTAGGTACCAGCCTTTCCTCTGCCTAAATTTCGCTGTCTGCAGAGTCACCTGGTTCTCTCCAAATTAGGGCTAGAACGATCTAGAATGAAAACGCTATGTGTGACTGAGCAGGCTTGATTTGAAAGTTGAAGGAGGACACTAGCATGACAGCATAGGCATATCTTTGGGAGACAAGTCCTGGACTGCAGTGAATTCCCGCACCAGCTGAGGACCACAATAAACTTTTACAGATGTTTCCTACAAGAAGTTGTCTTGGTTTTTTCAGTCTTCTCTTTCTTGAACGCATACGCTTGAAACTGAAGACTGAGTCAGGGGGGCCACAGCAAGTGAACAAAACAAAATGCTCTCTTTAAAGGCATGTTCAAGAAAGGAGCCAGAAGCCACACTACGCGCCTTTCTCCTGGCAAGGTATTCATCGTCTTTAGTTTTATCAGAAGATGATACAGAGCCTTACTCCAGCAAACCATATGTCTGGAGTTAAGCCCGAGTTATCACCAAGGATATCATATCCTTCAACATGCTTCTGGAAGATGTTCAAATATGGTAATGAACGTGGTATAAGAATAGTGTCTTATCAAGCTTCTATTTAATTTTTAAAGCTGATTTCTCAAGTATGTGCTAGTGGGAAGGTAGTAGCAAGTTTATGCTCCCTTTTTACTTAGGTATAAGTTCATCTGTTATGGATTATTCTCCTTTATGTCTTTCCTTGCATTATCGCTCTTGTCTGTTCATATCAGTTTATTTCCTTCTCTGAATGCCTTTGAATTTGAGCCCACAATGGAATCCTTACTTGATTTTCTTTTTTTTTTTTCTTTTTTCTCTCTCTAAGTGAGAGCTGCTGAAAGGATACTATTTTCTGATTTTTGTATGCTTTGCGTATCTATAGATGTGGAGTATTCATTCAAAATCTTCAAAAACTGCACATAGGAAGTGGTAATGCAAGAGGTTTGCATTAACGGTAGAGAGTCACATTCAGCACTGATGTAAAGCAAATGAAGTTCGTTTCCTAATTTCAGAGTGGCATGATCTGGGCTTCCATGTGCTTTCTGCTTATGAAGCTCCCTGCATCAGCACAGTGTGTTGCTTGAAGGAAGTCTTCTGCTTCCTGGGGACAATTCCAGGGAATGCTGTTTGTTCATAATTCAAGGAGCAGTTTTGCTTGTTAAGTTGAACAAGTTTGTGTAACATAGTGTGTAAGGGGTTTGTTTACACAGGCTGCCTGGAAAGCAAAAGGCAGCCTTTGAAACAGGAGCACCAGGTAGTGCAGACTCTGCTGAGATCCATGTGCCACTTTTTACTGACTTTTGTGTTTCTGTGGTCTCCCAATATCAAATTTTATGCCAGAAAATCTTTTCAGAGTGATGCTCTAACTAAAAAGTCAAAACTCTGTTTTTAATAAAGGGCTTGACACATAATTTTGCATTTGTAATTTATAGTTTTGTGCTTAAATAGCATTTTTCCCTCCTTATGAAGGAAAATAAATTTTTGAGCAATTAGCGGTATTTTGTTTCTTAGAAGGTAATGTTATGGTTTTCTTCAGTGTTAGGATGGCAGGCAGGGTCAAATCATAGCTAAAGAAGAAGTGGTGTATTCAGGAGTCTGGCATCTGGTCTCTTGAAAAATTCGGGTTTGGTTTTATGATATCTTGCTACCTATACATTTCTTATTTTTTAAGAAAAAACCTGAATAATCAGCGGTTTTATCTGTGAGGTCTTACGCTGTAAATATTCTGACTTTGTAGCTGAGTAAGACTTTTTTTTTGCAGAGGTTTCTGGATGTTTGTTATGCCTGTCTTTTTGTGCCTAATGGTATAGCTTGAGTTCAACAAAGTGTCTAAACCAAGATGAATTTCTCATTAACACAAGAAAAGTAGAGAACCCTATAGGGAGTGAGAAAGCCAAAGGTCTTTTACTGAGACTTTTTTTTAATTTCACCAGTCTGTATTATCCAACATACTGTAACTATTCAGACTTTTTGAGTGTTCTGTAATTTCTGTAGTTCACTGAAACTATTTTGGCGCTGGTACTATCAGTGAAGTGGTACTTCTCCAGATATGATTTCTGTGCATCTACCGTTTTGTACGTAGGCTGCTTTTGTAAGTTAGTTGTTGTTACTTGTTTAAAGCTAGTCTGGTATTTATTTGAAGGTACAGATATTGCCAAAACTTGGATAAATGTTTTCTAAATATTTTGTGGGTTTTAATAACTATCTATAAATCAATCATAATCCCACTTCAAAAAAAGTTTTAAATTGGTAAATAAAAACCTGAAACATTTTAAAACATAGGTATCTTAAAGGAATGTTTTTAGTTTTCTGAGTGGCTGTGTATTTCTTCTGTTAGAGCAGAAGTAAATTTCCTTCAGCATTTGTAAAAGATGATCTTTAGGTATTTAAAATTCAAAACAAAATGCCAGTCCTTCAGAATCCCAAGCAGTGTTCCATTTTTATAAAATATGCAGCCTTTCAGGTAGGTATAATGTTTCGCATGTATATTGTCTTTCGTCGGAGCATCTCGTGAAGTCTCCTGCTAGTTTCCGTCAGTCAGTGTAGACTCTTGTAGGAGTACTAGCAGCCGAAATAACCACCATATTGCTTTTTATCACAGTGCAGTGAGGAGTGTATTACGAGGTCTGTTACAAGATGCAAAGAATAGGCTATTGCCCACCTGTGTTCTCGTAGAGCAGCCCGTCGGGACCAGTGGTTGGTTGTAGTAAATGTATCTGTGTTGTTGTGTTGAAGTACTTCCAGTGTCAAGTTCTGCTCCTTCATGCACAGCACCTGGTTCCACAGGTGAGAAACAAGACTGCAGAACAAGTTCACATCTTTGATGCTAGTGAAGGCAGTAAAAAATTTTGTTTTCGAATCAGAGCAGAATTTCCTAACTTAAGAAGTGACTGCATCTGGTTTTCCTTAAATCATTGCCAGAAGAGTGCAGTGAAACCTGTTTGAAGCAGCCTCACAGTGGACTAAGAAATCTCTTGCTTGGGAGAGGTGGTCTGTTGAGGGAAGAAAATTTTGTACTTTTTTTACACATGAATTCGTTGTAATATGACTTTATTGCTAACCATTACAGACACTAACTTGAGGTTTATTTTCCTTCATTAAGAGTAGGAAGCAAAGAACTTGTACTTTGTGGTGGCCAGTTTGAACAAAAGTTGTCTAATACTGTGTGGTTTGTTTTTTCCCATTATTTTCTTGCTCAATATTCTGTTTATACTGCAGAGTGTGTGAGACACTTCATTTTGTGGGCTGAATATCTGTGTACGTGTATGCAGATATTCAGTATTTTTTCATAAGATGTATTTTTTCTGTAAGACTAAATTATGCAAGAGCTGTCTACGGTTTTCGATTATTTTGTTGCCAAGCTCTAATTGCTTGTTCATATCATAATTGTGAAAATTAATGGACAAAACTATATGAAGGATGTAATTGTTCTTGATGTTCTTGTGGACTCATAAATATAAACTAGCTTCAAAATATATTCATCGTTATTTTATTATTCATCTAATATTTTCTACAAATGCTAGACCTTTCAAGAAGCACAAATCACTGAAGGGCCTCTGTGTGCTTATATGAGCGCAAAACCTTATAGAAAATCACCAGTGAGCCGTTCTGGGTTTTAAGGTTTCCCTCTACACTCCCCCTTTCCCTTTCCCCTGAAATCCTTACCGGCATGTATCCTACATTGAATTTTTGATATATTGGCTATTTTTCTGGTATTATTTGATTTTTTTTTTTTTTTTTTCGTAATGTATTAGCTATTCTTTGGGTATCTTTTGTGTGTATTAGCTGTTCTTTGGATATTATTTGAATAGGTGCTAGTGAGCATTAACTTAGTCGAACTGCAGATTTACTGTGTGTCTTCTCAGCCAGTCTATGAACTATTTAAATGTTGTGGATTGCAGAAATACTCAGTTTTGTTCACCTCACATGTAAATATTCTTAACTGTAATTTCCCTGTCCGTGACAGGGGATAGAGTAGGGGGGCACACAGATCACCCACAACAAGTATTTCTTGGAACGCATTTTGTTTATCAGCCTGTTACTATTCCTGTAATTGAGCTGCTGTTACTGCTAGCAGGTAACTATTCGCACAACACGTTGACTGCCCCGCTCCCGTGGATCCCTCACGTGTTCACCCATAGTCCCCTGGCTGGAGCACCAGTCGGGGTCCGGGACAGCGCCATGGTCAGCAGCAGAGGGTCACACTGCCTCCCCCAGCCCCAGCAGCTTTTTCCTAGGTGTTCAGGGAGTCCCTCCGTGGTCCCTGCTTTGGTCAGACGGGTGCATGTAATCCTGTAGGCTTTGTGAATGGTACCCAGTGCCCTCCTGGATGAGGTTGGGGTCATATGAGCTCTGGGTGATGCTGGCCTGTGTTAGTGGCCTTGGGCAGACTGGGCCAGACTACGGTGTCCTGAGTTGATCAGTTCTTGTAGGTCCAACAGGACTGCTGTTACTCGGCTCTAGATCTTACCGGCCCAGCAGAAACTGTTACGCATTATCTTCTTAGCACGTACGTTTCACCTGTTCTGTTTGCTGTTTCTGTGGTAACTGTTCCTTCATCCAACCCATAGGTGCCTATAGAACCTCCCTCGTGCAGGCTCACCGGAGGGGCCTGATGTGACAGGATGCCATGGTTGCTAGTAAGATAGCTAGTAACTATTATTGGTAGCATACCCTTGCTTTCCTCATTAGTAATTAGCATTTTATTTGTTTACATTACTATTTTAATAATTTATTTAAGCTATCATTTGAATTCACAACAACATTTGAATATATTAGCAACAGTTACAGATAGAAAAATAAGTTTTGTTTCTGGCAATATGATCAGAAGGCAAAGGCCAACTAAAATACGAATTTATCTCATCCAGTCTTGAGCTTGGCGTAAATGTATGTATTTAAACCTACAGCTTTTTTAAAAGAATCATATTGAGAGCAGATCACTGTTTTAAAATTGCTAGAATGGAGAATAGTTTTCTTTTTCTTTTTTCATTCCTACTTAATAGCAAAATAGATTAAGTCTTGATTTTAATGTGTTTCCACAGGTGTATCTTGAAAGACTTTTAACTTATGCAGAGATAGATATTTGTCCAGCAAACTGGAAGCGAATTGTACTGGGTGCAATTCTACTGGCATCCAAGGTTTGGGACGACCAGGCAGTGTGGAACGTGGATTACTGCCAGATTCTGAAAGATATCACAGTCGAAGACATGTGAGTGCAGCATGTTTATCTTTGTCAATGAATGTCAAGGTCTGTGCATATGAGGGGGACGGGAAGTTCTTTCATAAATTATATAAAGTTTCTATACCTGCGTTGTATCTAAACATGGTGAATGCTGGTAGATGGCGTGAGGTCTGCTTGACAGTTGCTTACATGGAAGACATGAATTATTTTTGTTTTCTGGTTGAAGTGTATTTTACCAGTGGAGATTCATGCACAGTGATGAAAACAGACCTGCAGAAATATTTAAGTGTATGACTTGACAAAGAACCCCACATCAATGACCCTGCACGTATTCACTTCCGTAACATTTGCTGTCATGCTAGTTCTCCATACAGACAGTAGACCAACATGTAAGGCAGGAGAAAAAATTGTTGTGATCCTAGTGCCCCTTAGATGATCACCCAGTTATTTATTGGCATTATTAAAATTAGGGCTTTTGGGTTTGGGGTTTTTTTTGGGAGTGCTTTTTCCCATATATCCTGCTGAGTTCATTTCTGAGGTGTTAAAAATCTAGTAATTTAACTTGCAAAGAGCCATTGCCGTTCTTCCATTTATTATCTGATGGCATTCTTAAGAAGAGCGTACTGTAACAGCACAGAGTTGTGATGTCTGGCTGGATACTCCTGAGTCATATCAAGAGTATAGTCTAACAGTAATAAAAAGAACCTTAATAAGAATAAACACAATTAAGGTCTTAATGTTTACAAACACTAAAAGGAATGCTCATTTCATAAAATAGTCGGGTGCTTTTTTTATTTGGCTAGTTAGCAGCTATTGCATGTATTGGCTGACATGCCTGGGCATTGTATCATCTGTACATTCTGGGCTGAGTTGCCTACCATGCACACTTCCCAAGTGCCCGTCCCCGGGCTGGCGTGACTGCGAGAGCGGCACTGGGAGGGCTTCGCTTGGAGCTGGCGCTGGGGTGGTGCTGGGGCTCCGGGTGCCTCGACAGGCCACTGCAGCTCGTGATTTCAGAGAGGGACATTCTCAGTCTACTGGTGCACTCCTTTGTTTATAAGAACTAGTAAGATTAAAATTATTAAAAAGATGTTTTAATAGCATATCTGTGTGTTTCAGAGCTCTGTTAAGCAGAGCTCGGTGTCTGTAATGAGAAGTCTGTAGACTTGTCTCTGCTCTAACTCAAGTCAGGACTGCAGCCACGGAAGAGACATGATTGTGGATGATAACCACTCTGGGAGTAGGGAAGGAGGGAAGTAGCGAAGTAGATGGGAATAAATGTTTATGCAGACAGAATGTTTTTTGAATCTCAGTTTGCAATCTCAAAGCAGTGAAAGGCCAAGAGTTTTTCCTAAAGCGGCCCTAATTTACTTTCTTAATAGTTCACAGTTTGTCAGATTTATAGCTGGTCTAAAAATGATCTGTAAGGGCAAGGTTGAATGTTAGGAGCCATCTGATTGCTTTAAATTAAGCATGCTCATACACTGCTAGATAAGACTTATAAATTGTGAGTAGCTGTCATTCCTCAAGTATCAGAAAAGTTATTTCTAGATCTTGTATTAACAAGCAATTTGTAATAAGGTGGGGTTTTTTCCCCAGTCAGGGGGAAGAACACACAGCTGGCATTGCTGTAGTATGCCGTAGGTATTTTTATTAGTTTTGGGGAAAACTCATTTCAAAATAGAGGTGGGAAATACCACATAATGCCATTTCAGTGTATGGTTTAAAATATGTAAGCTATTATAGGGATGATTGATGATACTTCTTTTCCAATGTAACCCAGACAGAATGAGATTTCCAAAATAAAAGGGGAGGCCAGGAGGGACAAGAAGCTAAAATGAAGCCTGTCACTTTTCTGTATGCTGTATATTCCATGCAGAACAATTTGATAATGCTTCCTTGGCTGTTTTGAGTGTTTCCTGAACGATTTTGCTAAGCTACTTTTCCCTTGATCCTTTTCTTGTTTTTTCGGGTATTCAGTGGCAATAAGGGCCTCTGTCTGTTCACTCCTGCTCCAAGGCAAACTCGGGAGCTTTTAAAGTCTTTCTGAAGCTGGGACAGGAGCCGAAGTAGAGCACTGAACAGCTTGAGGCGGACTGACAGGTTTGACTGTGCTGGGTGACAGTGTTTATCAGAGATGGTTATAAACACGAGTTTTGAAATTGCTGATTCTCAGGACTTTTTTTTGAAGGCAGGTGATGAGGCATGCTGTGATGGTGTGAAGGAAAGCAAAAAAAGAGGTTATTTGTTTTGTCAAACACATGTGATGGTGCTACTGTTAGAAGTTGCACTTCAGCTGTAGAACACCATTGCTCACGCGGCAGACCTGGGCTCCTGGGCTAACATCAGCCCTCTTTCTGCACTGCGCATTCCCTAAGCCAGACTGTGATGAATCCTTGTCCTCAAAGTTTTTAGCTTCTTAACCTTTCCATAAAGGTTTTGGGGTTCTCAAAACCAGCAAAACTAGAAGTCTTTGGGGAGCCTGTGCTCTCCATATGGCACTTGGTGATCTGGCTCACGGGCTTTGTGCCTGGGGTTCCTTGTGAATCCTCCAGCAGAGATTCTGGTGCTGTCAACCTGAGGTTTATATTCCTGCTGCCAGTTCTTCTTATTTTTTTTTCCTCCTATCCCTGGTGTGGTGGATTTTTTTTCTTTCTTTTTTTTCAGGTTGTTGGGACAGTCCAGTATTATGGTTTTGAAGTGCCTAGCTCTGCGCAGGATGGGAGCTTTCACTGTTTGTATTAATAAGGCAGAGAAATGCTAGGTCAAAATCTTCAGCTGCTGTGAATCATTCAGCATAAGTGTATCTTGCAAAACATCCTGCAGACCTTTCTGAGTTTTGTAAGTCACCAGCAGTACACTGAGCTGTGCCTAAAAGCTAACAGAGGACTTGGGAGGACCGAAGTGCAGTATGTGTCTATAGTCATGTGTGTAGCCTGACTTTGAGTTTCTGAGTGAATTTGGAGAGTGGCACAGGAAAACATATGCTAAAGCAGTCCAGTGTGGGTGTATCAGGGAAGAAGGGTATGGTGGTTAGTTACGTTAAATTAGTTCAGATCTGAAATACCTGTATTTTTTTGTTCTGTCTCAGCTGCAGTTAGTCTGCTAATCTAACCTTCAAATCCGGGAACTAGGGGATAGTAGGAACCTGAGGCTATGTATTGTTCTTAAAGGTCTGGGGATGCTCCTCTAAAGAAGTACAGCCAGTGTTTTTCGCCATTAAAATAGACTTTATATTGTCCATTAACATAGAGCTTTAGGCTTAGCTTGCAGAAAGTAAAATCTTGGCAGCGTAAAGACATTTAAAGGCAATCTTCTGTTCTTATTGATAGACGTTTTAAAATGTAATTTTTTTAACTTGGATGTTTTAAAAGCTAGAATCTTCAACAGTGTGAATTCATGCCAAAGAGTTCATATCCAGCTTTTAGATAGTCTTTTAATGTTAATTAATACTTATCATTATGTAAACATAGAATTTTGGCAGAGAGAGAATGAAGGTAAGGAAACACAATGATTATGATGTAAGAGTGATGTAAGAGTCAAGAAAGAGAAGAAGAAAAATCAGTGTTGAAAAACTGCTGTACCAGTACTTTTTATCCTCAGATCCTTCCTCTGCTATTGCCAGCTGCCTGCACATTCCTTGCACATTCACACTGCGGTCAAAGTGTAACTGAAATGTCGTAGTCCATACCTGCCGGCAACACAGCTCTGCAGTCTGTATACTTTTCAACAAATGTACAGCCTTTACCACCTATTTATTTTTTTATTTCTCATGTCTTGAAATCATTGTTTTGGATACATCATATATCTGTGCATCAGTGTTACGTAGGATATCTAGTTACCATCAGATTCATGAAATTTTCCAGTCCTTGATTTTGTTGATTTACTTATTTCTTAAAATAGTTTTTAATGGACTGGTGTAGGTAATAATGTATTGCTATCCCGAAGTTTTCACAGGGTGGGAGCTCAAATGGGACCTCTGTTCCTATCGGGTGTTTTGACAAACACGTTTGTTTTAGGTACTGAAAAACAAATAATCACCACTGTGCATTTTGATTGCACGTCCCAGGGAAAAATTGCTTTGTTCTGTTCATAAAGAAAGATGACAGTATGCTGAAAAATTCAGGTTTCCCATGACTAGTTTTAAATGATTGATGACAAAAGTCTGAAGAGAGTGAATAAATTCTCCAGTAATTCAGGTGTTAGGGTCATTTGCAGCATGCATGAGAGATGTCTGCAGTGTCAGGGCCTGGTGGTGGTCTGTGCTTGCATAGGTGGGGGTGCAGATCCACCTAGTGGAGGGACCGCAGAAACTACAAGGAAATTTTTGTTCATGCTAGCTGTTCTTTCCCAGATGTATTACCTAAACTGACAAAGGTGCCCTTCCGCTACCAGAAGTTTGTGTCTGGCTTTGACTGGCTTCGCAGCAACAGCTGCAGGGTGCGGCATCTCTCATCTTCCTCACTGGCGTATACGTGCCTTGGTAGATGAGGTCAAACCTTAGGCTAGGATAATTGCATCTGGGAAGAGTGAGACATGAACTTGGGTTATACCATTTGCAATTTAAAGTAAATTACATTCAGAATGCACAGTCTGAAATATGTTTTCACATTTATCTTTCTGCAGGAATGAGCTGGAACGCCAGTTTCTTGAGCTGTTGCAGTTCAATATTAATGTTCCCTCCAGTGTTTATGCCAAGTATTACTTTGATTTGCGTTCCCTGGCAGAAGCAAATAACCTGAGTTTTCCTTTGGAGCCCCTCAGCAGGGACAGGGCATACAAACTTGAGGTAAGAGGCTTTCTTTTTAGATTGCTTAGAGTTGAATATATATGGGGATTTGGAATTTTTGCATTGTTTCTCCCTTCTCCCATCTCTTCCCAGATATTCCCATGAGATATCATAATATCAAGTGCCCCGATTTTCATAACTGTTTTGTTTGTGCTTTGGTTATTCATGGACGTGGGGACAGATTCTTGGCCCGATTTGCTTCATACTCGGTCTTGCTTTCGGTTTCTTTTTCAGTTCCAGTTGTCTGAATTGGCCTTGTGAAAGTACTTTCTTCACAGTCTGATTTTGTGTGTTCATTTGGTTTCTTAAAACTGATTATCCACCTTACAGGACAGAATATTAACAAGTATTGCTGAAAAGAACTATTCCATGTGCTTGTTGTCTGCTACTGCTCCACTTAACGTGGATTCAAGTCTGTTATCTCTCATGATGTTTTTCTCAGTAGTGGAAAACCAGAAACGAGCACAATTCTTTAGTGAAGAAGTCATAAATGCTTATGAGAACTGAATATACGTGTGCTGAAAGCACGATGTCGGATGGTCTGGACCTGTGAAATTCAGGGCACTGCGAATTCCCACAGACACAGGAGGAGTTTAAAATCGTTAGCCAATTGTGGGTACTTTGCAAGACTGGAATCTTTTTCCTAAGGTTTCTGATACAAAGTTTTTCAAATAAGGGCATTATTGCATGAGTGTGTACATATTTTGTTACTAATTTTGAAGTTTGCTGTTAGATGCTAGACTGCTTCTAACGTCGCACGTCTTTAATTCCTAATAGCTTGGATGCACTGGAGGCTGTTTGCCTGTGGGTTAGAGTGAGCTTTGCATCTTCTGAAACTGCTAGTGCTCCTGTAGAACAGGCAGGCAGTGCTATGCACGTTTTTCTGGGGGGAAATGGTGCGTGGGAAGGTTAATTGACTTGTTTGTAACTGTAATGGGAACAGAAGGTGGTGGAGAAGGAATTAAAGGAGATTTCACTAAAGTTGTATTTCTCATTCTTTCTAAATGTTCTGCATAAATTTCGCAGGTAACTCCAATAAGAATGTAACTTAATTCTGTGTATGGAATGTGATGTAAATTTGCATCAGATTTTGTTTCTACTGAAGAGAATTTTAAAAAATGAAAATTCATTGGGATTGTAATCTAAAATGAAAAGAGGTAGTTTGCGAAGTTATTAGATGGTGAGTCTTGATAATAAGTGCCATTACCTATACAAAAAATGAGTTACTTCTTGAAGATAATTTAGTACACAGTGTTTCCTGACACTGTCAGTCTGTATCGCACACAATATATAACAGGAGGTTACAAATGAAGGTAACAACAGTAGCTCCTAAAACCTTAGAAGAAATGAAAATACGATATGACTGTAAATATCCAGAGAATACTGGTGGTTCTTCTATACTAACTAAAGAGAAGGCATATTTTAAAAGAAATAATGAAATGGTTTTTTTTCAATAAATCCATATTATTAAAGTTTTTCCAGTGTTGGGGAAGCTTTGTGCTGGTGGCAAAAGTCGGCTGTAAAGTAACTCTGCAGGCCAAAGAGGAGGTCTTCAGGGGAGACGATAAGTATCTGCTGTGAAGCCAAGTTGGTCGACCAGCTCCTGGCCTCTGTTCTGTGGCCAGAAGGAAGGGGACAGGATGGGAACTGCCTTGTTCCCTGGAAATACTTGACTGTCATTAGCGTGCCCTTGGAACTGGTTGACAGCATAATTTACAGCCTTGTTCCTTGAGCACAGTTAAGCATTTAGCTTGCCAAGAGTTATCAAAAGGCATTTGCAGCACTTTTCTAGGTCTCTCGTGTACTGTTCAGCCCAGAGTTCTCTGTTTTTAAAACAGTTGCCTGGATTGTCAAGTGGAGTAGATGTTGCACCACACAGGCTGTGATATTTTGGATACTGAGAGAAAAGCTGCAGTCTGTGATGAAAGACAACAGACTCATAGCGAATGTGTGTACGCAGTGGAAGGATTTGCCTCGTCTGGTAAACTGAAAGGACCTTGCTCAGTCATAAGATTTAAAACAACTTACTGATATTTGAGATCATGAAAGGTCTTGCATAGAGGCATGGTAATGTTATGACACATTTTTGCTACTTCTGCGTTTTCAAGCTATTTTGTGTATCTAAAGCAGGAGCATTAGATCTGGCATGGTAGAATCTGCATGGCTATTTCTGCAAATATCATGAAGTTGACATACCTGTGATGAAAAAAAACTCCAAGACAACCAAGGACAAGGCTAGTAAATACTCTTCCTCATGAAAAGGAAATGCTGGACAAGATTCATTAGGTTAGAGATGTTACAAGAGGTTGTATAGTACTTGTTAAAAATGACTACAATTTCTGGAGCATCTGCAGTGGATGTTTTCCTTACGTTCCCACGATTGACACTTCAGAAACAGCTGTGTCTTTTAAATGACTAAATGAAAGTAATTTTTCCTTACTTTTCATCAGCCTGTGGCCTATAAGTGTCCTGAATTTGTTATACCAGTCCACCTAGTAGCCAGAAACCGTTTTCATGATGCCTCTTTTTTTGTTTTTTTCCCTGTTGTATGGAATCATGCAAATTAAAAATGGCAAATAACCTTTCATTAGATCATCCAGTCTGCCCACCTGCCAGTGCTGTTTGTTCCAACCACAGCATATGCCGTAGTGTGTTTTCTTCTTCCTTTTAATTATGTCAAATGTCAAGGCTTCCTTTGCTTCTCCTGAGAACTATTTTCTAATATGGGAGATTTTTCTACCAAGAAGGTTCTTGGATGTCCAGCCTGAATCCACTATTTTGTAATTTTCTTCTCTTGCACCTGGTTATTCTCCCGTGTACTGAGCTAAAGATGAGTCAGATTCTGCTCTTTGGGGTTAGTCCACAAGATGTCCGTACCCTATTTCTGCTTGTGATCTTAGCACTGTGCTCGTTTCACGGCTAAATTCTGTAAGAGCGTTCATTAGTGCACTCCTAGTTTAACTGGCTGTATGTTGTCTGAGCTTTTTATTGTTAGGATAGTGCTTGAGCACATAGTTCAAACCCTTTGAACTGCGTGCTGTGTTTTCTTGTCCCTAAAGAGGTACAGTCCCATAGGTCAAACAGACAAAAAAAGAGGAGAAAAAGATGTAAGTTACAAGTAGAGACGTGTCTTGATATCCCTCCAGCTTCCCACTGTCGCAGTGACTGACTGAAATCCTGCCTGGTTTGTATGTTCAAAACCCTCTTAGCCAAGAAGCGAAGGGAGAGCAAAACACCCCTGCTCTTTTGTCAGGAGTAACCCAATTGCTCTTCTTTTCATTCTCCATAAATTAAGGACAACCCCCATCATCACAACTTCTAGTTGTTCCAGTGATTTTTTTTTTAACATTTTCCTTCTATATAACCCTTCCAGACTTAGTGCCGTCTGTCCCTGCTAAGTTCTCGCAGGTTTGTGCATTTTTTGAGAGTCTTGCAGCACTTGCAGTCGTGCGCGCGTCTTTGTGCGTTCCCAGCAGTGAAGCCGTAGCCAGCCCTGCTGCTTTCCTGCGCTGCACAGATGTGTGCATGCAGCCAAAATACACGCTACTGCTACTGCTACTGCCTGTGTCCCCTCTCCTTTGTCCTTAGCTGCCCCCTTCGCCACTGACAGAGTCTCACCTAGAGTCTCATAACTCAGCAGAGGAGCTGACTTCTAGTTCTATATGCATATATGTTATGGAAGGATATATATGTATGCATTTGTCTAGCTGATTACAGATATTACAATCAAGTCCAACAGAATTTCACGTGATGGAATAGTGTTGCTGTTTTTAAGAATGTTTTGATTTCATATGAAAAATGGTCCCTTGCAACTGTCAAAAATTGCTTTCTTTTTCTAGCAATAAAAGCAAAAGAAATACCAGATGACAGAAAGGTGTTTATAAGCTATGTGGATTTATTTAACTGAAGGACAATAATAAATATTTACAATTTTCTGCTTTTGTGTTGTTATGCTAAAGTTGACTAACTTGCCAAATAGGCTCCAGATGTCAATTTTGTAAATTATTTGCAAATGAAGAGGCATCTTTAGATACAGAATTGCTTTAAACAGCAGTCAGTCTGTTTCTTATGCATATGATTAATCACCAGAGACTAGAGATGCCAAATATTAAGTGCCACTTCCAAGCAAAATTTCATTTTGTCTGACCAAGTGCCAGAACAGAAATTTTCCTGTGAAACAGACAATTTCGAAGTGATTACCTGCTCTGGCTGTTGGGTGCCTAAGGTAATAGCCTGATTTGGCAGCTGAGAGAAGCTGGGTTCCACCTCAGTACACCGATTTGCCAAGCTGTGGCTTGACACATTATTTCACGATTAAACACTTTTCATCTGTTGGATTTTAAATCTGATTGAATTGCATAAACTTTCTTAGTCCTTTGGGTTCCTGGTTATATTAAATAAAATGTAATTAAACAGTTTTTAGTGAGTTAAGTTATGGTCTACAAAGCAACAGGAATATTTGCATTATTTGATTCTGTTGTTCTCTTCGTGATCACCAAGAAGGAAAACTGTCTTCAAGAATGGTCTTAACAAAAGGAAATTCAGCTTCCAACTAAAAAGTAGCCCCTAGTTTCTTGGTGGTGGTGGTAGGTTTTGTGTTGGTTTGTGTTTGTTTTTTTCAGTTTAACCATGTTTTGCGACTGGCTTGAACAAAGCGTTAGGTGACCTTGCTCTTAGATGTAGGAGTTGTGTGCTTCTGTCATACCTGCCTCTGCTCTCTGCAGGACTGTTAAAATTAAAGGACTCTTCACTGCTACAACTTGCTGTGCTATAGAAGTAAAGATCAAGAAAGAAAATGATGATCAGTGGAGTTGGGCTGTCTATTTGCATTGCCTTGTTTTATAATCAAACACTTGTACTGGTTTTGTTTGTACAGTACTTTTTATTAAACATCCTGTCTTAAGATACCACTTAGAAGCGTTCCCCAGTAAAAATACTGATATAGGTCATCTTATTTTCTAATTTGACCTTGAGGACTGCTTGCAGTGAGCTTTCTTTGCAGTTCTGCGTGTTTGATCACCAAAGTTAACATCCCTTCTGATGCCAACCATAGCCTGTCCCAAACAGATGAACTCTAACAGACATGCCATTTTAGGCCACACTGCTGTATTTGTATATGTGAGGTCCGTAATCTTGGCTAAAAACAGTACAAGAAACATAAAACGTTAACTGCAGTGTAGTATAATAGGAGTCGAAATTTGAATAATGTTTGTGTATTTTTAAGCAAATTAAATTATTCTGAATATGAGTTATGTTTGCCACTGGCACCATATAAGATAGCCTGATCACACAGAAATCACCATCTCCTGCCAAAAGCCAAGTAAAAATTGACTCTGTAGGCAAAGCAGGGTGAGTATTCTGCCGGACCGTTTATCAGTAGAGAAAAACAGAATTACCCCAAGACTTTTTAGGAAATACAAAAAATAAGAGCCGTCCTCTTTGTAAATTCTCCAAATGTACTTACACTTTCTCCTGTTGTTTTACTAAGTTGTCCACAGTTTTCACCAGTGACGTGCTGTATATGAGTTACCGTACAGCAGTGGGTAAGCATTGTCAGCTACCTCGATGAGATTTGTGAACGTAAACCTGTAAAGAAGAGGCTTGGAATATGCTCACTGGGTCCTTCCAAAGCAGCTGTGGCGGGCAATGCAATGTCGGTCTGTTTCTTTCTTTTAAGATTAATGAACTGAGCAGGAGGATTTGGCGAGAAGCTCTTCACGTGTTTTGCCTAATGAAATGACTTTCTGTAATTCTGCCTATATGTAGGGATCTGCAGTTAGTTTTATTTTGTGTGTACACCTGTGGTCAATGCCATTGAGGTTTTTTCATTCTTTTGTCTTACCAGGCCATTTCCCGCTTGTGTGAAGACAAATACAAGGACTTCAGGAAAGCCGCAAAGAAACGGTCAGTCAGTGCTGACAATCTGACTGTGGTTAGATGGTCCCCCGCTATTATCTCCTAACAAGAGGAGACTGGAATATTCCTATGGACATACTGTTTCATCCATCCATTTTTTTGGGGGTGGGCTGGGGGCGGGGGGATGAAGAAAAAAGACTTTTGATTTTTTTATTTTTAAATCTGTCGAGCTGCCTTTACAGTGCCTCCCCATTGTGTAGCACACGAGTGAAATACCGAGTGGAAGGAGAAATGGAGAAATCAGTGTTCGGGAGAGAAGATGGGCAACAGTTTTTTTTCTCACTTTCGCTAACAGCTTTACCCTTTTTATGAGGACACAGCGAATCAGGTGCTTGGAAGAAGAAACAAAAAAACAAAGTAGAGGCAGAAAAATATTTAAGAACTGTGCCATTTCCTAATATGCTGTACTCATGAAGAGAAATGGCAGCATGAAAACAAACCACGTAGTCAGATGACTCTGCACTAGACGAATGAAGTTGGGAGAGTTCCATCCTAAAGGTTTCTTTTAATATCTTTCTTTTTTTTCCTGTTTTTTTTTCATTTCTCATTGCTGCTTCCCAGGATAAATTCTTCCCCTTGCACAGCAGCAAATTCGATGTTTGTATTTACAGTAGCACAAGCCCTTGAATAAATAGCGTTGGGTTTTTTTCACTGCACTTTTCTCTGTAAGCTGTCTTCTTAGCATTATTCTTCATAATTATTATACATATGTTATATTTCTTGTTTGCCTTTTATTGTATTTCAAAAGAGCGGACTTGACCATAGTGCTGAACCAAAAGTGTGTACAGGGATCAGAAGATCTTCAGAATTTCATGATGTGTTTTATTTATAGTATACTTGGGTGTGTGTGCCTTCCTGAGTTCTTGGAATCATTTATTTTTCCTTAATATAAAGATATAGTTATTAAAGTATTCACATGATGATGATGATAAGACTTGGGCCAAATCTCTGAAATTTGCAACAGATCTTGTGATCCTTTTTGCAGATTTTCATAGCATTAGAAGTTTAGCAGAATTCATTATGAGGGAGATTTTTTTTTTTTTGTATGGCCTGACTAGTTCATTCCTTCACCTTCAGGTCCATTGTTGCAAGCAATATTCTCAATTTTTGTATGTTTACTTTAAATCAAAGTAAGTCTGTTTGTATAAAATAAAAAATAATAAAAAAATTGTTCCAGTGAGAAGGCCTGTAGAAGAGCAGAATGGAAATCTTTACAAGGTATTTGTTACAAGGAGATTTGATCTTGAAGCTAAAATGCAAACCCTCATGTTTTTCAGCGTAGGTGCTTATAGAAATTAAAAGTAACTGAACTGTGAACGTAATTTTCCACTCTGATTATTAAGCTCTTTTGTTGTTAGTTGTTCCATCTTACTGTGGCTGTTGCCCCCTTGGAATTTGTAAGAACCTTTTACAGAAAATAACTTGTCAATATAAGCATATTTGCTTTATAATGCCCCAGGGTGACTTACCCCCCCCTCCTTTTTTTTTTGCACAGTTTAGAAGGATATATCTGAAAACTCTCAGTTCCCTGAAATCCTTTCTTTGCGACTGTGACTGCAATGAATGGCAACAGACGTCCCCGATTTATGCACTACCGTGGTAAACCATAACCATTCCATGTTTGTTTTATTAAGCCCTATGGGCTTGTCACAAAGCCAGGGGCCCAGAGATGCACACTTGACTTCCAGCAGGGGGCTGGTCGGATGCCTCCGGGCGGAGAGGCACTGCGGGGTTGAAGTGGTAACACCAAACAGGTTTCTGTTAACTTCGTAATGTGATTTGTGCAGTTTGAGACATGAAGGTTTTGTCCATCAATTCTCCTGATGTCCTGTGGGCCTTTAAAATAATCTAATTCTCATCACTTCTTGTTGTGCCAATGCATCAGAACTGTGAGTAGCCAAGTACAGTTTTCCCTTGAACATGGAATGTAAGGAAAGTGTTTGTAACAATACAGATGCAAATTACAGCATTTGAAACCTCTTTACAGATAGTATCAAAAGGAACATTTTCAGAGCATTTGAAATTCATCCTTTATAAGCATAAATTTAGGCTTTAAAATGTGTAAAATATTTTGATTTATCAACACTTTGCTAAACTATTTTCCATTTAACTTGATATCAGGAATATTGGTTTTATCCATTTCTGGGTGATAGAGATACGAACTTTGGATTATGTAAAGATCTCAATGCATCTACTATAATTTTTGTGAAGTTTATTAAACTACTTTAAAGATTGTATAGTCTATTTATTGTATGTATGTACATACAGTCTGATACTTTAAAAGTGGATTCTGTAAAACCTGGCTCGGTCTTGTTTAGACTATTGATTATCGTTTTAGCCTTGTGCACTGGACTCTACCTCTGTATAGGAGAATTTTCCATATTCTTAATTAGTACTGATTCTGTGATTAACTTGGTTATGTTTCTTGCACTAAGAATTAAAAAAAATCTGCTGTAAGTGTGGATTTTTTCTTTAAGTTTTGCCGTATGAATCCTCTACATTTAGATGGACGTTTCTTTCCCTCATGGTTATAGAATAATACTTTGCTTTTTCTTCTGGTTTGTTCCAGGCTTGCCAAAAAATACAGTACCTGTGAGTGAATCTTAATGAGTGTCTTTTGTTTGCAAGGTATTCTATACCATGTAATTAAAAATTAATTTATATTTAGGATTATGTTGTGTTTAGTGTAGTTTTTTAAGCATTACTGCATGGAAAGTGTCATTGCAAGGTTAGAGAATCACCCAGGGTGTGAGAAGGGAGGAGAACCAAACAGTGTTTTAATTAACAGCACAAACGCAGTGTGTTTTTCATTTCAGAACCTGAAACTAAATTTGCTGTAAATGTTTTCTGGCTTAAGGTTTTCATTATTGCTTTGGTCACCGGCTCAGAAACGAAAAGGTGTAGGAGATGTAATAAACCTGTCCCTTCAAGCATCATTGTCTTAATGAATTATTTTTATATGTTGAGCCAGTGGGCCATTCGTTTGGTCATTTATCCATTGGTAATTGGATAAATATTTGAAAAAGGTGTCTGGTAAGAGTTTTTATTCCTGCATCCCTCTGCAGCCCAGAGATGTTTCCCTAATTCTTCTTTCCATCTGCAGACTTGTTTATATTTCACTTTTTGTTCAATTTGCTGTCAGTGATACATGTCATTCGGATAGACGCTGTTCTGTGGGACTGAGAACACTGGAGTCAGGTGGTAAAGTGCAAAAAGAAGAAAAAAGTCAAATCACCTTTCCCACCTTCCACAAATCCTATCAGTCTTTGAAATGATACACGTTTTCTGGTGATAAAAACATACAAAATCCTGTCCCGTAGCAGGGTAATGGTATCCTTATCAATAATTGTATTTTTTAATTTATCTTTGTTTATCTTGGTTTTTTGAGAGAGAAATCAGCATATATGGCTTAGTTTCCCTTAGCTTGTTTAGCTTTGTTTATGATGTAAACTAAACACATGGTGGAAGAACTGTTTACATTTACGGAGTCTTCATTCAGACTTTGTTTTTTAACACCTCTTTCTCTACTTCCTAGCTTTCCTAATGCCAGAAACCTTAGACACAACCTAAAGAGCAGACGTAGCAAAAGCCTTGTCAGAAAAGGGTGATGGTGTATCGGTGGCAGATGACGGTGACATCTGGTAGTGTTGGCTATGTACACAAATAGCAGCATGTAGGAGGGGACAGAGGAATGGAAAGGGCAGAACCAGAAAAAAAACAAGGCCTTAACAACTGAAGCAAGAAATTATTTAGAGTCGTCCCTTGTTGGTAGCGAACATTGCATTTTCCAGTGACACGTTTGAACTACGAACTGAAGTGCTGCACATCCACCGCAGACTCCTGTTGCTCTCTGCTTCCATGTGGTCTTTGAAAGGAATTCACTCATCCTAGCTTCTATTTCTTTCCTCACTTCTGCTTCAAACACATTTCTGTTATCAGAATTTTATTTTTTTTACTTGAATTGACCGCTATTGAAGACATCTTCCTGCTGCTGCAGTGTCTCTAGCAGGCTCTGAGAAAACAACTCAAAAACACCTATGTGTACGCAGCCCAGCTGCATACGGAAGTGTTAGTATCTACACCCAAAGTGCAGTAAGTGTCTTTCTGCTGTTTCTGTTTTTTCCTCTTCAGCTGTGCTATGTCTTGAGGAAACTGCAGAACTGATGAGAGTTTGAGTTGCGTAGACTAAAGGTAATGGCAGAAGATACATAGTGACCAGTGTTAGGAGAAAATGCTTTAAAAAAGGAAACAAGATTTAGAGGAAAAGCTACTGATCATAAGGAAACCAAAAGTGATAGCAGACATAGATTATGATGCTGAAAATTATTATTTCATAGTGTGTATGAACCTGCTTTTCTGGGTCCTCTTCTGAGAATCCGCAGAAAGTGACTGGTGTGAATCCCAGAATCACAGCTTGAAAATGGCTGAACGCGTTAGCTGAGAAAGCCACGCTGGAGTTTGCTTCTGTTGCCTGGGCTTGGTCATCGGGCTCCTTCCGTTGAAGAAAGCAGCAGCAGGATGGCAGGCTGAGGAATGGCAGGTGACGCAGCAGGACAAACACGCTGTGTTTCTTGTGTTCCTTCTGCAGCGGTTGGTCTGATGTGATTTGATGTGGAAAAAAAAAGAGAGTTGTTTTTTCATGCCCTTTACACCATGTGTAGTGTGTTTCAGCATTATCGGCAGAGACTTTCAGCTGTTACTGGCTGGAGATACTCTTAGGTGATGATACGCTAAGCAAGCTTCTTGGTGTGCTGAAAGGTGACAACAGACTCCCCTGTGAGTTGTCCAGAATCTCTGTAAGTTTGTAAAGCTCACTCAAGGCACTGGACAGCATCGCTTGTGAAGATGTCAATGGTCTCTACAGATTGAGAGCAGCAAATAACAAGAAAATGTAAAAAAAAAAAAAAAGTATTTGTGAAACTGTACAATTTCTGCCTTACTCAATGTCCTTACATAGTTTAGTTTCATACTTCTTTTGATTTTCCTTGCGTCTCTGACAGACTGGAGTACTGTGGTAACTAACCCAGTAAAACTTTGAAGCTGGAAAATCTTTGGAACTAGCGCCGCTGGCCCCTGTCAATTCACTGGCAGTGAAGCACAAACTCAGAAGGCAGATGAAGACTTACTCACGTGACGAGGGCTTCACTAAACCAGGCCTTAGAGTAAGACACCTGTTTTATGTAAGAGATTCTGCAGCATGCTTAAGTCTAGGGCTAATTTTTCTCTTATCTATATGTTTTCTTGCTTCACTGCCTTGGGGTTTTCATGCCCCTTTATTTTAGACATTAGTACAAATTATTCTCCATGGAAACAGCATCTTGGGAACTGGCAGCTGTGGTAAACTTGCTGCTTTGTGTTCAAGCGATAGAGATCATCCTGTGACCACGTACTTCTCTTTCATGTATTTCAGGCAAACAAAGCATTCTTCTGTGGAAAAAGGAGAGGCCACAAAGATGGGGACTGGTGTGCTAGAAGGGTTATGAGGCAGAATTAAGTGTGCATAGTTTTAAAATAAGCCACGAAATAAAGACAGGCAAATTGATCTGTATCTTGTATGGTGTCAGTACCAAAAGGCATTAATGATACTTGAAGTGGCATAATGTTAAACTTCTTGAACAAGCATTTTCAGGGATAATTGTCTCCCTTCAACTGGAAAGGATCTGCAGGTTCTGTTGCCATAAATCCTTGGAGGAGGAAGACCAGGTTGTACTGAGAAAAATGGCACAGAAGCAACATGTAAAATATGTAACACCAAATAATCTTGAATATCACAGAATGTTCGGGGTTGGAAGGGACCTCTGTGGGTCATCCAGTCCAACCCCCCTGTCGAAGCAGGGTCACCTACAGCAGGCTGCACAGGACCTTGTCCAGGCGGGTCTTGAATATCTCCAGAGAAGGAGACTCCACAACCTCCCTGGGCAGCCTGTTCCAGGGCTCCGTCACCCTCAGAGGGAAGAAGTTCTTCCTCATGTTCAGACGGAACTTCCCATGCTTCAGTTTGTGCCAATTGCCCCTTGCCCTGTCGCTGGGCACCACTGAAAAGAGTTTGGCCCCATCCTCCTGACACCTACCCTTCAGGTATTTATAAGCATTTATAAGGTCCCCTCTCAGCCTTCTCTTCTTCAGGCTAAACAAGCCCAGCTCCCTCACCCTTTCCTCGTAGGAGAGATGCTCCAGTCCTCTCATCATCTTTGTTAGGCATCTGCTGGACTCTCCCCAGTAGCTCCTCATCTTTCTTGAACTGGGGAGCCCAGAACTCGATGCAGTACTCCAGATGGAGCCTCATTAGGGTAGAGTAGAGGGGAAGGAGAACCTCCCTTGATCTGCTGGTCACACTCTTCTTAATGCACCCCAGGATGCCATTGGCCTTCTTGGCAACCAGGGCACACTGCTGGCTCATGGTCAACGTGTCATCCACCAGGACACCCAGGTCCCTCTCCGCAGAGCTGCTCTCCAGCAGGTCCACCCCAAGCCTGTACTGGTGCATGGGGTTGTTCCTCCCCAGGTGCAGGACCCTGCACTTGCCCTTGTTGAACCTCATCAGGTTCCTCTCTGCCCAACTCTGCAGCCTGTCCAGGTCTCTC
This sequence comes from Opisthocomus hoazin, assembly GCF_030867145.1. Lineage (NCBI taxonomy): Eukaryota > Metazoa > Chordata > Aves > Opisthocomiformes > Opisthocomidae > Opisthocomus > Opisthocomus hoazin. The sequence goes on from NC_134417.1 coordinate 79,631,895, forward strand.
TGAGTGGCAGCACAGCCTGCTGGTGTATCCACCAGTCCTCCCAGTTTGGTGTCATCAGCAAACTTGCTGAGGGTACACTCTTAACTCTTCATCCAGGTCGTTGATGAAGAAGTTAAACAAGACTGGGCCCAGTACTGACCCCTGGGGGACACCACTAGTTACCGGCCTCCAACTAGACTCGGCACCGCTGATGACAACCCTCTGAGCTCTGCCATTCAGCCAGTTCTTAACCCACCTCACCGACCACTCATCCAGCCCACACTTCCTGAGTTTCCCTAGGAGGATGTTATGGTAGACCGTGTCGAAAGCCTTGCTGAAGTCGAGGTAGACAAGATCCACGGCTCTCCCTTCATCTACCCAGCCAGTCACACCATCGTAGAAAGCTATCAGATTGGTCAGGCATGATTTCCCCTTGGTGAATCCATGTTGACTACTCCTGACAACCTTCTTTTCCTCCACTTGCTTGATGATGACCTCTAGAATGAGCTGTTCCATCACCTTTCCTGGGATGGAGGTGAGGCTGACCGGCCTGTAGTTCCCTGGGTCCTCCTTCTTGTCCTTTCTGAAGACTGGAGTGACACTGGCTTTCCTCCAGTCCTCGGGCACCTCTCCTGTCCTCCAGGACCTTTCAAAGATGATGGAGATTGGCTCAGCCATGACATCCGCCAGCTCCCTCAGCACTTGTGGGTGCATTCCATCGGGGCCCATGGATTTGTGGGTGTCCAGATTGCTGAAGTGATCTCTCACACAATTCTCCTTGACCACGGGAAGGTCATCCTCTCTGTAGGCTTCTTCTCTTACCTCCAGGGCCTGGGATTCCTGAGGGTTGGGCTTAGCCCTAAAGATTGAATCAATGAAGTCATTCAGTAACTCTGCCTTCTCTGCATGCTCCGACACCAGGACACCCACCTCGTTCAGCAGCGGCCCCACATTGTCCCTCTTCTTCCGTTTGCACTGATGTACTTGAAGAAGCCTTTCTTGTTGTCCTTGACATCCCTTGCCAGATTGAATTCCAGGTGGGCCTTGGCCTTCCTCATTGCATCCTGCATGCTTTGACCACATTCCTGTATTCTTCCCAAGTGACCTGCCCCTCTTTCCACATTCCATAGACCTTTCTCTTCTGTCTGAGTTCTGCTAGAAGCTGTTTGCTTATCCACGCAGGTCTCCTGCCTCCTTTTCTAGTTTTCTTGCTCAGGGGGATGCCCTCATCCTGAGCTTGGAGGAAGTGATGCTTAAACAGCGACCAGCACTCTTGGACCCCCCTGCCTTCGAGAGCCCTGGTCCACGGGATTCCTCCAAGTAGGTCCTTGAAGAGGCCAAAGTTAGCTGTCCTGAAGTCCAAGGTTTTGATCCTACTTACTGCCCTGCTGCCTCCACGCAGGATCCTGAACTCCACCATTTCATGGTTACTGCAGCTGAGGCTGCCTCCAACCTTCACATCCTCAACCAGTCCGTCTTTGTCAGTACAAGGTCCAGCAGAGCGCCTTTCCTTGTTGGTTCCTCCACCACTTGTATCAGAAAGGTATCGTCAGTGCTCTGTAGGAACCTCCTGGATTGCGCCTGCCTAGCTGTGTGGTCTTCCCAGCTGATGTCAGGGTAGTTGAAGTCCCCCACGAGAACCAGGACCTGTGACTGTGAGGCTACTTTCAGCTGCTTGTAGAAAGCCTCATCAGCTTCCTGAGGTGGCCTGTTACACACCCACAATAATGTCACCCATATGAGCCTGTCCCTTAATGCTATCCCATAAGATCTCAACTCTTTCTTCATCCGCCCCCAGGCAGAGCTCAGTACATTCCAGTTTCTCCCTCACACAAGGAGCAACTCCACCACCTCACGGTGTTAGCCTGTCTTTCCTAAAGAGTGTGTAGCCATCCATGGCAGCATTCCAGTCATGCAAGCTGTCCTACCACGTCTCTGTAATTGCAATAAGACTGTGGCCCTGCGACCGCGCACAGATCTCTAATTGTTCCTGCTGATTGCCCATGCTGCATGCAACGGTGTACAGACATTTCAGGGAGGAAATCGAGCACGCTGGTTTCTCTGGAGGGGTGCAAGAGGATCTGCCATGTCCGTGCCCACCCTGAAGGTTGTTGGTCTTCTGCTTCTCAGCTTGGGACACAGCCGAGGAATATTTGTCACTGCTCTGACTGGCCACTCTTAATCCCCAGCCAGATGGGATGGCTTGAGCATTGTGACTCTGCCCCCACCCCCCGAGTCCTTCAGTTTAAAGCCCTCCACACCAGGTTGGCTAGCCTGTTGCCAAAGATCCCCTTGCCTCTTCTAGACAGGTGGGGCCTGTCCTTCTGTAACAGGTTATAGTCATTGAAGAAAGTCGCATTGTGATAAAAACCAAAACCCTCACGGCAGCACCAGCCACGAAGCCAAGAGTTGATACCCATAATGTGCCTGTTTCTAGCTGATGCCCTTCCTCCAACTGGTAAAGTGGAGGAAAATAGAACTTGGGCACCAGAGCTTTTTCCTTTCACCCCCAGGGCTTTGAAATCTTCCTTAATTCTGCCAACATTCCGACTTGCAGTGTCATTTGTGCCTACATGAAAGAGTAACAGTGGATAGTAGTCTGTGCTCTTCACAAGTTGTGTCACCCTCTCAGCCACATCCTGGGCCTTAGCTCCCAGAAGGCAGCACACCTCATGTGTCTCCCTGTCCGGTCGGCAGATGGGCACCTCAGTACTGCTTAACAGGGAGTCACCCACCCTGAGTACCCGTCGTTTCTTTTTATGGTACCTGCTGTGTGCTGCTGGTGGAGTTTCCTCTTGCAGATGTTGCTCCTGGGTATCCATGGTTGTTAAAGCCTCATACTTGTTTTTGGTGGTTGTTCTGAAGGGTGGAGGCTGGATATCGTGCATTAGAATTGCCCTGCTATCTTGGTGTTGATGCACAGTCTAGCAGTGTTTGGAAAGTGTTGGTGGTCACCCTACTTGTATGATTACATCCTGTTCAGTTTGTGGCCTTAAAGTAAAAGGTCATCCTGTGTGTGCAAAAGCTTAGCTTTATCAAGTACTAGAATATAATCAGTAATATTTGGAGGTAGACTTTATTAAAAAAAAAAAGTAGAAGGGCTCCTGTTAAGAACAAAAGCTGCTGGGGGTAATTTGGTGGTGCTGTGGGGCTTCGTAAGTACCAACACTGTGTAAAGAGAGGGGTCAAGAGAGTCTTCTGCTTGTGACACCTCCCAGTATGTGTCAGTGACACTTCTGAAGTCACAGGGTGGGGGGGTGAGAAGAATCGCAGACATGCCCCCCACCCCAAAAAATGTCCATTGCTGTAGTTGCAGTAATTCTGCATTAGCTCTAGCAGAATTGTGAACAGAGATGACAAATTACTTTTCAACTTCTTCATGTAGTCACTGTGCACAAAAGTGAAAATGGCTTAAATTTCCGAATCACCGCCAGCATTTGCAACGTTAAATATTTCACTTACTTATTCCTGCCACCAAGTATGCACCTTATATTTGACCCTGGGAATGAGTCCACAGTCTGAATGCGTACTTTAATGGTGCTTTGTAGGACACTGACACTAAATCCATCCCCTAAGAAACTAGAGGACTGGTTCTGGTCTCCTAGGAAAAGAGTTGGGTGTATCTTTAATATTTTTGAATACTGTCGGGTAAAGTGATCTTCCAGATCTGCTTGGATTTAATGCTTTGGATCAATGATTTATTCTGCTGGGCAGAAATAACTACTACAAAGTACAAAGCGGATGTATTAACTGCACCTAGAGAAATTACGGTCGTGTCAGCCTGACATCGAGCTGCAGGGAGCAAAGGGCTGGCCTGATTCTTCGGCTTCCCCATTGAACAGTGCATCTGCTTCTGAACGTCAGTGCCAACGTCTTCAGTGTTTCCGACCTGTGAGGAATCTAGACCATGAAATCGTTGCTTGGCTGTGGTGGCCTTTCCTCCACATCAGAAAGGCTTTTCTTGTTCTGCTCTGTTTTGCTGGCACGTGGCAGAGCAAAGTTGTTCTGCTCCTCAAAGCAGGCAGCGAAACCCTGCGTTAGCTAGAGCTGCGTGCGTGTACACCTGATCCCAGCAGTGGCATTTGCCCTTTAGCTTTTCTGAAAGAGTTTTCTTATAGAAATGGAAACCAGGGCAAAAAAACAGCTGTGACTTTTCTCTGAAATACATAGATTGCAAATCAGCATCTTATTTTCCCATTTCAGATTTTTTTAATAATTTCAGACTCGAGCTGCATTTTCCTTGACAATTTCAGTATGTGAGAGTGCGTGCAGGCATTTATTTTTGGTATTAATTGCATTAGATAAGGAATTTCTATGGTGGTTGCTAAAAGAAAAAACAATTACTTTAAATGTCATTTGAACCTGTTGTTTGCCCCCCTCCTCCCCCCGAGGAATGTTTTTGTCTGGATTCTTCACCTTACTAAGAATAGGTAGATACAATGGTAGGAGATTGCAGGTTTTGGCACTGTCCCCTTCATGTTGTGAAATGAACAATGAACTTTTTTTACAATTTACAGTATAAACCGAAAGCTTCAGAGGACTGGGGGGACGGGGAAGAGAAGAAAGCTGGAACTTTGATTTCTTCAGCAGATTCTAGTATCTGTCTGCCTCAGCTTTTCTTCTGTGTAAGGTGTCCCTAAAAACAGTTTCAGCTCCTACTGCCGGGTGTGCTGGATTCTCCTGAATGCGGAATTGCTCAGGGTTTGGTAAAAAAACCCCAGCGCCCTCGGTCCCTTTTCAGACGGGAGGTGTGCTCCAAGGGAGGTCAGGGTGGAGTGCAATAGCAAATGGCCGAGAAGGGGAGCTGGGGAAGAGGGTCTCCGGGGGCGGTGGGAAGGCCCGCAGGCTGCGCTCAGGCGAAGCTCTGGCTGAGGGAGCAGGCGAGGAGGTCGAGCTTCCCACAGCCGCCCCGCTGCAAATTCCTCACCCCGATCCTTGCAGCTGAAACCCTGAGCTGCCACCCCGCTCCCTCTCCCGCCGCTGAAAACGTCCAGTTCTGCGCATCTGTGCTGGTCTGTGGTGTCGGCTTACGCACACCGTGCGCTTGGGTGCCACTGGGTCTGTATAATTATACGTGCCCCAGTGCGTCTCCAGCCGAACGCGTATGTGGAGCTGTTTCCCTCGGCGTCAACGTGCAGACCCTGCCGTACCTGTCACCGCAGGGTGGGCGGGGGTTGCGGGACCCCACCACACGCTGCCCAGAGCTCCTGGAGTGTTTATGCAGACCAAGTCTGGTCTCTTCCCTGCTCCAGCGGCTGGTATTTGCATTAGCAGCAATGCTGCTCATAAATTACATAGCTCCTTGGTAACCTGGAATTTGGAGGTTACATCAGGAATTATGAAATCTTTCTTTCGCCTTTCCGAGCAGAGCAGGATGTTAGCCATCGGGTTTTCTTTGGCTTCCTCATCTGCACATAGTTCCACAGTGTGCATAGCGGGTTCTGTGCATTAACGTGACAGAAGCTGTGTAACTGCCTGCCCCGGGAGCAAAGGGGAGCTGCGCTGACCCACCGAGCTTGCATCGTCCAGTTCTGGGCTCCTCACTTCAAGGAAGATGAGCAGCTGCTGGAGAGAGTCCAGCGGAGGGCTACGAGGATGGTGAGGGGAGTGGAGCGTCTCTCCTATGAAGAGAGGCTGAGGGAGCTGGGCTTGTTCAGCCTGAAGAAGAGAAGGCTGCGAGGGGACCTTATAAATGCCTACAAATATCTGAAGGGTGGGTGTCAGGAGGACGGGGCCAAACTCTTTTTAGTGGTGCCCAGTGACAGGACAAGGGGCAATGGGCACAAACTGAAGCACAGAAATTTCCGCCTGAACATGAGGAAGAACTTCTTCCCTCTGAGGGTGACGGAGCCCTGGAACAGGCTGCCCAGGGAGGCTGTGGAGTCTCCTTCTCTGGATTCAAGACCCACCTGGACAAGGTCCTGTGCAGCCTGCTGTAGGTGACCCTGCTTCGGCAGGGGGGTTGGACTAGATGATCCCGAGAGGTCCCTTCCAACCCTAAACATTCTGTGATTCTGTGATTCTGTGGTCAGGCACTGCCGGACACTTACGGGTGCTTTCTCAGTGTTAGAGGAGTTGAAACCTCTAAACCCGGGGGAAGAAGTAAATAACTGCTGAAGGTAAGAAGAGTAAGAGGGGCACGGTACTTGAAGTGAAAATTACCATTGCCTACTTCTGAGCATTGCAGTCTGGGACAGGAATCCCTGCAGAACAGCAATAGGTGTCTAGGGCATTCTGCCCCAAACCACTACACGGAGCATTAGTCAATATGTAAGTAACCATGACATTAAACAGTGGGTGAAAAACTGAAAGTCCTCCTGACGGTCTTCAGTGTGGAGAAACAACAGGATTTACTGGGGTGGAATGCAGTTTAAGCACATCCTGAAGGACTCATGGTGATTTTCAAATACAAGATGCTGTCACCTTCCAAAGATGTATATTTTTGAAAATAAATGAATGTGGTCATTGAAGGAATAAGAATTGTCTAGACAGAGGTGAACACGACACAACTTCATTTGTCATGTACGTAAGAGAATACAGTTATATTCAGGAATGCAGGTATCTGGTAATTTATAGGATTGGTTTTCCAGAAACGAAAACATCATGGGCAAAGTCAGTGGGTTAAAATACTTGAACAACTGCTCTTTGAGATGTTCCCTAAGACTTTTTGGAAGCCCTAAATATTTTTTCCCGTGAAGGGCAATGAAGGCAGCAAAAAGAGAAAACAGCAAAATGTAACAAATTGGGGGGAAAAATAGGGGAAATGAAATAGTACCAGCAGTTAGGAGGCACAATGCAGTTCACAAAGGAATATATCCATAAATATCTGTGGCCAGTTAGAAGAACTAATACAATTCTTAAATGTGCCAGGAGCACAGTAATTGGTAGCAATTTCATAGATTAGATGGAAATGGCAAAGTATCTGTCATAATGCAGAAGAGGCAGAAAGATTGAGCTAGTAGTCCTGTTTTGTCTTTGCACAGTGTGTTCTTGCCTGCAGTAGTAATGAAATTTCATTTCTATTATCGGTACTAAAAGATTTTTCAGTGGAAGCTATCTGATATCTTGGAGTGGGCAAAATCACTTTACCCAGCCAAACTGCAGGGTTTTGCTGAGGCAAAGTGTGGTTGGCTGGAGGCGTTTCTGGGGCCTGGGGGGAAGCTTCCTTTGGAAGAAAGCTGAGTAAGAGTAAGCCTAGAAACGCAAGGTAGTTTAGTCTGCGTTTGTGCTGGGCACAGCAAACGGAAAGGCTGAAATGTCGTGCGAGCAGTGGGTCAGTAAAAAGCGTGATCAGTAGTCCCTGCTGTTTCACGGAGAATAGACTGCCAAACTATCATTTAAAAACGAAGCAAACGCCATTATTAACAGGGATGGTAGAGAAAGACTTCTTATACACTTTTATGGGTAAGGCTACCAATATATTCTGCTGAATCATATTCAAAGTATTTGCTGTACATTTTTGTGCAGGTTATAGCCTGGACTGTGTCTCCAGCAGCTGTGATGTTTCTTGGCCTCCTCCTGTAGCATGAACCACGTAGGACGTGAGGAATCCCTTGCTTTTCTACTCAACTCTCCAATAATCAGCTAGTGGGAGAGGTCTCCAGTAGTGGCTTCCCAAGACCTTTGTAAAAGCTTTGATAGCTAAAACCGAAATAGCTTCTACCAATTAAAATAGCTACTATGAGTATAGAGACAACAATTATCTGCATCAGCAGTTTCGGTCAGCAGCTCCGTGGCAGGCTGGACACAAGGATAAGACAGGCTGTGTTTCATCTCCCCTTGCCTAAACAGGACCTGAAGCAGGACCTAAACTGGTCTCCTTATCCACTTATGCCATGGTTTACCTTCCTGGCAAAATCTTCCCGCTCTCTGCTTTGGCCCAGATGCGGCGTTCGGCAGCGTTTCTGCCGTGTGAAGTTGTCCTGGCCACTGCCCACACCGGGAACTGGCCCTGGGGGCAAGCGGTGCTGGTGGGCTCCTGGCTGCTGCCTGCCCTGGGGGCCACTCTGGGTGGGTCTCGACTGTTTTCTTCCACTCTCCAACACAGAATCCTTAAGGATGCACGTTACCCTTTTGGGGTCATGCTAAAAATTTTTGGTGGCATAAATGGCAGTCGGATGTTGAACTCCTATTAATTTTACTACGGACTGAGCCATCAAGCTGAAGTTTATGATGCTTTTTTCTTTAAAACAAAAAATCCTGGTTGATGTAACACATGAAGTACAAATACTGTTGCAGTTTAACAGAGGAATTCCCTGTGTCCTGCCCAGTGTGTTCTGAGTTCATTAGTAATGATTATTAAAAGTGCTCTTTGGGAGAAGACAGAACAGAAACCATGGAAACCGCAGGCACCTAGCAAATCAGGTGTGGCTTGTAAAGCAAAGGTTTAGGGGGGCGGAATTCAAATCCTGGAACTGTAATATGGGGGCTTTTCTCGATGTTTTGGAAGTTGGCCTAGCTACAGTTTGTTTAAAGTGCTTTTTACAAGGCCGCTTTAATAAACAGACTGTTAGCAGGTCACAGATCAAGGTCAAAACAAATCTAGTACAATCAAGATGAGGTTCAAAGACTCATTTATCTATAGTCCTGTAAATGATATCCTGTGGCTACATTAACTTGTATATCCTCATACTGATGCAAGAAATCTACGAATTTTTTTCCCTAGTAAGTTGTGAGTAGCACCTATGAAGAATATTACATTTTTTTTCTTCATTATTCTTAAAACATAGCTGAAGATCAAAGTCTGTTGTTGTGAAAGAGTATGACAAAAATGCACATTCTTTTTAGGCAGAAATACTCTTCTAGATAAGGATTTTATTACGTGCAGGACACAGCTTTTGAGGGGATTTAAAGTCGTGTTTTCAAGATGTAGATGAGCTTTAAAAGAATGTACCTCTTGACTTCTGCATTGGAACAATTCTAAATTTAACTTGAAAACGACATTTCTTCTCATGCAAGAAGAAATGCACACTCAGTAGTACTGCCTGGAGTGGTTCCTGAGGTTTAAACTGTATGTGAAATAGAGGGAAAACGATCACATTTCTCCTTTCAGCTCCCTTTTAATTTTTTATGTTTGTTTAGCCTTTCCTCCATGGTGCCCTGTGCTCAGTTTGAATGACCACATAGTTACCGTTCATCTGTCCCTAGTGAAAGAAAAAGCAATGTCAGTGTTCAGTAACAGAGGCAACAGTATAGGTTTTGTTTCTTAAAATGATCAGCCATGAAATACAAGAGGATGGAAAGAACTCTTACTTCAATTCCCCAGCGGCTGCCTGTATGTTAAAGCTGAGATGACAGATTTATTTATTGATATCCAGAATGGACACAATAACCCCTTCGCTTGTGCATGTTGACAACATGGATTTGCTCTCCACAAACCTAGCAATGTTTGTACAGAGAAGCAATAGCATATAAGTACTAAATTTAAGGCATAGTCCGCCAAAGATATTCTTGCCATCCTCTGTTTATTATGAAATCTATTTCCCAATTACTTAAGGCATTTTTTTCATTTAAACAGTGTCTGTGATATCAGCACACTATACTTTTTGCCTGCCTGACCATTGCTAGGTTTGGACCTGCTTGAGCAAAAAACTCAGCCTGTTATTATTGTCAGGTGTTGGACACCAAGGAAACATGCATTCACCAGCTTCCTCATACGTATACAGGTGCCCAAAACTTTCCAGACCTTCAGATTTGCATTTGCACTGTGCAAAAATGTAAGTGTAAATCTTGATGTCAAATGTTAAGTGCAAAATGAAAAAAAAATAGCTGCAATTTCTCTTATACTAGATTTTTTTTTAGTTACAGCAGAGCACATTTCAGTAACAATGTCATGTGCTGGTGTAGATACCTATTTCAGTGGGAGTTAAGCAGATATTAATAATGTGCTTTTGAAAATCCCATGGACTCACTTGGTACTTCTACTACTTAGTAAAATTAAATACTTTTGAAGAAATTGGTCCTGAGCTCCTGAATGAGAATATACTTCCCATTACTTCATTACACTCCAGATCAGTCTTGAAATGTTTGAAGTTCTAGGCTGAACAGCTTTGAGGTTGCTGAACCAAAGTCTGATGGAGAGCTGCTTTTTTCCATTTGTTGTTCTCTTAGAAGCAGGTTCCCTTTAAGAAGATGATCGTTCTGAACCTTCAGATATTTATAGTAAGGGGATCTGTTTGAGGCAAAGCAACAGAATAGTCCAAATCCTGAAAAGTATGCAGTAAAACACAGTCTTTTTTTAGATTTTCTAAAGTAGCAGAGGAAGAGGGAGACAAGACATATGTGAGACACTACATGCACCAGGCTTAAGTATCTGAGATGACCAAGCTGGTGTGGACATTCACAGAACTGTGGAATCACAGAATTCTTTAGGTTGGAAGGGACATTTAAAGGTCACCTAGTCCAACCCCCCTGCAATGAGCAGGGACATCTTCAACTAGACCAGGTTGCTCGGAGCCCCGTCCTACCTGGCCTTGAATGTTCCCAGGGATGGGGCATCCACCACCTCTCTGGGCAACCTGTTCCAGTTCCTCACCACCCTCACTGTACAAAAAATCTTCCTTGTATCCAGTCCTAATCTACCCTCTTTTAGGTTAAACCATTACTCCTAGTCCTATCACAGCAGGCCCTGATAAAAAGCCTGTCCCCATCTTTCCTATAAGCCCACTTTAAGTACTGAAAGGCTTCAATAAGGTCTCCCCGCAGCCTTCTCTTCTCCAGGCTGAACAGCCCCATCTCCCTCAGACTTTCCTCACAGAAGACGTGTTCCAACCCCTCTGATCATCTTTGTGGCCTCCTCTGGACTCACTCCAACAGCTCCATGTCTTTCCCGTACTGAGGGCTCCAGAGCTGGATGCAGAACTCCTGGTGGGGTCTCACCAGAGCAGAGCAGAGGGGCAGAATCCCCTCCCTCGCCCTGCTGGCCATGCTGCTTTTGATGGGGCCCAGGACATGGTCAGCCTTCTGGGCTGTGAGCGCACGTTGTCAGCTCATGAGCAGCTTTTCATCCCCCAGTACCCCCAAGTCCTTCTCGGTTGGGCTGCTCCCAGTCCCCTCATCCCCCAGCCTGCATTGGTAGCAGAGGTGGCCCCAACCCCTGTGCAGGACCTTGCACTTGGCCTTGTTGAATCTCATGGGGTTCACATGAGCCCACTTCTTGAGCTAGTCCAGGTCCCTTTGGATGGCATCCTGTCCCTCAGGTACGTCGATCACACCACTCAGCTTGGTGTCATCTGCAGACTTGCTGAGGGTGCACTTGATCCCACTGTCTAGGTCATTGATGAAGATATTAAACAGTACTGGTCCCAGTATGGACCCCTGAGGGACACCACTTATCACTGATCTCCATCTGGACGTTGAGCCACTGACCACTACCCTCTGGATGTGACCATCCAACCAATTCCTCATCCACTGAACAGTCCATTCATCAAATCTGTATCTCTCCAATTTGTGGCTATTCTTCAGAGACAGCTCTTCACACTCCATCTATTTCTTGATGTAGAGGGCAATGCCTCCGCCCGTCTTTCCCCGCCTGTCCCTTCTGAACAGCCTGTAGCCATGGATCGTGTCACTCCAGTCATGGGATTTGTCCCACCAGGTTTCAGTACGGGCAACTAGGTCATAGCTTTCTAGCAGCACAATAGCTTCCAGCTCCTCCTGTTTGTTGCCCATGCTGTGTGCATTGGTGTAGAGGCACTTCAACTGGGCTGTCGGCCGTGTCACCTCCTCACAGGAACACCCCTTAATTCCTTTGAGGTGTTTCACTGGTGATTCCCTCTTGGCCCCTATTACCTCAGGAGCCCCTGGCTCATCTCCGTAAGACTTCAAGCGTGCTGCAGTGCACCCAGCATGTCTCGGAGCACCAGGCTGAGGGTCTTTGCTAGCAGCCCGTCCCCCTAACCTTGGCATGTCATGGGCAAGCCTGATATAAATTATAAGTTACCAAGTTCAGGTCCCATCAGTATGAGCAGTTACAATGAGCTGAACTCTGCTGCTCTGAATGTCCTTCTGGACTGTTTCACGTATGTGTGCGTAGGCATTTGCATATATTTGAGCACATATGTGTGTACCTCCTTCCTGGGAGTGGAGGGTAGAGAGAAGGGGAAGGGGAAGAGGGACGTGTTCTTGCTAAGTTTCCTAAAAGACCTTCTGCGTAGTGCCGACTTCTGGGGCCCGACGGGTTTGAGGCTGAGCAGTGGCGTAGGAGCACGTTGTTGAAGCTCCCCATTGAATAGTTCATGATGGAAAACATTCACCATTCCCCTCCCTCAGTGTGTGTGGGCTCCGTAGCCCTAATTCTGGAGTTACAGTTTTTGTCCTTTCTCCATGTCTCTGTAGCTTTGGAGCGCGTTCCACCTGCGGTGATCAGCGGAGTGCAGATGGACACAGGTGCAAAGCGCGCGGCGCTGCGTGTGCCTGCGTGCAGCAAGGGCCTCCCGCTGTGCTGGCTCCTCCGCTCTGTGCATGCTGTAGCGGCCTTTTACAGCCGTTGTGGGATGACTTTGAAGACTGTCTGACACGTTGATTTCCGTGCATATGCACAATGTAGGTCTTTAAAAAGGCGTTTGTTCTGGGCAGCTTTTCCTGCTACTTGTTTGCTCTCATCTTGCATGGCTAGCTTCTTTTCCTCTCCTCACCCTTCCATTGTATTTTACTGATTTTAAAAATAAGACCATCAAGATTAATTGCCTTAATTTTAATGTTTACTGTCCCTTCTGAATAGATGATTTTTTTTTCTGAATTTACAGATCACCTTCTGAAGAGCTATATTTACTGCAAGATTGGTCACTAACACGTCATTTTTGCTAACTAGAAAAATTCTAAATAGATTTTAAAGTTTAACTCCAGAATATTAGATATGCGTCTGTGTTTTTTTTTCATAAACAACAATCTGCCAAAGAACCTGGACTGAAACGCCAGATCCCCTTCTGTGTTAGGGAAGCTGCCATGCTGACTTGTTTTGCCTTACGATTAATTCAGTTGGTGCAGGGAGGTTGTGTTTTTGTCAGGTGCTGTGTAGGGTGCCATCTCCTGCAGTAACTCCCACTTCACTGCACTTCCATGTTGTTAGAGTAGGTGTTAACTGGGTAAGACAGATATGGTTGGGATTTGCTATACCATAGGAATGTCTCTAGTTTCTGGGATTTTTTTGGCATGTGCAGTAGACTGTGCCACCTTTTGGGTGACTCTTACTTGCTCCTGGACTGGGAAGCCCTGAAGCGGCTTAAAACTAACTGTATGTTGTGTCCGAATGTCATTCGGAGCCGAGGTCTGGGTGAAGTATCTGTGCTGGGCTTTGTTTTAAGTAACCTGGGTCTTAGCCTAGGGACGTGACACAGGTCCACAGTGCAATGCAGTTCCAGCTGTTCAGAAAGTTTCAGTGGGTCCCTTGCAGTGACAGAGTCACATCTGTGAGTTTTTGCAGGATCAAGCCCCGGATCTAAGTGGTTAGAAATGTGGACAGCAGTTGTGGACTTTAAAATAGATTTAATTGCATCTTCTTATGTTTCATTGTTGGTCTCTGAAAGCTTTCCAGTGGCTTTTAGGACCCCTTCTAAAATCAGACATGATGAGATTCTACAAGATTTCAAAGTTTAGCTTTACCCAAAACTGTGCCAGTGTTTTCTGCCTGTCTTTCTTATTTAAGTAGAATTCAGTGCACGTTCACAGACTTGACAACTGAACTTTACTACAGCCTGAGAATGGTTTTCTGTGCGATTCTAGTACTGGAACATGTATGGAGGGATGGGGCTGTGCACCACATGTCCGTCTTCTGATGCGGAAGATGGTGCCATGCCAACTGGTGGCACTGCGGAGCTGGAGTCCCTCTGCTACTACATCCACATCTATTTACTTATAGCCTGTACAGTCAAACAGCGAATACAAGGAACAGCTAAAGATAAATAACAAATGAGGGCAACTGTATGCTGAATGTCTTTGGATACAACATTGGTGCTTCAAACTGTTTTTTGTCGCTGCAGTGCCCCTGAGGGCCATGCCTTGACATTGACTATGTTTATATTCCCTGTCTTTCTTTAACCAAACTGCTCCAGATCACAGCCAAAGGAGGCCTCTGGGTGCAATAAATCAACATTGGCTCTGAGGTGTCCTGGATACCTAGACAGGCTGAGTCTCTTCCCAGTCTGAACTTGGGAAGAGGATACACCACAAAACAGAGAAGTGTTGGACTGAAGTAAGTTACAAGCTGTCTGGAAAAGCTAGAATAAAAAAGCTAAAATTGTCTGGAATAGCTAAAATAGAATTTAGGCTTTCTCACATAAATCCAGCCCAAAGCTGGGCTGATGAGTTAGGCTAAGGTGAGTCTGGAGGGTAATGTACCTTGCCTTCTTTTTGAAGAAAAGGGGCCACCCTGCCTCAGCACAGCCATACTGGGGGATCAGATGTTGTTGCCCGGCGTAGTCCTGCAGGCAACAGTTTGGGGGCTTAAGTCGCTAGCTGTTATCCTTCTGTCGCAAATACTAGAGGTCTGTCACAGTAACGACAAGCGAGGATATTTTGACAGGCAGTACTGACAGAGGCAATTTATAGCCTATTGTGTGGATGCAGCTGCTGAGCACTCATACCCTGCCACCATCTTGGCATTCCTGACTCTATTTTTGACAAAGGATGTTTAGCCATGAATACCTTCATATCTCAGCATAATTTATATCTTGGCCGTTTGCATCTTTTTTCTGTTTCCTTCCTCCAGCTTTCCTTCCTTCCTTCCCATACTTCTCATCACACACACATATCTCTGGGGAAAAAAAGCGGGGGGGGGGAGCAAAATGAAGCTAAAACCATCATCACACACCATAAATACAATTCAGTAACAGAATGAATAGCTGTTTGGAAAATATTTACTACTGCGGTTAAAAATCTTTTTACACAGTTAATGGATATAGAGTTCCGCCGTGTTTTTAAATACCGTCCTCTCAAACTCCACTTTTCAGGTTTCCTTAGGATGGGGCTCACTACAGAAAGGATGTGCAGTGTGTCCTGCTGAGGCATTGCATGCCCTGTGAGCAGAGAGCTGGGGAGAAGTGGTCTTTGTACAGTTACATTTTACTTTATGAAATGATTAGGTTTACTTTCTTTCTAGGTAAGACACGTTCAGTCATGAAGCTTAGCCCCGTCCCACCGACCGTAAGCAACTTGCACAGCACCAGCACCCACCTCGGTCATGACATCACCCACATGTCTGAGCCGACCCACCTTGCTTCCCGCAGAACAGAGTTGTGTTGAAGCACGTCAGCAGGGTTGGGGTGCCAAGCCTGTGCCCAGGCTGCTGGCAGCCCTCGGGTGTCAGGTTGTCATAACATCACTTTTCTCCTTCGCTGTATCACACACAGGCTCCTTTTTCTGCTGCTTTTCTAGTTACTGATACGATTCCCTGACAATAAGATCCATGTTATGTTTGTCCCTATTACGGCGCAGACTAAAACCGACAAAGTAACACCCCATAAGTAATTGAACAGTGGGTGGAAAATGGCAGTAGGGTATTTTCCCAAAGAGAATTGGTTACAGTGGGGGTGAGGAAAGAAAAACTGAGTCTTATTCCATCCATGCTTTTTTCCCGGGGTACAGCACAGCCACACAACATCAAGGGCATGCTGTGCTGCAATTGCACCTAGCAGTGAAGGAGCGTGCACCCCGCGGGGCTGCCTGCTCCGAGGAGACAGCACCATTGCTGCACACCCTTGTTGGGCTTTCAGGTTGCTGGGCAATCAGCCCTAGGATCTTTGGAGTGATGTCCAGAGTACCAAGCAGTTTAGGTGCAAAGAACTGGTATAAATTAATAGTAAGTGACTTGTGGCATCTTGAAAACCAGCCTCCATTATTTATTTTATTTTATTTTATTTTATTTTATTTTATTTTATTTTATTTTATTTTATTTTATTTTATTTTATTTTATTTTATTTTATTTTTTCAGTTTTCCCTTGTTTTTCGTCATGCCTGCAGGGAGGCTCGGCCGCTGCCTGTCTCAGCACACAGGAGAAAATTTGGTGCAGCTGTGATTGACAAGGCCATGATGTCCTGTCAGGGAGGCTGTGTTTTAGAAATAAAATTGCTTGGGGAAATTGCAGTGGGATAGCTTCCAGTGAACTAAACTGAAAGTGCTTTTCAAACATAGGGATGCTCTTCCTTTTCTATCCCTTTGCCTTTATCCATCTGCAATTCTCGTGGGGAGGCAGAGAGGTCTCTGTTATTTCCTGGTCTATGCTTTTCTTCCCTCTCTCCTCTCTCCCTGTCTTTCACCACTGAAATATTTCAGCAATGCCAGGAGGCTGGTATGCCCCGGGAGGGTAAGAATAGTCTACAATGGCAGAGCTCACTCCTGTTGTTGTTTGTCTGCTTGCAGTTGTCTGGCCAGAGGATCCACAGAAGAGGTAGGAGCAATTGGATTTGAGACGCTACAGCTTTGGCAAGACAAACTGTCAAAGATTTAAGAAGATTTGTTCCAACATCCAAAACTAACAGTCCTGTTCAGATCATCAAAATAATCCTTCATCAGTAATGTTGTTGTGGCCAGGTTTCTCATTTCCATCCCATCCTTGACCCTTACCAAAGAGTCCTGTCTTTTTTTTTTTCCCTTTCTTTTCTTTCTTCCCTGTCTATGTCTAATCTTTGAAAATGTCAAAATCGTTAGGACATCAGGAGCTGGAAGTGTTGTGAGCCTGTTCAAACATGGAGCGCTGGGACTCGCTGGGATTTTTGATTGTCACCCTCAATTATAATGTGACTATTGTAGGTAAGTACTTTAAAACAGCTCTCTTCTTTCTTTTGCTGCTCTGTACCCTGAAGCCACCCAAGCATCCTACTGATAATTGACTTTGATTTCTAGCTATGCCTCTGTGATTTGTACAATAAGAAATTGTTATTTAGATATGTAATATGAGTGGTTGTTATTTAGATACATGATATGAGTGGTTAATGTATTTCTTAATCTTAAGCAGATTCCTACTCCTTCTCTGATAAATATTTTCTGAACTTTACTTAAAATATTCTGGCAAGGCTTTCAGATTTGGCTCTTCCTGGTGCCTGAGCTTCCAGGCTGTTGTAGGGATCATGGTGAAAACACACAGAAGTAGCGCTTTGTAACACATGAACTAAATGGTAGAACGTATGCAATAGCTTTGGTGATGAATTAAAAAGTTTAAAGACGGGGCAAAGAAAGCCCCTCTCTTTTACAGGAAGACGTTTGTGTTTTATTGCCATTGTGGTTAATTACCATTGCTTTTCATTCTTTATTTTTATAAACAAACAAAGTTTGCATGCTTTAAAAAACAAAACAAGACAGAATACAGTTGTTTTTTCCTCAGCTAACAGTTGCCTGAGTGCTTCTCTTTTTTTCCTTCTTATTTAAATAAGATGCTGTTCCTTTTTCATGGGCTACTTAAAGCAAAGTGTAAGCCAGAGGAAAACCTTTAAGGGCTTTTCACAGACCGAATTCACCTCCAGTCGCTGCTGTAGTTTGTGCCGTGCGTTGCAGGGAGCATCCAACTAAGCCACAGGGCGGGCCGTGAAGGGGCTCGTTCTGGTATGTTTAATCAAGACTGAGTCATTAGGGAAGGTGATGCGTGGAGGGGTTATCTCTGAAATGTATGTCATACTAAACTACTTCCTAAGGAGCCATTGATTTTTCTTAAGTAGAACTCCCTATTGTACATGTTCCAATTAAAAATTGATGGTGAAATAGCATGTAGTATTTTGAGCTTAATTAACTAATGTGCTTCAAACGCTTTGAGGTCCTCACAGGGAAAAAATGCTACCTAAGGATGAAACATCGCTTGCTAAAGATGACTGCTTCTCTGCAGCCGGTGTTTTCTATTGACCCACACTATGTCGTAGAGGGAGTAACAGTACAGCCTGTCACCAAAATGCAGGAAGCTGAAAGCACAGCAAAACCACCACTGGAGTTCAGGTGATTAAAGATAAAATGGAAAGGCCTCAGTTTAGTTATGGTTAGATAATACATTATTTTGCCAGGAGCAGCAGGTTTCCCTGATGATACCTCGTGTAGTTTATATATCCTGAACCTTTTTCCAGCTGAAGTTTTTCCACCTCAGAGCGCGGTTTTACTGTTCTAGCCCATAGTCCGTCTACTAGCCACAAACGGTTTATGCAGGGCATGCGAACGGCGTGCTCAGCACAATGATAGGTATCTGTCCCGGGTTCGGCTGGGACAGAGTTACATTTCCTCCCACTAGCTGCTGTGTTTTGGATTTAGTAGAAGAAGAATGTTGGTAACACTGCTGTTTTCAGTTGTTGTTAGGAAATCAAGGACTTCTTCCAGTCTCCCATGCTCAGCTAGCGAGCAGGTGTGCAGGAGCTGGGAGGGAGCAGAGCCAGCAGCCAGCCCAAGAGGGACAGTGGAAATATTCTGTATCATAGGCGTCGCACTCAGCTTATGGATAGGGGCTGGTGTGGCATCAGGAATCGGCTCTTCTCATTTCCATGAGCTCAAATCTTCTCCAGGAGTTCAAACTTTTCCTGGAATTCGGTGGTTTTGGGGAGTTTTGCGAAATTTGCAGACTTGATGAGTTTGGTGTTCTGCAATCACTGCTTGGGGACTGACTGCAAATCGGTCATCAGGGGGTGAGAAAAATTGTATTGTATATAGTTAGGTTCTCATATTCATTATTGTCATTAGTAGTAGTAGTATTGTTGTTAGTATTAGTATTTACTTTGTTGTCTTATTAAACTGTCTTTATCCCAACCCGCGAGTTTTACCTTTTGTCCGTTTCTCCTCCCCATCCCGCTGCCGGGGAAGGGGACGGGTGAGCGAGTGGCTGTCAGGTCCTAATTGCCAGCTACCGGGTTACACTACGACAGTATCGTACAATGCTGCAAAAATATTTAAAATTCACAATAGAATAGCTACTCTATTAGCTATGGGAAATAGCTTTATGGGAAATAGAAAAGAATGTTGTTCAAGACAATGCCTGTAAATAATCATAGATGTTATAGAAAAAATGCTTGGAGATCTGGATTCTTAAAAAGCCTTTAGAATGTGTAGTGATACTGTTTCACAGACTGCCTTTAGATCCTCATGTGCATGTGAGATGTGTGATCACGACTAATAACTGCAGGTTTTTCAGTGCATTTCTCAGCCATTAACTCCATATAACATCCTTCTCTTTAGTCAGTCTTGCTGTTTGTCTGTCTGTGGTAACACCTGGTTTCTTAACCATTTCTTAAAGCACAGAACTAATCTTATCACTCTTTTCTGTTTTGTTCTTTTTTTGCTTTTTGTTCCTAAGTGGAGTTTTTTTCCTCTCTTCTTGGCGTGTTTTAAAATATGTGAAATTAAAGCAGGGGATTATTAAATTAAATTACTCTTTCAAAACCATGTAGGGAACTAGTGACAGGACTCAAAAGGAAATTTGAGAATTTCAAGTACTAAACTTAACTTCAGGTGTTGAATTCTTCCATGTGTTTGTACAGAATATGTTTTTAATTTTTGACAATATAATAGTATATCTTTAGGCCTTCCTATCCAGCCCAGAAAAAGGATTTTTTTTTCCTTTTTTCCTTTTTTTTTTTTTAAATAAATGTCAGTAATACAGCAGTGTGAGCAACTTGACAAAAAACTTTTAATAAAAATCTAGCCCATCCAAAAGCCCTCCAAGAAACCATCACGAACAATACAATCTCATTCAAAAGATATGATACGTACGGTACCAATGCCTGATCTTTCACTGCTGTTGGTGTAATGGAATAAAGATAAGGCCTGATTTTTCCCACCAAAGTGGATGAGACCAAGCCCTACCTAAAGCCATTATATGAAAGAATTCGGGGAAAGGTGAAGTAAGAAATGTATGAAAAATGCCAAACTTGTAAGGCTTCACTTGGTGTTGATATCAAGACAGAAGGGAGCTTTTGGTCTGAATGGAAAGAGAAGCTGGGCACCAAGGTCAACAAATGTTGGAAGACATGATCAAGATGGGGCAACCAAAGAAGTGGCAGAGAGAAATGACGGGGTGTATATATGCACACACAAATGTAGATTTGTAGAACATTTTGCGTAAGTTTGCTAATAGCACCTGTTAACTAGTTCACTAGTAAATACCAGTCCAGACACAACAGAGATATTTTGTGGGCTATAGTAAACTTTACATATGATTTCAGGTCTGAGACCAAGAACAAATGCTATGTCATGGAACAATCTTTTGTATCTAGAAGAGTTTCACTACTGTTTTAGCTGATCTATTTTGTTGAAACAGGACGAAATTCAGGTGCAGAGGTATGAACACAAGAGTAAGCAAGAACTGCAACTGAAATGGCATTATTAATTCAATTGTGAACTCTTTTCATCAGATATGGACATGTTCAGAGTCTTTTCGTTAGGCTGAGTTTTCAGTTGGCATGGCTTATTGTATTCCAAACTCCTACACTGTGGAGTCCAGATGAAGGTTATGGAATGTGTCAGCTAACACATTTTCACATGAGTTTCAGTCCCAGGCAAAACCAAGCCAAAAGCTTTTAAGAAGGGAGACTGACTACAGAGGCTATTTCTTCAAATGTCTTCTGTATAGAGAGAGCATCACTGCATCACCTGCCTTCCTTTCCAGTGCTCTGACTCTTTTTCTTACCTTTTCTTCTCTTCTAGGAAAGATCTGGCTAATGTTAATAATTCTGCTGCGAATGGCAGTGGTGGTGTTAGCAGGCTATCCGCTCTATCAAGATGAGCAGGAGCGCTTCATCTGCAACACCCTGCAACCAGGATGCTCCAACGTTTGCTATGACTTGTTCTCTCCTGTATCCCACTTTCGATTCTGGCTCATTCAGACTGTCTCTATCCTGCTACCTTATGCTGCATTCAGCATTTATGTTTTGCACAAGGTTGCTATGTACATTGTAAGAACGCACTGTTTGGTGCAGGGATGCAAAGAGAGTAAGGGTTTATCGAGCCCCAAAGACCTGAAGGAGCTCTGTAGAAGTGATGTCAATCAGTTAGATTGTGGTGCAGACAACCTAAAAGTCCTGAATTTTTCTGGCGCGTATACTGTTCATCTTTTTTTTAGGACACTACTTGAGGCTGCCTTTGCAGCTGTGCAATATTTTCTTTTTGGATTTTTTGTTCCAGAGCGCTTTTCCTGCTACCATTCACCTTGTACAAGCACAGTTGACTGTTACATCTCCCGGCCCACTGAGAAATCCATCATGATGATTTTCATCTGGGGGGTCAGCAGTCTGTCCTTTCTGCTTAGCCTTGCTGATCTTGTCTGTGCACTCCGCAGAATGACAGCAAGAAGCCAAAAGAACAAGCTGCTGGCAAACCTCCAAGTAGAGAACGAGTGCATTTTAAATCTCGCCCCATTACAGCATGGCAGCTCTTCTCCACCTCAGAATCAAGACTGTCCAGTATCAAATAGCAGCCAGACCGGTGATGGCTCCTGCTCACTTCTCTCTGAAGAGGAAGAAGAGGCTGTTCTTCATCCCGAAGTGGTCTTTCAGCAAACTGGCAGCACTAACCTTAACAGCAACAGCAATAAGCCCTATATATCAGGAGATCTTGCTGTTAAGCAAGATAGCACTGAAGAACCCTCATATGCCAGTGACCGCCAAGGAGCTACATGCAGGCAAGCGAGACCCAGGCTTCAGCAGGACTTTGGTAAAGATACTGCCCTGACTTTGAGACCTCAGATCAAGTCTCACCTTGGAGTTTCTTCCTCTGTAGTTCAGAGCAAGCTTTTAGGATACTACCCTTCAGCTGAGGTAAAAAACCCCAATGCTCCATCAAATTATAGCAGTACTAGTTGCTTGAGGTCAAAAAAGTCAGAATGGGTGTAGAGCTCTGCGTGAACACTACCCTATGACCCTGGCAGGACACAGCATTGCACCACTGAGGAGGTTTCAGGCAGTTTCAGCTGGATCCCTCAGCTGAGGTCATGCTGCAGAGCCACTACTCTGCTATGTTCCTCCATTGCAGAGGAAGCAAAAACCTTGGATGAGTGTTTGAAGAATATTGCATTAAGGGAACTGTTCTTTGGAAAATGCAACATTTTTATGTTTTTCTGAGTGTCAGTCACTTTAAAAAGCTGTGGACTGTCACTGATGTGACTGACCTGGTTTTCCAAGAGTATGTGTGAACACTTGTTTAGCCTAACCTAGTTTTATTCAAAAGATTGAGCTTCGGAAAGACATGACTTTTAAACACAGTTGTACATTGTCTACTGTCAGAAAGGTTAATTTATCTTCTCATACTAAATTCTCCAAGCCCACTCTAAGAAACAATATTCAAGCAAGAAGAGTAGACAGTGAGCAAAATGAAAATGCATGTTTTGTAGTAAAGTATTAATGTGTAAAAAAACCCCTTGGTTCTTACTGATTGAAGGCAACACCATGGCAGTACCCTTCTCTGACCCCGAGGCCAGCTGGCCAGGCCTGAGTTATTCAACTCCATTAGCCTCCAAAACAGGGTGGCTGCATCCAGATTAGCTGTTGGGAATGGTCCTGTGTTTGCAAATGGCTCAGGAGATGACCAGGAGGTGTGGGTCAGAGCTGTGTCAGCTTGGCAGTGCAGGGGACTGAGCTCCAGTGCCCATGCCCTGGCACTACTGACTGTTCACTGGTGTAGATGTCCTACTGACATGTCTACACAGTGTTACGTGTCTCAATCTGAAACAGTCACACTAGGCTCTGGATTTCCGCAGGGCGATGGAGTCACCTGACCTGTTTTAGGCATCTCTGAAGGTGAGTCACTTTCTAGATATACCTATTTCTCCCAGCATTGTGATTATCTCAGACCTGGGCTTAGGGAAAATGGTTTCTACCTCGAGAGGTTATAGTGGCAACATCTATATCAAAGTGCTCACCCTCCTTGTCTGACAGACTTCTAATGCTAATCCTTTGAAAACGTGTCTAAGTTGAGTGAATCACAGAAGAGTTTATTACTGTCAGGCTTTGTGCTTTCCTTCAGTGTTAATTCTGTTGCATTTACATAAGCGTGGTCCAGCACTGAAGCACAGCAGTGCGTGAGCTGAATTTTCTTTTAGCTACAAGTCAGTGGGGGTTGAAGGTTGCATACACCTTCAGATCATCAGTGGGAGTGGATGTGGAGGAGCATGTACTCTGAGAAATATGCTGGTGGTAGTCTCTCACAAAACAGGTTATTCAGAGGGTGGCAAGAGCTGGTATTTGTAGACGTGGCTTGGAGCTGGAGTAGCTCCCTCTTCCTTTAGACCCATGCAAAGGAGAAAACAGGCACAGATCCAGTCTTGTTCTTACTCTGCTATGTAACAAGTTTCTGTAACAACTTAATGTCTGGCTCCTCTGTGCAGAAGATCAAGGGACAGCAGCTTTCACATTGTTCTTTTTCTCTCCTGTGGGTGCAGAATTCTTTAAGACATTTTGGCTCATAATGTCTGTGCATCATTTCTCACACAGGCAAGGTAAAGACTAGCACTTAATTATCGCTCATCTTCTGCATCCCTCAAAAGTTAGGTAGCTTAATAGGTGGACAGAACTGCTCTCTGGGTCGGGAGGCAGAATTTACTTCTGCCTGAAAAGTACTTTGGGATCCTGAGGTATGCTACAGAGGTTGTTAATTACTACCTCCTAAGGGAAGTTTTCCTCTCTATTAGCTGTGTTTGTTTCTTTTATCATGCGTGCTTATTGTGTGATTTGTCATTTCCAGGCTAGGAGCAGCATTAATTATTAAACTTAGGCAGAAAAACATTAAATATTTAAACTTCCCATCCTCCAAAGCCTCTTTAACGGGGTCTGTGCTGATTACACATACCATGACAAAACATTGCAACAATGAAACCTTTTATGATTCATTGCATCTTCTCAGCTGCGAGAAGGAATGCAAGGAACAAATGTGAATTCAGTCTATCGTGTACATCTCTCGGTGTGAGATATAAATAGGGTAGGATAAATAATAAATGCGTTGTGGCTGGACACAGTTTGCTTTTTTGTGTCTCTAGCTAGACGTCTCTTAACGACTAAGGAGCCTCATTTCAAATCAGAAAGATCCTGCTTGTGTCTGAAATGGAAAAGGAAATTAGTGAACTTCTTCCTTATTCTGTTTGCGGTTTCTTGTGAAATTGTGGCCTTTGGTTTGTGTCACTCAGCTGCAGACCTGGCTGCTTTTAGGACTTGTAGAGCCTTTGACTCATAATTCAGAGTCAGTGTAATAAGGACTTAATGTGTTTATAAAAACTGCATATTAAAAGAGCAGGATTTGTATGGGCTTTTTGCTGAGGAGTGAATAGAAGCTTCTGGCATTGACAACCTGCTGCTAAGGGAATGTCTCCAAGTGTCTTTTAACAAGTATTTCCAAGTCACATTTATTAATTACAAAGACATGTTTTTACAAACTGGGTGGATCTACTAGCAAGGGAAGACCAAGGGAAGATCTGCAGATGTGTCTGAACTATTCTGAGCTTCCACAGCTCCAGCAAATGAGAAGAGGTTGTTGGCAGGGGCTTCCGCAGCGAGGAGGAGGAAATGGGAAGGAAGAGCTGTCTGAAAGAACACAGAGGATCACCTCTAATTTCTCCTTATATTCAGTACCACTGAATGTTAAGGTACTGTGAAGAGGTCTAGTTGTCCCAGAAAGAGTGAATAGAAGAAGTAATAAATGTGGAGCAAGGAAACCACAAGATTTTCTGCTGTTTAACAAAAGATTTAGTCTTCCAAGTTTGTGAATTGGTTTTGTAAGTCCTTCCAGAACGTATTTCGTACTCAGAAAAATATTACAAAAGCTGCTTGTTAAGTTTGCCAGTGTGTCTTTAAATCTTTTCTGAACCCATCTAATTCACAAAAGCATGTCTGAAGATGTCTTGGAACCATGCTACTCCTGATCCTGCCCGCAGGAAGCTTTGTCATGCGTTCAGACAAGGCTGCCAGAGCTGCAGCGCAGGTACCACTTGCACCCTGACATGGGTTTGTGGAACAATACATGAGCTACATATATTGCTCATCCAGTTGGAACTGATCAGGAGATCTGTGATAAAATAGTTTTCACACGGGAAATAAAATTCTTAATGGAAAATTCTAAAATGCCTAAAAAAAAAGTTGTTTTCTTAGTATCTTCAACTGCACCATAGCACTTCTCTTGCTAGATAAGTATCTACTAGGCTGCTGGATACCCAGAATTTCCATGTTTTTCATGCAGCATAATTATGTATCACTGGGAGTTTCTGTAGTATCAGCACGATTTAAAGAAAAAAAAGAAACACTTTTTTTTTTTACCCCTAAATAGGACAGATTTAAAAACACTTTTTCTGAACAAAATTTTTCAATTTCTTTTGTTTTGTTTTAGTTTGGAACATGTTTTTTAATACTGAAATAGAAGCCAAACATGAAGTTTCAATGAGTTTTAATCACTTTTTCATCTTTCCTCACACTCTAGGTTGGGTCACTTTGATTTACTCTCATCAGCATAATGGAAAGCTGTGACTCTCTCTTCTCTTATGAAATACACTGTAGACACGTGTTGAGGGAATGCAAAATTTCCCATTAGCAGCAGTTGTTCTCTGTTCAGTTCAGACCAGAATAAGTATTAAATCTGAAGTTAACAATGTAGAGAGATCCTTAGTGTATTCTTTCAAGTTATTAAAATTATCTGCCCTTCTGTGATACATCATTATTGCAGTGATTATCTTTCTAGAAGGGATCATTAAAGAGGATATTAATTGCACATTATTTTATTTTAATGTCAAGATTACAATGGAGAGCAGATAAATTATTACTGCTTGTAGTATTTTAGGATAATAAAGCAATGCATCTCCAAAAATAGGAAAGCAGAGTAGTTGAAAAGGCTGTTCTTTAACTCCTGTCTTTTGTACTGCTTTTAATAGCCTGATGCTCAACTGATAGAGAAGTAATTTTACAATGTAATGCTCTTACATTGTAACTGAGTTGCTAAAATGTTCTGCAAATTAGACGGTTTCTGTTCAAAGTCATAGCATGAACTCTTGGCCTGTGATGCACAGAAATGCCAGTTTTGAAAAAATGAGTTCACCAAAGAAGAAATTGGATCGGGAAGTATGAACTGTGTTTCTACAATTAAAATTATCCAGCATCCGTGTAGCTAGATTACAATCACAATCTGCTTCGCTAACTTTTGCCTTTTCCCACTTCCCCTTCTGTTTTCTTCTATTTGGGTTGGACAGGCAGGATGTCCCGGGCCATCTCCACGACTATACTTTAATTATGGGAGTGCACATATGGTGCTAACTCCAAGGACTGTTTCATGATCCTGTGCCACTCACAACAGGGAAATGCCAGGAGACGGAGAGCTGTGTCTAACTCAGGTTCTGCAGCTAACGCTTTAGGTTGAGTATTGGACCAGCTTTGAAAAGCTTTCACTGATGAACAATTTGCTGAGTGAAGATGATGGCAGATTCTGAGCTTTTCTTTAGAAACTGAAGTTTATATATGGTGCCCTCAAGAAAGATGAGGTCAGATATCTGAGGTCAGCAATGAGAAATAAGTCCTTTCACTTCTGCCTTTTCTATGTATGTAACACTTATTTTGCCTCTGAGACTTTAGGCACCACAACTGGAGCGTGTTTGGGGATTTTCTTTCCCGGAACACGTTACTTTTGGCAAGGTAAATAACAATAACGGAAAGAAACAGAAGATTTTGACCTAGCAGAATGAATTTTTGCATTTTCCTCTGTGATTTCCTGCCTTTTCCTCATACTGAAGATAGGCAATATATATGTATTTTTTTCAAGAGAAACCAGGATAAAATGCTTTTAGAGCCCCACTAGGCTTGTTAAGGAATGCCTTCCTTGTCCTGACGAGTTAGACACCCACTTACACACCCACTTCTGCTCATTTCTCTAGAAGTCAGTGTGAGCGATTCTTACTTCTAAGAGACCATATACAGCACAATTAGCTCCTTCCTTCTGGTACCTGCTTTTTCCTGAAGATCTGTGCTGTCCTTGAAGGCCTACCGGAGATATTCCAAGGCAGGCAGATGGACAACTGATGTATATATAAGCTAGTAAATCCAAGCTTTTTTTCCGCTTCAGCAAGCCTCTTTCTAAAGCATTTTTCTGAAACATAAACACGGAATATCTGTAACACAGTCTACCAAATGTGATGCATTGATAGATATCTGTTTGTACAGGTTCACCAGAGACTTCCATGTGTGTCTTGGTGCACAGTCTGGAAGTGATCCCAATCTTTGAAAGACTGGAGAAAACCAGAGAATTTGCATTACAGCCCCACTCCTGTCTCCCACTGGTCACTCAGAACTGATCCCACGGAACACAAACCCATATGAAATTCAAAAGATGACCATAAATTAAGGAATGATGTAAACAAACATTATTTTTTGTGATAAAAATCGATAGATAGATAGATAGATAGATAGATAGATAGATAGATAGATAAATAGATAGATAGAGGTGGTAACAATTATCCACCTCATGGCCTGGAGTTGAGAGAAAAACAGAGATACTTTGATTTAGAAGAAATCCATCTCAGTTTTCTATGTCTGTAGCAACAGACTCTGAAATGTGCAGATAAATAGGAAATAATTTCTTCAAATTACCTGTGTCTAAGAAATACATTTCATGACATCTGCACAGAAATACTGCCAACCCCTTAGAACGAGAGTCTCATGTTTGCTATTTAGTTAGCTCTCTGTACTTAGGCAAAAATCCTTAAAATGGTACCAGCGTGGTTTAATCTTGGCAGCTGACACTTCATTCCTCCTCAGGACAGTTCTTCTCTCACAAAAAAAAAGGAGTTGATTAAAACATCCAAGCAGTTGCTTTATACTTACATGAGATTCCTAAAATATTCCTACAAGGTTCACTTCCAGAAACGATTTGGCTCAGCACACCGTATCTTTTGAGAAGTTTTGCTGGTATAACCCAAAGATCCTACAAATTAAATATAAAGGCTTCAGCAAAACATTCAGGCTGTTCACTTCTGTTGAAATGCTTGTTGATACCCGTGGGTAATATTCTTGTTGCACAGGACCTGGGGTCCAGCCTACTAGAAGATGGACACCAACTTAATTTAAGTATTGTTCCACACTGCTTCCAACACCAAATTCTGTACAAATTTTGCCCAGGTTTTGGGGTGTATGCGCAGACATCATAAGAGCAGTTCAGCTGGGGCACCAAAACACAGCTTTCAGGACTTTACTTTCCAGTCCCTACAGAGCTGCCCACTGCATCCTTGCAGGCAGCCTGCAGGCCCCTGCCAATACAGGCTGAACACCTTAAACGTGGAGTATTTCTTCTGTTGATTCATGAGAAACTAGTAGATAGTTGAAGTGAATCTTATGCTATAGGGTTACATTGAGAACATTGAGGGTTACATTGAGAACATTGAGAAACATTGGCTAAGGCCACCTTGCAGAGCAACCCTTAGTAGATATGTGATACAATTGCATGCACACCTCTGTGTCTGCAAAGTTAACTGTAGATAAAATTTTTTGGACTGGAGAATCAGCAACTAAAACTGGACTATATAAAGAATATCACAAGGCTATGGGTACCTCAGTCAGCACCTGACAGAAGATCTCACCTGACAGAAGATCTCAGCGACCATCTCAATGAGGACTGAGCTCCCTTGGTTGAGTCTTCACTGCAATTTGGCACACCACCATGCGATGTGCACATCAGTGTTTGCAGGAATTGGTTTGTAAAGAGAAAGTGCTAGCGAGTGTGAGCTACTTCCAGTTTTGCCAGTCTCTTAATAACCTGTCAGCCTCAATACCAGGTGGGGTCTCATGGTGCAGAAGGCTGTGGTTCCCAGTGCACTGGCTGGCACCCACATCGGGCTGCCCCAGCTGCCAGCACACATCTTGAAAAGCAGCACGGTACAGCCTCCACCACCCAGCCCGGAGTACCACTTCCACCATCTTCAGGATCTTCGGCAAAGTGTGTTTCCAAAAATGAGGCAGGACTTCTTTCCCAGACCGCCTGTGTTGCTGTGCTAGTTGTCTCCAACTGTGTCTGCCTTTGCTTTCCAGCCTGCCAGCAGAAGCTAGCCAGCGCCATGCAGCTACTGAAGAGGCAGGATCCTGGTATGAAAGATGACCCAGGGATAGGGAAAATGTGGTGATACACATGGTCTTTAGCTGCATATGGAGCACTCCAGCTTGCTGTCTTTGCCCTCTTTGCCTGCCTTCATCCCTTTCCCTGCATTGCGCTAGCGTGCCGAGACGAGCCGAGTGTCCTTGAGGCAAGCAATGGAAGATGCATACAGACCCCACTCGCCCCCTGGCCCTTCCAGCCTGCTCCGGCTTCGTGACAGGCCATCGCGTCTGCACCCTGGCCTAGCCCCCCGCATGCCCCAACCCATGGCAAGTCCATTTTCCAGAAGTGATTTCAGCCCCTTGCTTCAGCGTGACCTTGGCAGTGGCAATGTTTTGTGTCCATCCAGAGCCATCTCTCAGAGCCCTTCGCGTTTACCAGAGCTCGGGTGGTTGTTCTGGGGAAGGTGGCTCCCATTTGTACCTCAGTACCTGGCAATTCGAAGTGGACGCTGCCCGGAGGGGAGGTAGTGGGGGTCACAGAAAACTGTGAGGAAAAGCTGCCCTGCTTGCAGCCATAGGCCTTCTGCAGACCTTAAGCTGGCTTCATTGGCCAGGCTTATATCTGAGAGAAAAACCTTTGCAAGCGCTGCTTTAGACAGCCGATACGAACTCAAACATAGGCCAAGAAGCTTTATCGGCAAAAAAACTTACTGGAGACAGGCCTGCAGACATGAGCATGTTTTTGAAAATTCTTTGTTATGGATTTTCCTGTTAGAACGAGTTTGCCTTCCCATTAGGTCAGTGACAGCTGTGCTTAGGCAGGCAGCTGACAATCTTGCTTTGGAGACTGATCTTTGGATCAGGATCTCCCTTTGGAGAGGGACCTTTGTCCTTCTTTCGCAAATCTATGTATTATTTAGGTCCAAATGCATGGTGGTGTTAGTCTGAAGAGGTCTACAGCTGGGAAGACTTTTCATAGAATCATAGAATCATCAAGGTTGGAAAAGACCTGTAAGATCATCAAGTCCAACCGTCAACCCAACACCACCACACCTGCTAAACCATGTCCCAAAGTGCAATATCTACACATTTTTTGAACACCTCCAGGGATGGTGACTCAACCACTTCCTTGGGCAGCCTGTTCCAATGTCTGACCACTCTCAGTAAAGAGATTTTTCCTGATGTCCAATCTAATCCTCCCCTGATGCAACTTGAGGTCATTGCCTCTCGTCCTATTGTGAGTTACCTCGGAGAAGAGACCAACACCTGCCTCATTGCAACCTCCTTTCAGGTAGTTGTAGAGAGCAATAAGGTCCCCCCTCAGCCTCCTCCAGACTAAACAACCCCAGCTCCCTCAGCCACTCCTCATAAGACTTGTTCTCTAGACCCCTCACCAACCTCATTGCCCTTCTCTGGACACACTCCAGCACATCAATGTCCTTCTTGTAGTGAGAGGCCCAAAAATGAACACAGTGCTCAAGGTGCAGCCTCACCAGTGTCAAGTACAGGGGCACAATCTCCTCCCTACTCCTGCTGGCCACACTTTTCCTGATACAAGCCAGGATGCCATTGGCCTTTTTGGCCACCTGGGCACACTGCTGGCTCATGTTCAGCTGTCTGTTGACCAACACCCCAAGGTCCTTTTCCACTGGGCAGCTTTCCAGCCACTCCTCCCCAAGCCTGTAGCGCTGAATGGGGTTGTTGTGACCCAAGTGCAGGACCTGGCACTTGGCCTTGTTGAACCTCATACAGTTGGCCTTGGCCCTTCGATCCAGTCTGTCCAGATCCCTCTGCAGAGCCTTCCGACCCTCGAGCAGTTCGACACTCCACCCCCAACATGGTGTCATCTGCAGACTTACTGAGGGAGCACTCAATCCCCTCATCCAGATCACCGATAAAGATATTAAACAAGACTGGCCCCAAAACTGAGCCCTGGGGAACACCACTTGCCACCGGCCACCAGCTGGGTTTAACTCCATTCACCACCACTCTCTGGGCTCAGCCATTCAGCCAGTTCTTAATCCAGCAAAGAGTGTGACTATCCAAATCATGAGCAGCTTTTCATTATTTTATGAAAACATTTCATTACTTTGACTATTTTTCTTTAAAAAAAAATAATTGTGGCTTGCTGTCAGGTGCCAACTTCCCTCAAATCCTAGTGCACACCAGGAGACAGAGCCCCATCTGTCAAACACCCACTGATGGCTGTGAGGAATGGAGAACTTGTGGGTGTTTTTCAGCACCCTGTTTCCTCTGGGCTGACAGTCCTGCGTAAGTAAGGACGGAAGCTTCACAGCCCACGGACCTGGTGGGCATCCAAGTCTGGTCCCTGGCCCAGGCTGCACCCCTGTTGCCTTCCTTCTCCCCTCTGCCATAAGATGTTGGTGAGTTGGGGCTGGGCTCAAGCAGGGCTTTTAGGGAGGGCAGAGGGTTGCATCCACACAAAGCACCAGGGCTAGGACAGTTCCCAGACAATGTCTGTAAACGCCGGACTCAGGTACAGGACCTCCATTCCTCGTAGTTCGTTGCTCTTTACCAGTACTCAGCTTGCTTAGTTAATACAGAGTGTGCGTGTTTCAGGGAACATTAGGTTGAATCATGTCACTATTTTATTTGCACATATTTGCTGCTCTCTAGAGGAGCTGATGGAACTTGCATGGTTTAAGGATACATGGTTATGCAATTTAAGCCATCCTAAAATCTGGATAAATGAAGAAAACTGAAGAAAGAAAGCAAACCAAAGTAAACAATAGCCTCCCTAAAATGTTGCCAGGAAATGAAGCTGCAACAAAATAAATTTTAAAGTAGAACGTAAAGAACAAAGAAGTTAATATACTGCAAAGAGGGAGAAGAAAGCACATAGATATCATTTCAGGTGAAGGGACTGCCAAAAAAGTCGATACTAAAATAAAACCTTTTCAATAAATTATGATTATACTGCATAAATTATGTTTATATCAATCAAAGGCCCTGTCAAGAATAACCCCTCCCAAATCCTTAGCAGACAATGTGCCGAGTGCTTTTAAGGGGGTCAAAGAGGCCAGACCAGTGGCTAAGAAACAACCTCTCTGTTGAACAGTCAAAACTGTAAGTTGTACCAGCTTGTACAAAGACATGACAGAGCCCAGCAAAAACTGCAAAACTGAAGGAAACAGCAATTAAAAATCCACCACCAAGAAAATACTGAAATCTTGCAACAGAGAAGTGACTGATGATAAAAAGAATTCCCAGACTCTCCTGACAGGACTCAGCTCTAGATCAAGTCACCTACACTTGGTCGCATAGCTGTGAGGTTTGTGTCCAAACTCCCACCACTCTCCAAGGAGATCTGGGCAAATCCAGATCTGGGCTCCAATCAGCTGCCCACAAAAGGTATCCCGTGTCATTAGTTACCACAGGGTAACTGAGATATTCACCTGCGTCTTTCAGACGTGACAGAAAATTACAGGAGACCCCTGATCATTTGGAAAGGCATCTAGAAACTGGATAGGAGTCTCCAGGATCACCTGGAGCCTATGTCTGGGCAACTGAATTAAGGCCCACAGGTTTACTTTAGAGGGAATGGACTCACCTTCCAGGACCCACCGACTACATCACTGACACTCTATTGACTACAACAGGAGTTTATGTGATAGCTTACCTTTAAAAAAAACATGGTTAGATACCTACCTAGATGTCTTTGTCTTGAGCTGAACCTCAGTCTTCACCTAAACATAGCACCTGCAAGGGGGGGAAAAGAAGAGAGAAAAAATGAGAGTATGAAAATATCGAGAAATATTTAAGCAATGATCACAGCTTGAGAAGTATGACTGTAGAGGCTGTTATCTTTCACCAAATGTGATCGTGGTTTTGCTCAACAAAAGAGACAGAGAAAACGAAGTCAGGAGAATAGTCTTGATACTGACCTGGCATATCATACAATGTCAAACATTTTCATGGTAGGGTTATTTAGAAAAAGAGCAGGAAAAACAAAACCACACTGGTCATACCTTTCATAGATTTCAAAAAGACATCTTGCAAATCACCACTGCAACACTTTGAAATCTTCTAAAATGCCAAAAGAAAAACTGACACTGAAGTCTAACTTCCACGAGTACAGTCAATATGGCCACACAGCTGTAGACTGAGCTCTTTTAATTCTTATGTGTATTGTTGCTAATACCTTACTTGAGAGAAGTGCATAAAAAGAAGCACTGTAGTTCCACAGGAGTAAGCTAGGAGATATAAACACACAGCTAGACCAAAGCTTCAATGGAAACGAAAAGATTGTCCAGTGTTGACAGAAACATATGATCTCTTATTAAAAGAAAACACAGCACATCAGAATTTGCAACTTCAGCCACTGGTTCAAAAGACAAGATATTTAGAGGTAGACACATTGTGTTTTAGGAGACATTAAATAAAAATTTGTTCTGCCCAGTGTTTGTGACAACTGATTCGAAATGAAAAACGGCGGGAGTTTCTTAAAAGTAATAGTCTTACTTTTCTCAAAGACAGAATGTAGTATCACTTAATGTGAAATAACATATCCTTTTTCTTCCAAGACACTGCCATTATCTATATAATACCTTATATTCAAAATCTTCCATAATTTAGCAGAGGGTCTATGAAAGTTGCGCTATGAACATTATTCACTTTCAACTTCCACAGATTTTTCACTGTTGGCTTTTGGACAGAAAAGTCTACCCTGAATAATTCTTCCCAGAATAATTCTCCATTAATTTCTTTTAAGACATGCAGAAGTACATAATTTTATTTTTTTTTGTTCTCATCTATCCTTTTTTCCTGGAAGGAATTATGTTTGAAAGCACTGTGTAAACTCATGAGTTAAACCCTAATTCAGAAAAGCACTGTTGTTCAGGAAAACATTTATGCATATGCTTACTTTAAGCAACTTATAAAATCTCACTGAAGTCAATAGGACTTTGGCATGCACTTAAATAGTCCTTACCACCCTACATGCTTATGATCCACTTCTATTCAAGAAAGCAATCAAGCACAAGTTTCTGAATCAGGATCTAAAGGTATTCTGTGAAAACCATTTCTATTCCAAGCTCTACTAATAAATTAGGTTTTTTGTGATTTTGCTTTTTTTCATGAAGAATGTATAATGTGAATGTGCTTTGCTTCATTTTAAGCTGCAAAGGCCCATTTTATATACTGCTTGTTAAATCAGATTCTAATGATTCTTTCCCTCATGCAAATCTTTCCTCTCATTCATGGATTGTATTTAAATTCTGCTCAGCTTGCATTCATGATGCCTTGTCAGTGATTTGCATTGCTCTGATGCGTTTGCCCTGGTTGCACCCCTCACTCACTTTGGCTTGAGAACATAGAAGCCATAAATAACTCTTTAGCTGCTAAAAACAACACACGCAATTCTTGTACACTAATGAGCTAGAGGATGGCAGCAGTGAAACTTCTTGTGGGTCGCTGTGGTTTCCTAGCGCCCTGCTCCCTACCCGGGAAAGCTGTGGGTTTCCAAGTTGTTACAAGCAAAACATCGCTTCCCTACAGTTTTGCAAAAAAAGTAACTTCAGCTTAAAACCATCCCAACTGTAAAAGTGTTTTCTGCTGGGGGGAAGACAGGCGGGCAGCTCCCGGGGAGCGGCTGGCATCCCGCTCTTTGGCAGCTCCAGGCGGCCGCCACTCCGACCTCGCCGCCCCCAGGCTGCAGGGTCTGTCGCTGGGTGGGAAACATTTCCCCTTCCCTCCCAAAAAGTCAGGTTTCATTTTATTCCCACCCTGCACTGGGACAGAAAGCCAAAGCAAGTCATTTGTTTCATAAGCCAGGTCGCTACGTTTTCTGATTTACGCTGAAAGAGACTGTTTGGATTTCAACTGCTGCGAAGTGACGAGGGTGTCATGTGGAACACACCTCTTGAATCACGCCAGGTCATAGCATGGAAATTATTCTTTCCCCTTTCAGATGATGTGAAAACGGGACATTCTAGTCGTAGGTTTCTTTTTTGGAAAAAAATCAAGTAGAAAAAATAATCGAGACTTAGAAAAAAATAATTGAGACTAAGGCTTCTCGGTGAAAAATGTTAGGTGTAATTTAGCAGCGACAAATATTTGGAGGAAAGAACATCTAGCTAACGCGCTTAAAACACGCACGGAACATCTAACGAGTCGCACGGAAGGCAAAAACGATTGGAAAAGAACCTTTTTTTTTT
Source organism: Opisthocomus hoazin (assembly GCF_030867145.1). Lineage (NCBI taxonomy): Eukaryota > Metazoa > Chordata > Aves > Opisthocomiformes > Opisthocomidae > Opisthocomus > Opisthocomus hoazin. The sequence goes on from NC_134417.1 coordinate 79,667,003, forward strand.
TTCTGCACCATACTAACAAAACCAGATGGCATCGGAGAGATAGCCCAGCTTTCTTCTTGATGATGTATTGGACACGTTGCTCTGAAAGCAGCGTGCAGCGGGCAGAGGGCAGCGGGCAGCGGGCAGGGGGCAGCGGGCAGAGGGCAGCGGGCAGCGGGGACGGCGGCGCGGTCCCGGCCCCCCGGCCCGGCCGACCGGCGCAGCCGAGGAAGAGCCGCGGGCGGCGGGCGCGGGGCGGCGCGGGCAGGCAATCCCCGCGCTGCCCAGCGGAGGGCGCTGCCGGCACCGCCCGCCCCCGCCCGCCGAGCCGGCGCCCGCCCCCGCTCCTCCCGGGGTGCTCCGCTTCCCTGCCCGACGCACGCCCACAGCTGTTGTGCCCCCCCTTTTCCATCCCTGCCCGCCTCGGAGAACGGGGAGAACGGGCCGTTGTACCCTGCTCCTTCAGAGCCGGTGTCACGTCAGCCCCTCATGGCCCAGATTCGGGATGGCAGCCTGACGCGAGGGCCCCGCGCCCGCCCGCGGCGGCGGCTCACCCCGCTCCCTCCGGTCTCTCCGTGTCTCCAAGGTGAAGAGCATCGCCGCTGCCACCCGGGCCCCTGTGAGGGCTGGGGCACTGCCTGGCTGGCACAGGCAGCAGCGGGACTGGTGCTGGCGAGTGCCGGCTCCGCTGAAATCGGCTGAGGGATGTGGTGCGGTGCCTGGGAGACTGCGGGCGCTCCAGGCGTGCGGGCGGTGGCCGCCTGGGGAGGGTTCCTGGGGGGAGCTGGTGGGGAGGGCAGAGGTGCTAGGGCAGGCTTGTAGAATGGAGCGTTCTGGAAAGCACGCACGAGCCAGGAAATCCGGGTTCTCCCCTGAGACTTGCACTGAAGTTTCGTTAGCCTGGGTGTTACTGCAGTTCTTGTCTCCCAAGAAGAAATTTGACTGTTAATCACTAGTGAATGTAAAGTGTTTTGAGATCATAGATAAGAGACCTGTAGGAGTGAAAAAGTATTGTCTCAGCCTTCAAAAAGCTTGGTTCAGCGTTTGACCTTAGGTACCAGTTTCTGAAGTGACCTGACTATCCTTAGTCACCTCAGATTACGGCTCCACATTTTAATACCAGACACTAGTTATTTCCGTACCACCATAGCATTTATGATGTGTTATCCTTTCTGCTGAACTAGTGAAATTCATACACCTGATTACAGTAATGATGGGCATTTACAAAAGCTTAAGTAGAGCTGTCTGAACATTTCTAATTGAGTTCTCCTAAAGGCTGCCCAGAACTCATCATGACTACGTGCAGGGAGTCCACTTTGTTTAGTGTCTCTTCTTTGGACCGTCATCTGTAAATCACTTTCCTTATTCTTCTTAGGCTCATCCTATTGCTTTCAGGGTGACCTTTGTTGTGCAGCCTCTTTAATTCTAGGAAGAGGTGTGCTATCTTCCCAGTATCATCTAGTTTTGGTATGCAGGGCAAAAAGAGAGGGAACACAGCCAGCGGGAGCAATGGAAGAGAGATTGTTCTTCCCTTGCTTCCCCGTTGGGCCAGAAGCTGGTCAGGCCACAGTGGGTGGGAGTGGAAGAAGCAAGTGCCCAGAGAAACACAGGCCGCGTGGCTCCTCAAACAGGGTGCAGGAGCAGGGCATGCTACGGGCAGGTTGTAACAGGCAATTTGGAAACTGGTTGTGATGCTACAAGCTGGTTTGACTGGCCCACACTGAGGAGCATCTTTTGGCTTTTTTCAACATCCATTATCACCAGTTTGCTTTTCTCCCACATTAGGTGGCCTGGCTATCCTGTATAAAATTCCATGTCTTTACTGTTGGAAGGCTAACTTACTGGGCAGGCTAGGTTCGGCTCTTGCACTGCATGTAGTGCTTGTGAAAGAAGTACGTTGAGCACAGTCACAGGGATCAAACCGTAGTATCTTATTTGTATTGAAGCTTTTGTACTTCAAAGTGGACCTGGGTTTCTCCCAAGGACTCTGATATTTCTTTCTCAACTATTGATTCCTTTTTAAATTTGGACATGCTGCTTTGGGTCCCAGTACTTGTTTCCTCTTGTGAAAAACTGTTGATTTTTCCTGCAAGTCACCTTCAGGTGTCTAGCAAGGTGTCTGACCGAGTGAATCTGGAAGAAACCTGGGCTCTGAAGCTGGAGTGAAGCATGCTGTGCATAGCATGTGCCCAGAGGCCCCCCTGCCTCCAGATTTCCTACGCCACCTGGGAGACTTTTTAGGACTAGTCAAGCACATTTGAAGAACTCTTTAATGGGTGAGCAACCCAACACTTTAGATATTCTGTAAGAAAGAACAAAAAAAGACTCCTTGTGTGCCAGTCTCAGCCTTCATAGCCTTCTCAGAAAGCATGGCCACATTCATTTTATTTCAGTATATAAGAATGTCCCAATTCCTCCCTGCCTGAAGTCCCTTCCCTGCCATGACTGATTATCAAAGCTCCAGGGAAGCTTCTCCAGGGAAGCAGGTTTCAGGACACCTCTAGGCAGCTCCCAGGGGCTCAGCAGCAGGGTCCAGGGGGGGTGGGCTGTCCCTCCCCAGGCTCTGCGGCACTCCTGGACTGCTCTGACTCTGGTTGAAAGACCCACTGGCAGCTGGGCCAGCACCTTCGGGGAGGCTACAGGATTGTTCCCTCCTTACAGCACGAGGAGAACAAGCCACAAGATTTCCTTTTGAAGCTGGGACACGTAAAGCAGGGAGCGGTCCTGGAAAAAGAAGGAACACACTAAAGGTATGCTGCTTACTAGAGAAGAAAGAAAAAAAGATGAAAATCCCCAACTATGTTTCTCTGCTAGCTTAGTCACCCTCCCGAGCAGAGCAGGCGGTTAGACCTTTCTGTGAGCTGTAGCAGGATCTTGGTTGCCCTCTCTCCAAAAGTTGCCACACAAGCTGTCCTGTGGAGCCCCGGCAGTGGTAATAAAGTGTTCCCTTAGCTCTCCCGAGCCGGGGTGGGTGCCGGGGAGCGTGGGTTCTGCCCCTGCCCATGGGTGAGCCCATGCCGGCATGGACACCGAGGGCACTCCTGCTCCTCGGTCGCAGGCCCGGGCCACGAGGCAGGTGGGTCTGGTTTTGGTAGCTCTCTGGCAGAGTTAGGGAGAAGGCAGTTTATCATCTGACCTTGAAAGGTAACATGTAACTCCTGCCACCTCACCGATATATTTTGCATCTTCCTAGCAAATTTATCTTTAAATTCTGATAAAGGGTATCATAATAATTTGAAGTTCTGTGTAACTGTGGATTTTTATTTCTTGTATGCCTCAATGCCTTGCTGTTGGTTTTTTTTTTTTTTCCCTAGACACAAATTTTATGTTGATTCACAAAAATCTGCACTTGTACATTAACTTCCCCAGCACTGTTTGCTCAGATCTGTGTTTCTAGCAGTTTGAATTTTGTCTCATTTTTATTCGTTTAACCTTTGCAATAATGCAAATGAATAAAAATGAGACTCAGTCACTTCCAAATGCCAAAGTGGGCATCTTGTTAACCTAACTAGCTCGAAGAGTGCTTTCCTGCCTAAGTCCACCTGCAGCAGCTCTTGGCTCATTCCAGGGCAGGTTAAGCCACAGAGCTACTTCCTATTGTATACTAGAAATGCTTTTACGGCAGCACTAGCAACCTGTTCCAGCAGTCTTTGAGAGACCTACCTAAACAACCGCTCACAGAGCAGTTGTGGCTGTACCTCCCCTCGGTCTCCCTTGCTAGAAACCACTGGAAGGGAAGGATCGCAGATTTTGATCTGAGGAAGCGATTGCGCTTCCATACACCGGGCTTCCTCAGCAGGAAGAAGACCTCCACCTCAGCCCCACTGACAGCAGGGAAAATTGCCACGTTGATTTAAATGTTTCAACAACTGTCAAGAAGTGTTTCCGGCAATACAGGAAAATACTGGTATACAGTATACAGGTGTGTCAATATTCTGACTGTGGTCAATTGGTGTGTAAATAGCCCCTGTGCATAAATCCCAGTGGAACATCCTTTGCATTTGAGAAGTTAAAATCATTTTTCCCTCCAAGGAGTTAGAGATTGGCATTTTCAATTCCTCCTTTTCATGATCCCAGTAACTTTGTAGACGTGGAGGAGTCTATTAAATTATGGGTTCTTTGAAAGGGACACCAATAATCAAGTCAGCGCTCAATGGAACAAGGTTTTTCCCACAAATCGTGATTGATATCTGTGTCATTAGTAGGGTAGCTGCCCATCTCTTACCATGATTGACAGGTTAATAAGGGACCTGGGGCTATCTTTTCACTGCTAGCACACAACCTAACCAATTGCTTTTAAATGATTGCTAATTTGGTAGAATATAAGCAGAAGGCATAAAAATATCTGGAATAACATGTAGTGCAGCTTTTACTCATGGTATTCCAAGGGGTCCCGTTTTAGAAAACAGATTAGAATGTCATTAATAGATTTTCAATTTTTTTTCAGACACTTAGTTTTTAAAGAAAATCTTGTAGTTGTTCTTTGGTTCAATTAGGAGCAAAAGAGAAGGGAGTTTTGTAATGCAATTGTCCTGTAAAGGAAAATGTTTTAAATTGGGGAGATTATGTGAGAAGACCACCTGTAGGGCATTCATAGCTCTTTTCTATAATGCTCCAAGCCATGCCTTGCTGCCTGCAGTCTGGCTAACAATGCAGGGAAAAGCTGTTTAAAAGGCTGTTCTCCCTCTTCCCTCTGGTGTTCACTAACTGTTACAAGTCTTCCTCTTAAAATAAAATAAAAAAAAAAAAGTCCCAAGTCCCTTTAATTGAAGAACTTTAAGGCTCCATGGTGGCCAATTGGTCTGCAACAAGAGGAACCAGGCAGCAGGGAAAGAAACTTCAGACTATACATCACGTTCGGGGAAGAGAAAAGATCAAAGTTTTCACAAACTCAAAAGAAACCAAGTTCCCTACAGATTAACCCTATTCATTTAGCCCTTCTTAAAGGAATGATGTTCTGAGCCACTGGGCAGACAGGTAAAAAGTTCAACAATTGCTAAAGCATTCTTCTGCTAATTCAACAGCCTTCTGCTCAAATAAATTAGCTTAGTCCTGACAGAAGAACAATACCTTTTCTCTTGAAAAAGGACCATATTTGATATACAAAAGTTAAGTATGAAAGGTTAAGATGTTAGTTTAATCTGTTAAGGAGAGATTGATCTAACAAATCTCAACTCGCTGTCCCACCGTCGTACATGATCTATGAATTTAAAACATTAACCTCCGGCACTTCAGCACGCATCCGCGGAAAGGCAGGTGCTTACAGCAGCCTAGACAACAGATAGGCAGTGTGTGCACATTCCTAAAATAGCACCCGTTTTAAAAGGACACTTAACATGCCATGCGAGATGACTCCTTTGTAAAGGCTCAGTGTAAAGACGCTGTCATCTTTCAAAAAGCAGGGGAGAACTATGGTGAGGCACCTCCCGGTTTTGGCAAACACTTTTTTCAGAGCAACTTCAGTTGAATGACTTGTTTTCCTTGTGCCTACGTTTCTCACCGCTTCAACAGAGGCAGCCATCTATCATACAGCAATGGCTGGAGCATGAACGTAGCTCGTCCTTTATAGCACCACCTGAAGACATGGCAGCTGGAATAACCAGGGCAGGAGTAGGGGAAAAGCTTGAAAAAGTCATTTATCAAAAGTCATTTTATTGACAAAATAGAATACTCATATTTGCTCTTACAGGGGTAGCCTCTAAACTTTTTTACAAAAAAATTTACAGACTGTATAGCTTTGGATATATACATATTTTACACATCTGTACAAGGTAACAAATAATTATATAAATACATCCTTTAATGTAGGAAACCCGTATTTAGCTGGGGTGTATAATTAAGACATGTTTTGATTCAGTCTGTGTTGTAAGGCATTTGCCCGGTCATCAATATCCCAAAAACCTGCAGTCCCAGCAGACTCCCACCTCAGGATGGGGGGGGGTGGTGGGGGGGGAAGACCCTCCCTCCCACGAGTGAGGAGCTGCTGTCAGTCCAGAGTGAATCAGAAGCCGCCGTGCCCTGCGCTCTGCAAGACACGGGTGAGCCCCTACCCTCCTCTACCAGCAAAATAATAAGCTGGCTCCTTGAAGGACACGCTCCCGCATATGAATGGCGTGGAAGGAGGAGGGGGCCGGAGCCCGGGGCCTCTGCCAGCTGCATTGTTCCATACAAGCGGTGGCTAATAAGGACCATTAGGAGTTCATTAATGGCACCAAACAGTGAGGGGGCATTTTATGCAGGCCGGTGTCCCTCACTCCCTAACCTTTGGCCTCTCTCCCCCTCCTCACACTTGAGACAGGGGCATCTGCTTGGGGTAGGAGACAGAGCTGGCGGTGCCTGACCTCCACGTCAGGCCGGTACTGACGTCGCTGTAGAGGGAGCCACCGCCTCCAGCCCCAAGTCCTCCCGCCGTGGCGATGGCCGCCTGCCCGCCTGCCCCGGCCCCTGCGCCCCCAGCCACGGCGGCACCTTTGCTGGCCCAGCAGCAGCGGGTGCAGAGGGCCCTCCAGGACTCGAGGGTCTTGCCAGACCAGACCCAGACGCCGGAGGTGATGCCCACCACCAGGCACATGAAGTACTTGAGCATGAAGACAGCGTAGTCGGGGCGGCGGGCCTGGTCGGGCTGCTGGTCGCGCAGGCAGGGGCAGTTGTGCGTGGCCTCCCAGCGGGGCCGGTTGTGCTGCTCGTAGAAGAGGCAGGCGACCACGCTGGCCGCTGGTACAGTGTAGAGCACGGTGAAGAGGCCCAGGCGTATCATCAGCTTCTCCAGCTTGTGGGTCTTGGTGGGGCCGCCCTGCTGCTTGATGACGCTGCGGATGCGGAAGAGCGAGACGAAGCCGGCGAGCAGGAACATGGAGCCGATGGCCAAGTAGATGAGCAGCGGCGCCAGCACAAAGCCCCGCAGGTTCTCCAGGCTCTGGTTGCCCACATAGCAGATGCCGGCCACGGGGTCGCCGTCGACGGAGCTGAGCGCCAGCACGGCGATGGACTTGACGCTGGGGAGCAGCCAGGCAGCCAGGTGGAAGTACTGCGCGTAGCCGGCGATGGCCTCGTTGCCCCACTTCATGCCGGCGGCGAGGAACCAGGTGAGGGAGAGGATGACCCACCAGATGGAGCTGGCCATGCCGAAGAAGTAGACGAGCAGGAAGACCACGGTGCAGAGCGCCGGGCCGGTGCTCTCGTACCGCACGTGCTCGGCCCCCGCCAGCTCCGGCTGCAGCTCGGCCGCGCCGCCCGCCGCGCCGCGCCCCCCCCCCGCCGCCGCCGCGCCGCCGCCCGCCCCCGCCGCCGCCGCCGCCCCGGCCCCCGCCGCGCCGCCCGCCCCCGCCGCGCCGCCGCTGCACGCCACCTTCTCGTGCCCGGCCACCAGGCGCACCAGGTAGCCGAGGGAGACGAAGAGGTAGCAGGCGGCCAGGAAGATGATGGGGCGCTCGGGGTACTTGAAGCGCTCCATGTCGATGAGGAAGGTGGAGACGGTGGCGAAGGTGGAGAGGAAGCAGAGCACGGACCAGAGCCCGATCCAGAAGGCGGTGAAGGCGCGCTCGTCGGGGCTGAAGTAGGGGTTGTGGCAGGGCAGGGCGCAGTTGGCGATCTGCCCCGTCTTGACGCGGTTGTACAGCGGGTGCCGTTCGCTGGACACCGACACCATGGGCGCCCGGCACTGGCAACCCGGCTCGCAGGGCGGCGGCGGCCGCGGCGGCTTGCGCGGGGCCTCGGCCGGCGGGGCGGGGGGGGGGGGCGGCGGCGGCGGGGTGCGGCGCCCGGGCGGGGCCGCCGGGCCTGGCGCCGCCGCGGAGCGGGGGCTTGGCGGGCGGCGGGGCGGCGGTGGTGAGGTCCGTGCGGTTGTAGTCCATGCAGAGCGTGTCCGGGCTGCCCTGCTCGGGCAGGCGGTCGCAGCGCATCCTGTCCGGCCAGGCGAAGCCGTACTGGCGCATCAGCGGCGCGCAGCCGGCCTTGGCCCGCTCGCAGACGCTGCGGCAGGGCGGCAGCGGCTTCTTGTAGTCCTCCAGGCAGATGGGGGTGTACATGCTGCAGAGGAAGAAGCGCAGGTCGCTGGAGCACTGGATCTCCACCAGCGGCCAGAACTGGTGCACCTCCAGCCCGGCCTCGTCCTGCGTGTCGTGGTTGAACTGGTTGGGCATGTAGGTGTAGTTGTAGCCGATGCCTTTGCAGAGGGGCACGGTGATCTCCTGGCACGACAGCTCCTTGGCCGAGGACGAGGAGGAGGCGGCGGCGGCCGAGGCGGCGGCGCAGCCCGCGCGCTGCAGCAGGGACAGGGCGGCGAGCAGCGAGGTGACTTCCAACAGGTAACTCCACTCCATGCTCGGCGGCGCCGGGCGGCGGCGGCCCCGGCTCCTCTCCCGTCCCGCTACAGCACCCCCCCCGCCCCGGCTGCCCCTCGGGGGGGCGGAGGGCGGCCCCCTCCGCGCCGGCCGCAGGTGAGAGGGCTCGCAGCCCCCGCGGGGCTCCGTCGCCCGGGAGGTAGGCGGCCCCGCGGGCACCCGGTCGAGGGGGAGCCGCCAGAGGAGGGGGGGGGCTCCGCTCACGGAAGGCTCCTCGGCCGCCGTCGCATCGCTCCCGGCGGGGCTGGCTGCGCGGGGGGAGGGGGGTCGCCGCTTCTCCAGCGCCGGCCGGGCACGGAGAAGTTTCGCCGTCGGTCCCCGCGCGGCGCGCCCCGCGGCGCCGGGCTCCCACCGCCCCGAGCGGGCGGGCAGCGGCGCGGCCGGTGCCGGGGCGGGCCGGAGCGGCTCCTCCCGCCTGCCTGCCGCCCCCGCCCGAGCGTCGGGCTCCGCGGCGAGCCGCCCGCCGGCCCTCGCTCTCCGCCTCACCGCCCGCTGCCGGCGGGGCGAGCCGGGCGCCCCTGGCCGCGACCGCGCTACCTGAGCCGCGGGGCGAGCGCGGCGGCGCCTCCACGCAACTTCTCGCTCTCCGACCCCGGCAGCGCCGCTCCGGCCGCCGCGCTCTCATGAATATTTATAGAGAGCGCCGCCTGGCCCCGCCTCCGTGCCCTCGGCCGCCTATCAGTCGGGCCCGGGCGGGGGCCGGGGGGCCGGCCCCAGCCCTCCTTAAGGTGGAGCCGGAGCCCCGGCTGCGGGCCGGCCGCGGTTTTTTCTCTGCGCCGTGGGGGCTCCGGCCCGTACGGGAAGGTGCGGTGCGGTGTGCGGTGCTGCCCCGTGGAACGCTCCCTGCCGGGTGCGTGGGCAGCGGCAGGCAAGCCCCGGTCCGGGCTGCTGCAGGGCGCTTCCTTCCCCTCGCACGGGTTCTCGGCCACCCCAGGTTCGCGCCGTCGAGAGCCGGCACGGCTGGGCGGCTCGGGCAGCGGGCGCGGCCCTACCCGCGTGCCGCGGCGCGCCCACGCCAGCCACCCAGGTTCCCCCGTGGGACTACGGGGAGCGGCCCCGCGCGGTTCGAGCCGGTGCTCCTCCGCCCGGGGAGGTACTGAGGTGGGCTGCGGGTGCCCGGTTCCAGCCGGGCCGCGGCCGCTCGAGGCGCGGCGCGGTGTCTCCTGGCGGCGGGGCGCCGCCGCGCGAGGCCGCAAAGGGCTGAGGCGCCACGCGCGCGCCTCGCTCCCCGCGCAGGCGCCGCCGCGCGAGGCCGCCCCCTGTCCCGCCGCTCCGCCCGGTGCCCGCCGCCCGCCGCCCTCCGCGCCCGGGGCGGCCCTGAGCTGCCCCGCTGCTGTTCGCCGCCCCGCTGTGGGGAACGGGGGGGAAGGAGGAGGGTGTTTCGGCGGCCCCTCGGCAGCCGGGCCACCTTAAGGGGAGCGGCTGCGGGCGGCGGGCTCGGTGCGCGGCGGGGCCGTCCCGGGGGGTTGTCGTCCTCCCAGGACAGGGCGTTTGTTCGCTAATTGCGGCGCCGTGCGGAGCTCACGCTGGGGCTTTAATGGCTGTGATGGCGGGAGGGCGGCGCGGCGGGGGCTGCCGTCCGGCAGCGTGGAATTCCGCCCTTCGCCCGGTTTCGACGCAGGGCCGGGGCGGCGGGGGGGAGGGAGCCGGCCCCGGGGGGGCGGTCCGGGAGCGGCAGAGCGGGCGCCGGGACGGAATTAAACGCGTGAGGCAAACCACCCCCGCCCCCCGCCGCGGCTGCCGGCCGTGCTGGCGGGCTGCGCTCCTCGCCTGTCCGCCCCGCCGCTGGCATGGCCTGCCCCGGGGGAGGAGACGGGCGATGACGGGGCCGTCAGCGCGCCTGCTGCGCGGCCATCGCGGTGTTGGCGGAGCCCGCTGTGCGGCCAGCGCCCACCTGCGGGCAGGGCTCGGGGCCGTGGGGCGCGTCCCGCTGCCGCGCGTGGGCTGCGGCTGCTGGTCAGAACGCGAACTTTCCCGCGCGCAGGAGATGGCTGCTTCGGTGCTGATTCCCCTCCGGGAAGAGTGCTGGGGATCGAGCGGTGCCCAGCGGAGAAACCGGGATGAGAGGCTTCTCCGGCTGAGGGCTCCGTGGCTGACAGAGGCTGAAAAAGGCTCTTTCCAGCCCTGGATGCGATGCTCCGTGTTAAGCAGTGGCTGCTGGGCTGCTGGCTGCTTGGAGGGTGCCTTACTGAAAAATCTGTCCAGAATGTAAAAACGAGTGAGTCTGGGCGAGTCTGTAAATTACGGCTCTGTCAGGGTTCCTGTTGCCTGTTACAAAGTACCTTTTTACGCTGAACTTCAGCTCTACACTACAGAGACAGCAGATGTGAGGTGATGGCTTCCAAAAGCAACACAGATGCTGTAAAATTTCCATTGCAATATTTCAGCAAGGAAACTCAGGAGACGTGCTGAATGCTGCAGTTCAGAATTAGACTGTAACTCCCCTAGAAATGAGAGAATACCAAGTTTCTCAACAGTACACTTGGCTTCATTTTTACTGTCGTTCGTATGCTCTTGTTTTCTTACAGCATGAAAAGAAACCCAGCACAGCAATAGAGTGTCTTGAAGCAGTTCAGTGATGACAAAATTGATAATCTGGGACTTTATGGCAATTTAGTAATGACTGTGCGTGCAAGCTCCCTAGTAAGACCATGATAATTTTTGAAATTGTCTTTCAGGTGTATAGAACCGCACAGCTGTGGGGAGGCTGCTTTGCTTGATGTGACTGAAAAGCAGCCTGGGTAGCTCAGGACTGTGGAATCGCAGCCCACTGTGTGTTTCTTATACACTGAGACATCCCTGAAGTCAGTGGAACTACCGAGATGAAGGAATCAAGGGTCAAGTCCTTAAAATGGTTTGTGTGTTTATTCCAGAAAATACAGCAGCTGCTCTTTCTGAAAAGCTGAGCTTTGCTATAGCAATACAGATTGCTTTAGAGCACCTTTCGCAGGGATTTCAAAACAGACAGCCAATCCTCAAGTCATGCAGGAATATAAATGCGGCAAGGATGTCACAGCTGCTACAACCTTTTGCAGACCTGTAGGTCTGACAAGTAGATAACACTTCTACAGGTCTTTGTTGCCACAGATATTCATGCCTCTCTTATCCAAACATTCAGGTTTGTCACTGGCCTCTCTAACATAAGCTTAATTTTTGTGTGCATCTAAGGCTTTGCATTTGGGATTATATAGATCACACCAAAACAGGTAATGGTAACTACAGGGCATTTTAGTTTGAGGTTAGTAAATTGGCTCTTGATTTTTTTTTTTCACTTGAAAGAAAAACACCACATAAAATCTATGATTTAAAATGGTATTTTGTTTATTTAAAGATACAGATATTTAGCTTAGAAGAGTCAGAAATTGCTTTTTAATTCCCACCTAATGTTCTCCAGTAAATTTTATTGTGGCATTGTCTGCATTGGATAGGTCAATGAGTAGTGCTTTTATAAAAATGTTTGAAAAGAAGAACTCGGTCCATGGAAGTTGTTCAAATAATCTTGTTAGAATGAAGCCTTGACTGAACGCAGTAATTTCATGGGTTAAACCCAGAAGGGGCTGTCTAGGCTGATCTCCTTCCTATCGCAGGACACAGAGCTTTATCCAGCGACTGTCTATGCAAGTGCTGGTTAGCCACAAGACATAGGGGATTTTGCATGGCCGATACAGTGAACAACACCATGAAACTAGAAACTGTGGAACTTTCTGAGGACAGGGTAAATGGGAACAGGAAGAAAGAGTATTTTTACAGGTGTGTTCATAGACATCTTACCGTGTTCAGCTTTTCCCTAAAAAGTACCCATGAAAAGTAAGAGAAACTGTTCTTTCCAGTCCCATCGTTTTCTCTCACATGCCAGCTGCAGTCCAGAACTGAGCGACATGATGGGCAGGCCAAGGGTGGGAAGGAACACGTTGATCTCTACTTCTGCAAGTCTGCAAAGCAGAAGTTACGAGTAAAAATTCAGCACTGTGAAACCTGCAAAGAAATAGGGATGGGAGAGTACAGTGTGCGTATATATCTTATATTTTGATAGATATTTTTCCTTTCACAAAAAAGTTGAACGGGGTTGACACATCTTCTGAGGCAGCCTGCATTTTACTGTGAATCATGAGAACTTTTTGTAGACAAGAAGAACAGTGTTCTGCTTACATCTTTTCAGGGATGTCAAAGCTGATCATGGATGGGCACAGTACCGTGATGCTACTGTTGGTCAGTGGGACGTGAGAGCGCCTTGAGGCAAGAAGAAATTACGCTGAACACAACCTGCTGCAGTAGCTACTGCTGGACTGCAGTGAGCAGGCGGCAGAGGAGGAGGAGAAACTGCTGGAAGAGTACTTTGCTGTCCCCTTACCATAAAGGAGGATGACAAAGTGACTGATCAGTGCCACGTTCTGAGGATTGCTCCAACAGTGAAGCTGCAGGCTGTGGACATGAATGTGGCTGGAGGATTTTCTGCTGAACGTAGGAGCAGACCATGATGAGGCTTCTTCCTGAAGCTGCTTTGGATGTGTGGGCTTCGCTGGAGAAGCAGCACGAGCAGCAGAATCAGCATATAGAGTCAGTGGGGACAGCAGTTCAGCATGAGGGCAACGTTAAGATGAACACATATCGAAGGGCTTACCTTTGTTCTCCCACACTACGCAGTTGATGATTGGGCTGCAATGTATTTGCCAACTCAGTGTAATTGTACATTGCTTCATTTCTCATTGGTGAAACAATGCAGAAAGAGGGAATGCAAGAAAATGTGTATTATAAGGATTATGAAAGAAAATAAATGTTCTTGAGGGCAATCTTTTTTCATTTTCGTTAATATTATTTTTTAATTTTGCCCATTATTTAGCAAGCTTTATACCTTCCTGCACTACAAATTGTAATACCTTGTGGTGTGATGTTTCACACATGAGAAATCATGTGACTTTTGAAGGTAAATTGTCTTGAGTTAAACAGTCCGTTGATTCATTGTCACTGTATTTGGAGAATAATACAAATATCATGCAGTTAAATTGCAAACCATATTAAGTATGTATGGACCTAGTGAGTAGCGTTATCTTCCTCTGATTGCCCGGGTAACCATTAATTTACTTTCTGACAACTGCTAGAACATTAGTACATAAATGCACCCATGAATCTTGGGAAGCTTATGTGGATTCAGGCTGGCAAGGAGAGGTTTAGTCTCTGGCGATAATATAAGAGTATACACATGCACCACTGTCTCCTAAAAGTCAAAGCCTGTCCAGAAATCTAGCATGCCAGTGACTTCTGCGGTCATATTTGTGAGTCTCTCTCCGTGTTTCATCAAATTGTCGTTAATGCTCATATATACTCAAATGGCACATGTAGCATCATTACTCCCAGCATGGGTTGGGAAGTCCATTTGGTCTTGGAAGCCTGGGGGTATAAAGCCCTGCAAAGCTTCTGGTAGTTACCTGCTGCTACTGCGTTGCCACCTGACTTACTTGACTGAACCATAGTCATCGGAAGTGGGCAGCTGCCAAATAAAAATTATAAGCTGGCTTGAAGATGGTGTGGTATGCATGTATCTGTTCTTTCCTGTCGGATCTGCTGGAGGAATTAAGGCGACTCTATCTATTAACTTGACCTACTTAAATTTATGGCATCTGTATTTGGGTCAGTTGATTATGGATGGGGTAATAGCACAAGTAACTCTTACTGACTCTGAGTATTGATACTGAGAGGGTAGAAGGAAGAACCACAACAGAGAAGCTGGGGAGTGCAGGATCCTCTCTCTTATACTGTAAATCAGAGTTGGAGTGGCTCGGTTGCCACAGTGCAAGGAGCCCTGGCACTCCTGGCAAGAAATATAGCGCTCTCCTAGCTGATCCAGCCTGTTGGGAGTAGACACGAGAGAAGGAGATACGAAAGACTTTGAGCTAAGGGTCCCCTGTCTGCAGTAGGCTAATCTGGGCTGTCGGAGACAAGATTAGGCAGCGTAGTCCGCTTTGACTTAGTAACTTTTGCATAAACTATGTGGAGACGTTAGCTTACATGTTTGGCTTCTCACATGCTATAAATTAAATGAGGTGATGCACTTATGAGTGGGAAGTGAACTGAAGAAAAAATGACACTTTGCGTTGAAAGGCATGGATAAGGATAAAAGCCAGATATGAGAAAGCGAAACTTTGTGTAACTGATTTGAAGAGGAATGTGTGTCGTTAAATCCTTGAACAATACAAAGTTGTTCATAAATTCTGACACTATTTTTTGCACCTCGTAAGTCAGTAATAACATAATTTAAGGGAATAATGTTTTGCATACACGTTTGAAGTGGACATTTTTAAAGTTTCATTGTTTCCAATCCCAACTTTTGATGGAGGATGCATAGTAGTAATTTTTAAAATATTGAGTGATAAAAATCACATGGAGAAATTCTTACTGAAGTTACTCATTGCCCTGGAGTTAAAATGGAAATAACAAGCATATCTTTCATCACTCATTTTGAATATTTATTCTTTGTATTTCACTTGTGCTAACCGAATTTTTTATCTCTGGGGTTAGATCCTGACTAATCCTTCACTGTGCTAATTTTGCTGGGACGACACAGAAGTGGCTGGTGATTCCAAATATGAATAAGGACAGCAGGCTTGGGCTTGTGCTAATTTTGATGAATAAATTGGCCTTGAGAATGACAAATTGTGTTAGCACTTTATAACGTTAGACAGTCAAAGATGTTAACTCTGTGCAGGGAATCAGCATTAGGCAGTGTTTGGAACTGCTTACAGGGAGCTCTCAGGTGCCTAGTCTCAGCAGAAACTCACTGTTAAAAACCTTTCTCTATTTTTTGTTTTAATAAAAGAATGGTGTGATTGAAAATCAAATTGTTGAGAGAAATTTCACTGTAATAGCAAAATGTCCTTCCTTCCATTTTACCCACTGAGTTTTTAATAAGGATATTGCTTTGCCTGTTCCTTTGAATTTTGCTGGTTCTTAGTTGGTGCTAATGATGGCAGTAGTTAGTCCTCTGTCTGTGTGATGGGGGAAAAGAATGTAGTACCCCACTGGTGTAAGATTTTTTTTGCATTGTCTTTTGTGGGCTCACAACAGTGTTACAAATGATGCAGGTCTTGGTTGATTTCTTGTCTTTTATTTCTTTTATGTATTACATTTTTTATTTGTACTTACTATTTTATGTACACATTTTTATTTTATTTGTTATTTTATGTATACATTTATTTTGCCCTCGGGGTGGGGGTGACTCAATTGTATGAGTACGTATGCAGCTCTGAGGTGCATTAGGAGTAGTGTGGCCAGCAGGTCGAGGGAGGGTCTCCTTCCCCTATGCTCTGCCCTAGTGAGGCCCCATCTGGAGTACTGTGTCCAGTTCTGGGCTCCCCAGTTCAAGAAAGATGAGAAGCTACTGGAGAGAGTCCAGCAGAGGGCTATGAGGATGATGAGGGGAATGGAGCATCTCTCCTATGAGGAGAGGATGAGGGAGCTGGGCTTGTTCAGCCTGAAGAAGAGAAGGCTGCGAGGGGACCTGATAAATGCTTACAAATATCTGAGGGTGGGTGTGAGGAGGATGGGGCCAAACTCTTTTCAGTGGTGCCCAGTGACAGAACAAGGGGCAGTGGGCACAAACTGAAGCACAGGAAGTTTCGTCTGAACATGAGGAAGAACTTCTTCCCTCTGAGGGTGACGGAGCCCTGGAACAGGCTGCCCAGGGAGGTTTGTGGATTCTCCTTCTCTGGAGATATTCAAGACCCGCCTGGACAAGGTCCTGTGCAGCCTGCTGTGGTGACCCTGCTTTGGCAGGGGGGTTGGAGTAGATGATCTCCAGAGGTCCCTTCCAACCCCTACCATTCTGTGATTCTGTGTGGCAGGAAACAGACACAGGGGAGGAGATGGATATTAGAAATTTGGTTCTAACGTTGTCCCTGGTAGTATTAATCGGGTGCTTCTCTGTCTTGGTCTGGTCAGGGTCTGTTTCTGGATGAGAGGCTTTCAATTCTTCAGTGGATTGTGGGGTTCCAAGAAAAGGGGTGATAACAGTCATAGTGGGATAGCTGTTAGTCTCAACTGTTTATTGCACTAGCCTTATCAAATTTATTCCTTCTAGTTAATTCACTGAAATAGAGAGCCCTGAAAGGGATTAATAAACGCAGTATCTCATTTTCTTGCTACTTTGCCAATTTTGCTATACAGAATTTTTTTTATTACAGATTTCTTACCTAGTGAGTGTAGCCATTGCTTGATGCTTGTCTTTGTCCTTTGATTTTGTATGTTAGGCTGGTTGGTCTTTTGTAACGTAGGGCTCATACACAAAGTTATGCCATCAAACAAGTCCTTATTGTTTTTGTTTGGTTTTAGCTTCTTGGCTTTTGAACAGTCCTGCTAACAGGATCGCTATGGAAAATTTGAAGCATTTTACTGCTGTTTAAATTTTTTCTGAGTTGTGTGTGGATGGATCCAGGTGCCGGGTTTGAATCTGCGGGTTAATGAATAAGACCTTGCTTGACCTGTGAAATTTCCTGCATGAATTTTTAGTAAAAAATGCCAAGCTTTTTTCATTTTTGTCTTAATTTTCCAGGAAAAACTACATGCTTTGTCTGAAAACTAAAGCTTCTTGATTTGAAATGTTACTGTGTTCTTCCTGACATCATCTGGATGCCTGCTGGTCCTATCCTGCAAGGCTGAGGCTGTGGTTGCCTACCACCTGCAACACTGTGCCGTGATCTTTCTGCTTTGGAGGACGTGCTGGAAGTAGAGAGTCCCTTGAAGTGACCTATTAGTGGAGTTGTTATTTAAATGGTAAGTCTAGTTGCTAGAGGAGATCTGCCACGTAAAGCAGGTAAGCCACAGATTTAATGAGATGCTATGCTAGAATTTCTTAATAACATTTTTTGTTTTCAATCAAAATATTTTGGTTTGTAAGTTTGGCTTTTTGGTAAGAAAAGTATATTTGCAGAAGCACATACGTAGACATGCAAAAAAAAAAAAAAATCCGACCAAAAAGTGTTTAGCTGAAAGCCTCGTTTCCCATCAAAAATAGAAGCAGTGGAAAATTTTCAAGCAGCCATATATTTAACCTCCTTGGATCAAAATTCAGTTGTTGGGTTCTCGGAGGCTCACAGAGGTTTTTTGCTGCTTTTGTTAGGGTGTCTGTTTTTTCACTCATGACATCTGCCTGCTTTTCCAGCTGTATTCAACCTTGTTATAATTCCTGCTATTGCAGCGTTTTAGTGTGCTTGGAATGCTGGTTCCCACTGGACTCCACTTGCTGGGATATCTGCAAACTCAAAGTTTCTTTCAAGGGGTGCGTCAATCTTGCTTTTTTATTTTGGCTGGGTTTTAATAAGCAAATGTGGGTAGCCATATCCACTGTCCACTGAATATACACAAAACATAGCATCAGTGCGATACAGTTCTTAGTTCCTTACCCAAGGTAGCCTTGTTTTGGGTTGTTGTGGATGCAAACAGTATATGTGAGTTTAAGGTGTAATGGGCTAAGTCCTTGAAAGAGAATACCTGTTGGGCAAGCTAAACAGATAAATCATGTCAGTCTCAGGAATTCGTGAGTAGAATATAGTTGAAGGCTGGGGAGTTACTCTGGGGAAATACTGTATTTGATATCTTTGCTCATACTCTCTTCTCTTGGCTCTGACTTGTGGCTGTTTTTGGAAGCAGGATAGTTGCCTAATGGACTTTTGATCTGAAATGACATAGCCATCCTTGGGTAAGGAGAAATACACCGATAAATGAGTAAGTGCAGGCTTTGGCAATCTGAAATTCAGCAAAATTTATCAGAAATTAAACTCCTCCCTCCAAGCAAAGTGTAAGCCAATTGCAAAAGACATGAGCGTGGGGTTAGAGAATTTCATCTGAATCAGTTTTAATTCTGGACTCCCAAACTTCCTGTTGATTTTTTTTCTTTTTTGCTTTTGCAGCTTCCATTTCTCTTTCATTTCTTCTTGTAGCGTCAAGAATTTGCTACAACTGTGTCTTAAATACAACTGTGAGCCTTTTTGGATGTTCTTCTGAAGCTAGTGGGTAGAACATTAGTGTAAGAATTGTGCAGAGCTCACTGGACTTTGTATTAAGACAAGAAGAGAAAACAAAGCAAATACTGAAATTCAGGGAGGGAAATTGTTAATATGACCTACATTAGTTTTAGTATGTGCTATGTTCTGTCATTAGTTCAGTGCTAGAATGCAATTTGTAGCCAGAATCTATCAGCAACTGGCAACATGTGGTGTTCCTTAAGCAAAAGTTGATTGTTATTCTTTATTGCTTGCTTTGCATCTTAGCACTTTTACAGAAGTATCTTTCCAGATATTTTTAGCTTTGTTTTCATGGCTTTTTAATTTAGATTGCTTCATGACTGCTGAACAAGACTATGCTTTTTTAACCTTCACAGGTATTAATGATCAAATCTGTAAAAGAGCATATGCTTAGTTTTGTAAGACAGCAACTAATTTTTTTCTGTATTTTTAATAAACTCTTCAGAAGTTTTACGATTACCTGAAAGTAGATATATCTAGTTACACTTCTGTATACTTAAGTTTACTTGGTGGTTATACTGACCAAAATAGATGGGGTATCTTTTATTTCTTTTCCTGACAGGGTATATGTTTTTCCTTCAAATTTCTGTCAGCAGAATTTGATTATATTATATTGTCAGTAGATGACCAGTAATTTCCCCTCTTCTCTGTTATTATTTTAGAATTATTTAAAATAAATATTTACAAGAAAAGATAATAGCCAGACTACATTGGAAAGGAAGAAATAGTTTGAGTATTGTTGAGAAAGAGATTCATCATACTAGTACCAAAATTGTGGTGGGAAGGAGGACGGAGAAAGGAAAGCACAATATTGAGATATATGGGTGAGCTCCTATGGTATCACTTTCCAGCTGTGCATGTGTGGAATCCAAATACTTTTTGAAGCATAGTGCTACACAGTCAATTAGCTCTACTACTACTACTACTACTACTACTACTACTACTACTACTTCTTTACATTGTATAACGAAGAAATTTTAGTACATTAGAATTCATGATTATGTCCATGTTTTCCTAAAGATTCAGTGAAAGTGTGTGAATTGTGCAGTGATGGATTGTAATCCTGTCTCTAAAGTGTGTCAAGAAGAGTGAGAATAGTGCAGCCTCTCTCACATTGTTTCTATGCCTTAGTCTGAATCTTAATGATAGTGTCAAGAAGTGAGAAGCAAGTAGAATTGCCAAATCTGTCTACTCTCTTGGAACTGGAAGAACTGGGTGCGAAATAAACATGTATTCACAAGTAACTGGACCGAGACTATTAAATTTTTTTCATTTAAGTAGTAGGTAGTAACGACTTAAACTTCGAGGAAGAGACAAGATTACATCCTGCAAAACTTTCTCTTGCAAAACAGTCTATCCTCACATCCGTGATCCTGGTTACTTTAAGTGTCTGCTTGCTTGAGAAAAGGTTTGTCAAATCAGGTCTTTAAAATGGGAGAGGGAATTAGGAAGCAACAAACAAAATCCAGCTTGCAGTGGGAGTTAACTTCAGGGGATGTGGGGCAGAGAGTGGACAATGGATATCACCGTCTTTTCAATGTTCAGTACTATTAAAACTGTTTTTCTTACGGGTAACCCTTTATTATCACAGAATTTATGAAAGAATCATTGAAGGAAAAAGGTATGGTAAAATACATACAAGGAATCTTATGCCAAAACTGAGAAACTTAAAGGATATGCCTTCTACAGGTTTAGGAAATGATGAGAGTAAATTAAAAAAGTGTTTCTGTGCTTAAAAAGCGTAATTGCTGTTGTGTATATCGGTCTCTTGTCTATTTTATACAGCTGTTTGTGCTATTTCACTGGTGTTTTTGCAAAAAACAGTATTTTTACAAGGGTCACTAATTTGGGTTGGGATAGAAGAAATAGTTGTTAGTTTTATGGCTGGTAAAGCTGAATATCATAATTTGCATGTTTAAATAAGCTGCTTTGTCCTATATGTAAAATAAAATAACTTCAGCATGCTTGGTTTTGTAATTAATAAAAGTAGAATTGATCAAAAATATTTTCCCTAGTACAGTGTGTGGAGATTAGGTTAGACTGTGTTACAGAATAATGTGGTAATAATGATTTCCTTATGAGAGTACAAAAGCAGCATCTAAGTTTCAGCAGACGTTTATTGACACACAGCATCAGTTGGGAGCCCCATCAAACTTCCTGTTCTTTTCTGTTTACCACCTTCTGCTTTTATTTACAGTCAGAATATCTGTTAATTAGCCTCAGGTAGAGCCAGTTCTCCTAAGAAGATCTCTTGTCTTCCTGGTGATGGCCCCATGAGGTGACCATGTACATGCAGTCTGTGAGTGAATTAATCTTGAACTCATTAATTTCAGTGCCTGGTTCAGAAATGTTTAACTGCTGGCTTGGTTTCCTACTTAGCAATTTGTATTTGAAGAATTGCGGGCCTTCACTCCCATTGACTTCAATGTCGTGAACACATCCCAGTGAGCTCTCAGCATCTCATGGTTACCTCACCAGAAGTCCTATTTTCTTGTGTTTTTTTTGGTTTGCTATGACTGGACCAGAATGCAGATAGCTCTTTGGTGACTTCTAAGTAAATGCGCTGCATCCCTGAGGTTGTTTGCCTAGTTTTCATTGCACTGTTGCAGAACAAAATTACTCCTCCACTTCCTCAGCTATCTCTGTCGCACTTTATCTGAATGCAATATTTTGCAAAAAATCTGATGTAACGGTGCAACGCCTGCATCTCACAAAGGGGTGCTCTGTAGGGAACCATACTATTTTATGGAGTCTCAGCAACCTCAGTTAGACCTTGTGCTGATACAAAGCTGCTTATAGCCACAGCCTGAGTGCTAGAAGTGGTGGTTGTAGAGTACTTCTCTCACAGCATGGCTAATTTATTAGAAAAGAAAAAAGTTGCAGTTATATTTGCAGGAAAAATTCAGGAGCGTGATTCAGAGATCTTCTGCCCAAGTCTGCAAGGTATGCTAGAAGTGCTCTAAGAGCCATAAGCTGATCTGTGCACCTCACTGGGGTGTTAGAAATCTTGCAGTTTCGGTGTTAAGGGTTGTGTTTGTTTCAGCTGAAACTTAAGAAGAGAAAGATTTGGCCGCTTATGTACACAGTCAACTGTAGGTAATGTGTTAAAGTGATGACCAAGTTCCTCACTTTTGCCAGAATGCCGTTTATTCCTTCTCTGTCCTCCAGTTGAGGAGTAGCCAAACTCTAAAGACCTAAGTGTAGGTTACAGGTGCCCTAAGTGTAGGTTACAGGTGCCCTTGAAATCCTGCCCAGAGCAAGTGCAAGTATGGAAAGCCATAAAGTACACTGTGGTAGTATGGACATTTTTGTAATTTAAGGAGAGCCTTACTGATAAAAATTCATTGCTTTAGTTTAAAAAAAAGCAGTAATAATAATGACCCCCAACCCACCAACCAACAGTATAGTTCCTGGAATATATCAGACTTTTATACTGGAAAAGTACCTCAGGGTAGTATGACTTTCTCTCTTCAGTGTGAAAGTATTTGTGCTGATCTAAAACATTTTATGCTGGCACAGCTGCATCCTGATGTCTGATTTAGTGGATAGACAGACCCAGGTGAAATAACTTTGTTTTAAAGGAATTAGAAACCCTAATTCCTTTAAATCAAATTCTTAAGACATCCAGGGGTCCAAGATGTTGTGAAAAGCGACAGAAAAATCAAAAAAGAGAAGGCCAATATTTGCTACGGATAGCTCATGGCTTTGGAGGGTTAGTGGTGATGCAGTGTTATGACAAAAAATTCATGAAAAAGTATCAGTGAAAGTTTGCACCATATTTAAGAAGCCAATGCTGACTGATCTGTTAATGTTTCCTGGGGAAAATCGATGCTGAGAGAAAAAGATGGGTGGTATTTCTTCGAAACATGTTAACTGCTTCTGTGTGTTTTGTGGTTGAAGGAGAGAGATAAGAGATTCTGGAAATACTTTCTAGAATTCAATGGCTCTTCATCAGTATTTTGTAGGTCCTGTTTAAGCCATCTTTGTTAAGGGGAAGCTCCTTTGCTATTAGTATGCTGTCATCATTCAAATCTCATCAAGGCAGCACCAGGATTTTATTCAACAGATTTTCTTTGACATAGAGCCGCAGTAAGTACGGAAATTACCACTTAAATTTAATTTTTTTTCTTGCAAAGCAATGCAGTGCCCAAATTCATTGAATTCCAACTTTTGTTTTTTCTTAATGTTGAAAGACAGATATGCAAATTTTGCTAACAATATGCATGGTTAAATTTAGCTGTAAATTCCAGTCAGGGATTTCTGCTTTGTTTATTGTCCAAGTCAATATGTCTGTGGAGAAAGCCTCCTGCTGTGCAGGAATACATAGTCAGCTACTTGCAAAAGTGGAAAGTTTAATTATGAGAGTTTATTCTGGAAAAAAGGTAAAGTAAAGCAAGCACTGTTTTTTGGGTTGGTTTTTCTTATTATAACTTCAGCTAACAGAAATGCAATGTATATGGTTTGTTTTCACACTAACTGTTATCAGACAAACCACTTGATTTTTCCTTAACCTGGTCATCTGTGTAACTGGGGGGGTCTGAAAGAAAGTAGAGGTCATGAAGAAATAATGCATTTCTTAAAATTGCAAGGTACATCGTGACATAAATGAAATAAAATCCAAGTGTGAAGAAAAAAAGTATGAACACATGTATTGCTGGGAATATCTTCATTAAAATATAGTTTACCCTGTGAAGATTTTAGTATCAGGTTGCCTGAAAGATGCAAATTTCCTTTGTTGCTTTCTCATAAATTATTTTTATTTTCATGTGTGGTAACAGTGAAATATCTTTACACAAGGTTTCTTGAGTGGAAGGGTAAATTATTGCTGGGAAATATGTGTTATAAACAATATACGGACATATTCTCATGTATATGATAGAGGTTTCCAAGGTTTTAATTACTGGAGTAGTTCCTGTTTCTTCAGTTTTTGTAAGTCATTTACATGGAATACGTTTTATCTAGCTATCTGTATAAAAAAAAACACCTGCATACCAAGAAGGTGTTTCTCCCGCCCACCTAGAGAATATGCAATACAGTAACAATCTGTATTCCTCCTTGTGTTTCAATGCATATTTCTCATTTCTAAGCCTGTTCAGCTGTAATATGAAGAATGTTTTTATGATAATTCTGCAATGGATGATAGTAATTAGATTTACTCTAAGCCAATAACATTTAAAAAAAATTGTGTTACGGCTAGTATTTGGGTTGCATGACTTTCATCAGATGTGTAGGCATATTCTTTTGTTCTTTGCATCTGTGTAGGACTGATCCATGACCTGAGCTTGTAGGTTCTACAGTAATACAAATGGTACATGACAATAGTGCGTGAAGAAAGGCTGGCAGCTTTACAGAGGAAATTTCTGAACCTGTAGGTAGGTTCAGGATAAGCAATTGCCTGTAACTTGCCTTCCCCCACACTCTGCATTTCTACAATACAACTGCTCTTCTAGTGCTTTTACTGACTCTCATTAAATGGTCCTATGTGTAGGACATTAAATTTATTTATAGTAGAATGGGAGTTTTGTTCTGAATCACTGATGCATCAAGAGTTTCTTTGTAATATTCTTCTGGTTGCCTAATACAGCGAGACAGGCATCAGAGGGGCAGGGACACTGATGCCTTATGGTAGCAATCCTTGAACCTGAGTCCTAAGAGATGTGGAGGTGGCTAGTTTTTGGTAGAACTGAGTGGGAGTTTAAGTTCCCAAGCAGGATTCAGGAGCCTAAACACCTTGGAATTCTCCATGAATAAAGCTTACTTGCAATATAGCCCCTTAATTCTCCATACATCCCCGTGTTCTTCCATACATGCTCCTTGTTGGCTATTTACTGTTAAATGGCAATTTGGATGCTTCATTATGCTTCTGTTTCGGGATTTGTTTCTGCCTAGTCTTATCCTGTATTTCTTTGGACTGTCTGTTCCTTTTCAGCTCTTTCCACTCTTACGCTTTATGTACCTAATAAGAGCACTAGCACACTTAATTTCGAGTGACTAGCTTCCCTCTCACATTGGCATGTATGAAATGTAAGTCCTTTGGTATTAATAGAGCTGGCTACCTTGTAAAGATGCTATAAAAGGAATCATTAAGGCTCAAAATTGACAGGGATTTGACTGTTTTGTCCACTCAACCTGCTTTTTGACCAATGTATGCCCACTATGCAAGTTGCGTATTAGCCAAATTCTACTTCATTTGACTGACAAAAAGGGTAGGGCTATGTGTCACAGGCAGTTAAATAATGTAAAACTTTATGTCAGTCTAATGCTTTTGTCACTGAAATAACTCTGCCGGTTGCTTTTCTGAAACTAGTAATAGTGAACCAGGGCATAAATCAATCTTCCTCTGGCTGTGTGTGATCTGACTTCTCCATTCTTTAGTTCACTACACAGGTTGTCTGTAACTGAAGTGCACAATGAAAACATAACCTATTCTTCCCATGCTAGACTTTTGAATTCCATAGTACATTTTTCCTTAAAGTATAGCAGAAGTGGAAAGGAATGACAACAGGTGTAAACAGGGACTCTAGTGTTGAAGAATGCTCTGTAAAATCTACTGTTCAATCACAGTGCATCCTTTTTCATGTGATCATGACCCAAGTTTTCCTCAGGACCACAGCGATCGTTGGCAAGAGGGATCCCTTGTCCTGCATCCTGGTAGACAAAAGTGCTTGGAAGAAACCAAGCACCCTACAGATGCTGGCTTCTGCTGCTGCCCAAATGAGGTGAGTGTCAGTAGCTGCTCTAGGGGGTATGATGAGGGAGAGAGAAAGCTTCTAGGCCTAGGAGGAGTAGGGAAAGGTGAATGAGTGGAGATGGGGGGTGGTAATTCTTTCAGTGTACCACACTCCTTATTAAAAGGTGGGCAAAGTTTTACCAGGGGAAGGAGAATGCAGGGAGTGGTTTCTAGCCCCTGAGTGGGATGGTGGTGTTGTCTTATCTGTGTAACTCATATCCATAAATTACAGATACAGATAAATACAGATAAATACAGATAAAATAAGTCCTCGGGTGGACCATGGCCCTTGCACTCCACCTCAGTGAGGGGTGCTTTCAGAGGGCCTTACCTATTGCTGCATCAGGGCAAGGCCTAAACATAGTCCATAAATAATCTCGTAGAATCAGACACAGAAAGCCTAAGAGCACATCATGCTGAGGGTACATAGGCCACTGACCACAGCCTGTCAAGGACTGGTGTCTGGGATGATAGGATTTTTGGATGGTGTAGCTAAATGGATGGAAGAAAGAGTACTGGAAGGGCAGTGAATAAGGTGAGGATGGAAGAGGACACGTGCTCGGTGTTGCTTTTGCCTCGTTGTAAAATTGTTTCTCTTCAGCGTTGCTTGCGAGAATGAAGCTGATTTATGAGAATAAATTGGTTTCTGGACTAACACCAGGGTTTTTTCTCAGCTGGTGGTATGTGAACAATTTTCATACAATCCCAGTTTTGCCACAGTTCTGGCTATGAGTAATCCTAGTGGATTATAAAAAAATGCTAAAATAGTTAAAAAATAAAAAGTTTTAGGAGTAGGATACAGTTTGCAGTGTCATTGAAGTGCTTGGATATCACAGACAACTTTTTTTCCTTCTGTATATGCAATAAAGGAAAATTAACTAATGAATTAAATTAACGTGATTGACTGTTTCTTGTAGCTCAAAGATTCATGCTGCTTGGCTAATCGATGGCCATGAGTGTTGCATGTGTAAGTAGTTAGAAACACTTTGTTTTATTCATACTGATCACAGGGTATCATCGCTTGTACGGAGGAGCACCCTGGGTGGACCATGGCCCTTGCACTCCACCTCAGTGAGGGGTGCTTTCAGAGGGCCTTACCTATTGCTGCATCAGGGCAAGGCCTAAACGTAGTCCATAAATAATCTCATAGAATCAGACAGCAACTGAACTGGAGATGATAAGAATATGGTAAACTAGGTTAGGAACAGATACAGTGTTGGTGATCCTTGAGGGACACTTGTAGCAACGCCTGTGGCAGCATGGCTGCTTCCAGTCTCCTCTTCAGCTGTGGGATTGTTGCCTAATGCCATATGCTAGGTCTATGTATTTAAATATGAACCTTGTATTCAAATGCTATCTAGCTGCTGTCAAACCAGTATTGTTAACTGTCTACCTAATGATGCCGATTAAAATGAAAAATGGTTGTACTTGGTTATCTTGTTTCATGATCAGATGCATCTGGGAACTCTATCTATAGAATCTCTTCTTAGAATCATCTAAATCTTTCTGAATGCCAAGCGCAAAACAACTGAAATGTCCAGAGATTAATAGATTTAAATTTATTTTTAGTCTAATCTAAACATCAGCACATTTTTACAGAGAAGTGTTGGTGCCTCCCATGCATTTGCTTTTTTTGTGGCTTTAATATAGTGGGAATGCAGAATATAAGTGGCTTGTCGACTGTTATGTTTTCACCTACTCTATATGTGTTAATACAGTACCATATTAGTGCTGCATTAATCAGTACTCATGAGAGATTATGCTGGTGGAAGACATGATCGTGGGATTTGACCTTGGAAGCAAGGGCTTTTCCGGGTCATGAAAGGCTACATATTCAGCTCATGACTGGTGTAGAACTCTTTTTCTGTCATAAATGAGATACTGACGCCTGGTTTGCACTTAAAAGTATTATCAAGGAGGCCTGTGAGGGAGGGATATACATTTTTTGCTATGCCAGCAAAAACCCTAGTGCAGGAGCTCTGTAAGAAGTTCTTTTACCTGTACATTTTAGTTCTCTTTAGGGATAGGTGTAAGTTGCTTGGGAAGAGGAGTCTTGTTAGTATAATTTCTGTATTAACCTTTCTAGTGTAAATCAGCTGTAGGCCTCATCCTGTAGGGACTCATATGCGAGTTTATCACTGCACACAGAGATGATATGTCATAGCCTATGCTTACGTCGCTCTGAAGAACGACCTGTAGAGCAACTCTGGGAATAGTATGTGATCTCTGTCTCCTGTTCAGCTTCTGTCTACAGGGTTGTCTTCCAGCTGCGAGTTGCATCAAAAATGCCAGACAATGCATGAATTTTCATGTTTAGCATGTGTCCTCTTCATGGTTCTAGTCCCGAAGATACTTCTGGGACCACACTTAGGAGATGGTATAGGCATAACCATTGTTTAACTGAACTGCTTGAAGGAAGAAAGGAGGCTGGATGAAGATGCAGAAATGAAAAGGAAGGAGGGAAACTCCCTAACAGTGAAGCTTGTGGTGTGCAACACACAATCTAAAGGATGAGAAGTACAAAAGTGGAAGGTTCCTTGGGTGAATCAGTTCCACAAAAAATAAGCACGTGGAAACACTTGATGGATGAGGATTGTCCTTTGCTGATTCTGCATGCAGCACCATAAGTCACAAGCAGTTCTAACGAAATGGGTAGTGGAACAGGAGAGTAGAAATGGTCTGAGTGAACTCCGATTGTGACTTGAAACCTTCCCTTGTCATTTAAGATGCAGTTTCTGTATGCCTCTATCTTTCATTTAGATGTTCTACCTTAGTTGGAATTGGTGACCTAAAGAATGGCCACTTAGTGTTTGTCTGCAGGAAAGACTCCCTTTTCTCTTATGCAGAGAGAGACCCTAACTAGAAATTACAGCTAGCCTCAAGCGTATGCATATTTTATATTTGTTCAAGTTATTTCATAACATCAGAAAGGAAGGCTGGACTAGATACCAGAATACATTATTTGCACTAGCAGAAATAATTTCACATCACACTCTGCAGGATTTTGGACTTACTCTATTTTGGGGCTTGAAACAGGAATAGCTTGAACAAGCTAGGTGATGTTTTATTTAAGACAAAGGTTTCCTTTTTCCTCAAAGGTTTTTTCAAGAGATGCAAAAAGCCAATTTCAGATAATACTGCCAGAGCCAAAGCTGCATATGTAAGCTGTGTGGTCCTGCACTGAGGTTCATTAATCAGTCAAGGTTAATAGAAATCAGTATTTTCACTTGAAGTCCTAGAAACTTACTTTGGAAATGCATGAATTTGTAGGTTTGCAGTCTTCCTGACAGATGAATCTAGTCTGGAGGATGGTAAGTAGAGATATAACTATGGCATTGGATGCGATCATAATCATAAAAGGGAGATATTTTGAGATATAGAAATTGCAAATTCAATCCCTGCTGTTACCAGTCCAGCCACAGGGGCCATTTAACAAAAGATCCCCGAGTTAATGATTGCTGTTCTATGACAGGGATATTGGACTTATTATACACTGAACACAGAGGTCTCTGATCCATATTCGTGCCTTGTTTCCTGCTTGGGATTCAGCACCACATGGTGGTAACTGTCTGCTTCATGCAGGAAAGCGTTCTGCTGTGATATCAGTGAGCGATAGTATCAGAAGAACATCAATTTTCCATGAATTTAAACTATTGCCACAGTTAGGTGCAATTATTGAGAATCCCTGTAGAGTTGTACAAAAAATGTTGTCTCTGTCCAAAGCTGTTGATTCTGGAATGTAGCAGTGCCAGTCTATGACATTCTTAGTTTGGGGTCTCAGTGGCTGCTATAAATTGTACCCTGGAAAATGGTTAAAATGGTTACCGGAGCTATAAAGTATAGTGCTGCATTTCAAGCTCTAAGCACCAGTGGCTTTTTCAAACTATACATGCAATTTAAATCAAATTTATATGGTGAAAATATGTTGAAGATGGAACAATGATGGAAGAAGATGACTTCATAACAAAGAATATTGACTCTGCATATTAACTTCATTAACTTAATGCTGTCTCTTGTGTACTGGAAAATTGTTCAAGTGAGAATAATAGCTTTTGAACTACTTACAGGCTAATAGGTAGTGATTGTAGTCACTAAGACTTTGAATAGCTGTGGCTGTTGATTACACAGATTGAATGTGAGTGTAGTTTTCAATATGGCTGATTTTCAGAAAACTAATTTTCTGTCCTTCCTTTTGACTTTCATGGCTAATGACACTGATTTCTAATGCATATTAAATTCTGGGTGTGGGAAATTAAATTCCTCTTCCTCCATCTCATAGCAGAGACATGAGTGCAGAAGCATGCCATATGCTTATTTTAAATTGCTCAAGATTGAAGCTATATTAGTCAAATATAAGACTGCATTAATGGTAATTCCCCTACAGTGGGACATGCTCTGTTTAAACAGCTGATTGGTTATAGATGTTTGTAGTATTCATACTAATTTTTCATGCACTCCATCCCTTATGTTTTTTCTCCTCATATCTGAACTGTCTGCGCGTCTCTTTGCATCCGCTGTGATTTCTCAGTGAATGCTGGTTCCCAAGTTCTTTCTCTGTTCTCTTCTTTTTTTTTTCTCCAGGGCCTAATTATGAAACAGCTTCAAATAAATACAATTTTTTAACAAAAAACATTCTTCTTCCTGTGAACAATGGGCTGAATTTTTCTCTTTATTCTTGGGGAGTTCTTATTCAGTTGGAGTGCTTTGCAGTTGGCTAGGCCTGAGATTTCTGGGAGCTGTAATTGTGTCTCATTAATTCTTACAGTAATGTAGGGTAACTATAAGGAGCATGCAATTAGTGGTCTGGTCAATGAATAGAGCAGTTAATCAGCAGACAAAGGATGGGGCTCAGGACCTATTAGGCTGAAAGGAAGTGTTACTATTGTCACAGGCAGTAGGAATGCATCCAGACATGCCTTAAAGTTGAACTGTTTAAGGGAACTGTGTATGTCTTTTTGCTAAACCTGTTTTCCTACCTATTCCGCTACTTGAGAGAGATTCATTTAAAGTTGCCTGTTAGAAGTCAGAGACCATATTGGAGGTTTCGATAGACTGAACAGACTGCTTAGTGTATTCTCTCACCTTAACAGAGGCAGCCCCAGGGTTTATAAAAAATAAAAAGTGGCCAAAGAGATGTAAGGCTTCCTTAGCTGTTCCTTCTCCTCAGAAAAATGGTCGGTGAATGGAGGAGACCGATAAAGTTTAAATCAGCCATTGTGTGGATTGTCACTCAGTCATACTCTGCATGTTTGTCTTCATAATGAACCTTGTTTGTTCTGCATGGCTGTGCTTTCAGTGCATGTAAATGTATGCAAATACTCATAACAGTTTTAAAATGGTAGCTCTTACGGTAACAAATAACCTTTCCTACTTTTATGAAGCCCTGTCTTTTACTATATCTAGGGTTTAAAATGCAAAAATGACTCCAACTCTAGAAGTGCTTTGGGGTATTTTGTTAGCTCCGGATTTGAACTTCCAGTTGTTTCTGCCTTTGAAAAAATATGAACCTCATGAATCCTGTGAAATGTTATGACATATGATGATTATAAAGAAAAAAGCTTTATCAATAAAACACTGCCCTTGAGTAAGTCTTATTTCTAGTAGGCATTGCTTCAACTAGAAAGTCATTTCTTCTCTTAAGTAAGACAGACACTTGGCATAAAAAAGCAGTAATTAAAGTAACTTTTTTTTGGAAAAAAAGGGAGTTGAACTTTAATAATTAACTTATATCCAGAGCCTAATGTTTTTCTCAAAACTGAAAGTAATTTTTTTACTGTCTTCTTTGTATTAGCAGGTCTGTAGCTTTATCTCTTCTCATGGTATTCACATCAGCAGCAAGTAATGTTAGAAGAATAAAGTCTCTCAGGCTTTATATTAAGGATTCAATTATTCTGTATAATTAGCCCTGATTTGTTAAATATTTGAAACATTTCCTACTCGTAGGCATGGAACAGCGTACTGGAGTGATCAGAACCACAAATGACTTGTACCTTTACTCAGAAAATGCTTCTTATCAAATAATAAGGAAGATTAAGCCTAAGTCTCTCTCTCTCTTTTTCTGTTTGGATTTTATTCCCACAAGAAATATCAGGTTTTTTTCTATTCCCTTGAAATACAAAGAGGCAGTGAATTCTGGTATAAATTAGGTAGATTTAATGAAATATATGAGTTGCAACTTGTGCCTTGAATATAAAAGACTTCAGTGAGGCATAAGGTATTTTGCTGATGCCATCATTGTCACCTGTCTGGTATTTCATTCTTCTGCGCCTGTTTTTGAAACACTGAGGGGGCTGTGGAGTCTTGGGAATAACAGTTTTTGTATGCCATACATAGCAAATATTTCCAAGGTCACATTTTCCTTTACTGTGTCTTCTTTTGAGGAAGCAAGGGAGATGTACCCTGCAAAATGAGAAAATGGTACTACTTCCACACTCAGAAGCTGGCTCTTACGTCATATATATACTGCTTTTCCATTTGATTAGAAAGTGATTTCTCATCTGGTGTCAGACAGCATCAGAAAGTTGCTGCTCAGTATCACTGATAAGCATTACAAGTTTAAACAGAAATTACATTTTTTTCCCCCAGTAAAGTTTTTCCTGTTGTGGCGCATGTTTAGTTATGGGGTATTGTTGGTCTGGAAAGGGTCTTAACTCTAAAGTCACAAAAATATGAATTGAGGTAGCAGATTAATTGCACTCTTCCATAAGAGCACAATGTTGTGACTAAAAGGGATGTTATGATAGAAATGATAAATACTCCTTAACATGTAAAGATTGACTAAAGGTCTTTAACCTTCTTTTAAATTAACAGAATATCCATCTCTCTTTACTTAGACACACATATATTTTTACTTGGCAATAAGAACTAATGTTACTCTGGTAGACAGTGCAGCGTAAGGTAGATTAAACAACTTTGTTGCTGTTTTGAGAACTTTTTTTTCTTGTTCATAGCATGAATCTTATCTGGTGTACCTGGCCTGTTGCACGTCTCAACTCCGCAAGAATTCCAGAGCAGAAAAAGTTTATAGATGCTAACTAAAAATGTAATATGACTGTATTTTAAAGTGCATTAGCTTCAAGTACATCCTTCTGCATGTGTCCTGTTTCTTCTGGTACAAGATAACATTGAGTATCATAACATAAACATGGAGGTTGCTCTCTAATTTAAGCCAGTCATCTATGCTTCTTCATCTGTTGTCAGAACAGAGAGGAAGTATTGTGTTTCTCTCTGGCCAGTTGTCCTATATGTTTTAAACTTTGTTCATGAGTATTTTTATTATTTAAGTGGCAGGTCTGACCTTGACAAGTTGCTGCTTAAGCTGGTACTGTCACAAAATCACCCTCCCATTATGAAAAAGACCCTAGATAATTAATGAAGAAAATACTGTTTTTTAAAAGATGGCTGAAAGGAAGTGAGTTGAATACCTCCATAGTGAAAATCATTCCATTCTAACTATTTCATGTATTATTTATACAGCATTTCTATCCTGAAGACCCATCATAGGGATCAGGCTGTGGTGCACACAATCAGTAAGTAATTTTCTCAATCAGTTGAGGAATAAATTTGTAGAGTATACAATACTGCTGAGAGAAATAGATTACTGAAGTCCCCCCTTTTTGTAACTAAAATGAGATTTGGAAGAATAAGGTATTTAAGTCCAAAACTGTGACTGTAAGAGCTCGTCCTTTACTGCCGTCTAGCCCTGGAGACACCTAAGCTCCATGAGCAACTTTACCTTTCCATGGTGCCTGGCATGCTGTTGCAGCCGTGGTCCAAAACAGCCCTGTTTCAGCAGAGCTCATTTCCCTGCTCCTTATGCTTGGCTGGCGTCCAGGAAGCAGATGTTCCGAGATCAGAATTACCTGATCAGAATTTACTGATCTGGTAAATGTTCCCAGAGCACTCAGTATCTGTGGACAGCTTCATGTCCTCATAAAATGCAGTGACAGCTGCCACTGCTGGGAGAAAGATGGTGCAGCTCCCTTTTATATACCATTATAGTGACTAGATAGTCATCCAAGAAATGTCTGAGTGAGCTTGCATCCGTGCTGGGTATTGCCTTGCAGACTACCCTGTCTCCTGAAGTAGAGGCTAGTCTGAGCTAGTGAAAGAAAATAGTTCTACTACTTTAATGGCTTTGCATATGAAATGGTTTGTCTGGAATTTGAACCAGAATCAATTCAGTGACCCAGAAGAGAATATGGAGTATTGGTGTGTGGCATGCTCTGTGCAATTTGTCACAGCAAATAAGCTGCTGTATAGGCTACTTGCTGCAACTGTTGTGTAACATTTTCTATATACAGTTTCTTTATCAAGCCTGCGTGACTGTAACAAGAGCATGAATTAAAATGGCCAGGAGCAAGAAAAGGTAGTTTTTCTGATGGCCATGCTGAAAGAAAATTTCTTGTGACTGTTGCTCCTCATTTCACTGTAGTCTATACTGAAGTAGGAAATAAAACCCTTCCTGACCCGTTGTTCCAGCTGTGTTTGAACTGTGATGATTTGGGGCATCTATGTACAACTTACTGTTGTACTATATTGTTACTATATTGCAAAATATCTCTGCATATCTGCTTGTGCTCCCAAATGCCTGCTGGAGGGATAATAGATACTGTACTTGGTGAATATGTTTT
Organism: Opisthocomus hoazin; assembly: GCF_030867145.1. Lineage (NCBI taxonomy): Eukaryota > Metazoa > Chordata > Aves > Opisthocomiformes > Opisthocomidae > Opisthocomus > Opisthocomus hoazin. The sequence goes on from NC_134417.1 coordinate 79,700,703, forward strand.
GACTTGCACATGAGAAGGACTGGTGGCACTGGGAAGATTTGTTTTCTTGCAAAGACTTATAGAAAATGCAGTGCAGAAAACGTCCACATTAGCAATAGCATGATGGCAGATATCAATTCACAGAGAGGAAAGAATCTTTTTTCTGAAAGAATGAAATATTTAACTGAAGGATCAGAAGAGGGTAAGGGAAGTGACTTGACTTACACAGGTGCCCTGTGTCCTAAAGACAAGTCCTGAAATGTATGAGAAGGGTTTTGGGCAGTATGAACTTCTTCAAGGGCTGAAGTCCATAGTGATCAGAATTTGCCCAGAGTTGGCACCCTTCACTGTGAATCCCCTCACTGTCGGCTGGTGTGCCTGCATCAACTTCAGGTTTCATATGATCCCCCTGAGTTGCACGTAACGTTCTTCCTATCCACATTTATGTCTTACTATCACAAAGTAAGAACAGTCATACAGGATCAGACTAAACATCTGTCTAGCCGGGTATCCTGTTTCTGACAGCAGCCTGGGGGAGCATATGAGAAAACGTCAAGCATGTAATGATCTTTTCTTGGTGTACTCTCCTACCTTCTACTGAATCATGGATCTGCGGCTTCCTGAGCCAGAGATAATACTAACATTTTTCATCCCTCTTCTCTATTCCCTTCGTGGTGCAAGCCCTGGCCACTTACTTTCTATTTTGTTTAAAACCATTTTCTTTCTATCTTTCTTATCTGCAGTGTCTTATGCAAGCACTCTTTCGTATGCTGAACAGTAAAGCTCATACATCTTTGTCCCTGTTTAAATTCCTCTTTGGGATTCTCTTCTTCCTTGACATCTACCAGGACAAGTTAGTTGCTAATTTATTTCTATTTACTCTGTTGGTTAGCCACTCATTAATGTGAGGGGAAGGGTGTGGGGGTCCCTAGGGAAGCTGCTGGCTGTACCGGCTCCAGCAGAATGGCTCCATTTTAGCTGCTGTGCTAGAGAGCAGGGAGCAGTTAAGGCGCTCAGTCCAAGATAAAATAATTGAAAACTAACAGTTCCAGGAGCCTTTCAGTTCTGGAAACCTAGTGTTTCGGTGCAAGAGAAACTTGTTGTGCAACCCTGGTTCCAGTATGGCAGGAAGCAAGCCAATTGTCACTTACCCAGTATGTGAATGATAATCAAAAGGTAAAATAATTTATTTGGCTTCTGGTACCCAGCAAGTTGTGGCTGGTTCTTTTCTAAATCAAACCTTGTCTGAAAAGGATAAATGGTGCTACACTGCACACTGCCTCCCTCCCCCTCCTTTGCAGCAGGAAGTAAATGCCTCTGTGGAAGAGCTGTGGTGTGAGCAAACCCAGTATTGAGCCAGGAAATGTTTATGCAGGAGCATGTGAAAACCTGAAGGAAAGCGTAGATCAAAAAAAAATCCCTTACCCGGCAGCTACTTCCCCCTCCCCACCAAATGTAAAGGAGTTTAAAATTACTTGGTATTTTAGTGCACATGGATTTTCGTGAAATAAATTCTAGTAGGACTATAATTCTGAGTTAGATTGGTTCTTTCTAAATTTGGTATTTGCTTGTTCTGTTGGGAAACTCGATAGGCCAGTGCTGGTATCAGCAGGAAGAGTGGATCCATATCCTGTGTAGCTGTAGATGTGTAAGTCTCTAGGCTCCTACATTTGAAAAAATTGCCCTTACTACTAAACTGTTATAATTGTAACAATTCTGACTACTGAAATTCTTGTCTTAATATTAGACGAGGAGGAATAAGAAGAGAGGAGGTAACCTTTAAATACTTCATACATAGGGAAGAAGCAAGAGATATTACTGAGTCATTCTTTGTCACATAGTTGCCATCTCCAGCTATGACAAAGAGTTTATCATTTTTTTTCTATTGCTGTTTTTGCATGCTGATAGGTTTAAGTGAAGTGGAACACAAGCTGATGCAAGTTTAATCCACTGGAACACAAGATGCAGTCTATGTGTCAGCTAATCCAGTGTTGACCCCTACTTTCTAGTCTCTGCAGGAAGGTTTGCTTCTGCTTTAGCATATTGTCAGCTACTTTGAATGCTCTTAATCCTACTCATATTTTGTGGTATAGGCCAGGCCAAAAATATGTCCGCATAATTCAGTCCAGGCAAATTAGAAGACATTAAGGCCCATGTTGAAAGGGTTTGCCTTCCAGGCAAACTCATGTTTTTATTGCTCAAATGTTTCACTGTGAAAGCAATGTCTTGTTCCTCCTCTGTATCATAGCAAAAATAGACTGCAATTACCTGCTTTTACATCTTCCCCTTCACTTTGAGCTTTCAATACTTTTTAATGCCATGCAGGTCTCTTTATACACCTGTATTTTTCAGATCAGTCCCCCTTCTCTGTCACTTTCCCCTCAAATTTAGAATCCTTCTGTTCTCATTGCCATGTGGCCTCTCTGTAGCCAGCCGTCTCTCAAAGTCAGTGAAATGTTGCTATTCTTGTTACTGACAAACAGATAAAATAATCTGCTGAGCAACCTGGCTATAATAAATGGAAAAAAAGGTCTTTCTATCATATGTAAGTTATAGAATCATAGAATCATAGAATGCTTTGGGTTGGAAGGGACCTTCAGAGGTAACCTAGTCCAACCCTCCTGCAGTGAGCAAGGGACATTTTCAACCAGACCAGGTTGCTCAGAGCCCTGTCCAACCTGGCCTTGAATGTTTCCAGGGATGGGGCCTCCACTACCTCTCTGGGCAACCCGTTCCAGTGTTTCAACACCCTTATCCTAAAAAATTTCTGCCTTATATCCAGACTAAATCTACCCTCTCTTAGTTTAAAGCCGTTGCTCCTTGTCCTATCGCAACAAGCCCTGCTGAAAATATTTTCTCCATCTTTCCTATAGGCCCCTTCAGATACTGAAAGGCCACTATAAGGTCTCCCTGCAGCCTTCTCTTCTCCAGGCTTAACAGCCCCAACTCTTTCAGCCCGTCCTTACAGGAGAGGTGCTCCAGCCCTCGGATCATCTTTGTGGCCTCCTCTGGACCTGCTCCAACAGTTCCATGTCCTTCTTGTGCTGGGGGCTCCAGAGCTGGATGCAGGACTTCTGGTGGGGTCTCACCAGAGCAGAGCAGAGGGGCAGAATCCCCTCCCTCGCCCTGCTGGCCACGCTGCTGTGGATGCAGCTGAGGATACGGTTGGCCTTCTGGGCTGTGAGTGCACGTTGTCAGCTCATGTCCAGCTTTTCATCCACCAGTACCCCCAAGTCCTTCTCGGCAGGGCTGCTCCCAGTCCCCTCATCCCCCAGCCTGTATTGATAGCGGGGATTGCCCTGACCCAGATGCAGGACCTTGCACTTGGCCTTGAACATCACAAGGTTCACAGAGGCCTATTTCTCGAGCTTGTCCAGGTCCCTCTGGATGGCATCCTGTCCTGGTGTGTTATGCTCTGCTTTTGCATTCTGCTGCTAAAGTATTGCTTGTTGAGACCAATTTTCAACAGATTGATCATAGGTTATTTTTACATTTTCTGGATCTGAATTACTTTTGGGTACAATAGGTTGGAGGCCACTTGTTAGAGGCCTAGCAGCAATGCTAATTTTTCTATTCTTTTCAGGTTTTCAGTCTTACAGGGTGATACACTGGTTAAAATTTTGTTCTGAATTTCAGGGACGGGATTTTTTGCTTATGCCAAGGTAACCTTCCTGTGCTTTGGAACAGAAAACCTAGTAATAAACTAGGATTTGGAGGTGAGAATTTTTCATGTGTAAAATGTTTGTTTTATTATCCTCATGGACTGGACTAATATCCTATCAACAAAGCAGCTGCTATGCTGGTGGCGGGGTCTGAGCTTTAGGCATAATTTTATGAGGTACTGTTTTGGGGAAATAAAACCATGCACATTCTAACTTTTATTGGAATGTCTCTGACTTAAAAATAAACAAAATGCTACTGCACTCACTTGCAGTACAGTGCTCCTCCTTTTTGTCCACTTGCTTTCATTTTGATTTATTTGAATGGAGGTGGGTGTTGAGCTAGAGGACACAAATGTAGACAATGCATATATGCCAGAACCTCAGTTAGGATTATAGACTAAAATTAAAATAAAAATTATAAATACATGCAGCTCGTTACATGACGGTTGGCATGTTTTCTCTGCTGGTCTGCCATTAACTTCTAAAAATTTTTTTAGTAATAATGACAAAGTAGTATTGGTCTCCAAATATTGAATCTTTCCCAGGCCTCCAAATGTTGACTCTTTCTCTGCATTTCTGGTTTGGAAAACTTGCACTGTGCTTTCTCCTCCTTCTCTTACTCCTGCTCCTACTTCTATTATTATTAATTATAGTCAAGTAGTGTTTAAGACATGTTAACTACTACAACAGTACACCAAAGAGATGGCTCTTGTTTTGGAGAACTTACCCTCTGACACAAGAGACAAACCAGAATACACAGATGGAAACTGTGTATTCAGTAGTACAGTGTATGGAAACTGAGCATATCATTAGCATTTTTGTTACTGAGGTTTTTTGAAGGCCTCAAGTGAAAGGAGAGGATGAAGATAGACTTGAAGAATAATGAAATTGCCATATGGTTAGTTATGGCGGTTGGTTTCCTGCCTTTGAGGGAGAATGTTGCAGAAGGCACCAACACAGTTACTTAGAAACAAGTAGGTGTAGGAGGTATCATGGGTGAACCAGGGGCTTAGGTCAGTGTCTTTGATATACAAAACAGATACGAAGGTCTGAGGAATGGGTTACAAATGCAGATAAGGATGAAGATCAGTAATTTATGTTTTATGAAGTAGAGGGGGCTACATGACAAGTGATACCCAGATTAAAGTGAAGGACGGGCATAAGTCCAGTGAGTCGTGGAAGAACTAGTCCCTAAGGCTAGGTTCAGCGCTTTCTGTGCTCATGGTCTGGAGAGGTGGGGCTGTGTCTTGTAGACAACCAGATTCTGAATCCACTCCTGTGCGCCTGCTTTATCTTCATGAGGTGGAGTGGCTGTTGAAATATGACTTTGTGTGGTTGATAATCATCACCTGATTCACTATGAATCTGTATATCTGGCCTTTCAGTAGCCCTACTACTGTATCCCATCCCTGCCATATTGCCAAGACTGCACGATTTGTATCCATGGACTAGCTGTTGCTTTGTACAATGCAGTGTTGGTGCTGTTAAAGTTGTGGTTGAAGTCCACATTCTGGAATTGTATGATGATGTTCATGTGCCCATTAATGGATGCTGCTGGTACTCTGAATTGTTAAGGTGTTGATGATCTGCTGTGCCAAACCCAGAAATTGAGGAGGCCTTGAGGAACTACGAGCAGGATGGACAGTGGGTGCTGTACTCCAAAGCACCTTTTAATGGAAGCAGAGGCAGGCTGTTGGCAAGGAGTCATGCAGGAATGGCTGAAACTTGCCTAGTGGGTTCTAAGCAAAATTTAAGATATTCAAAAACATTTTTTTTTAAATAGTCGATTTTTCTGCCTCTGAGTTGAGAATTCACTGCAGCCTCTCCATTCATCCCTCTGCCATATTCATTGTGCTGTACCTTCTTCACTCACTGTGTTTCCTACCTTCCAAACCAAGGCTTTGGTCCTGCGTGCTTCCTCTTCCTCATCCTCCTGGATGAAACTTCCCCTGCCCCTGACATGCATTGCAGTGACCTGGTGCCAAGTGTACTATGTGTTGAATTAGAATGGTGATAATGAAAGACTGGGTAATTCAGCCACTTTGCTGTCTTTTTCACTTCAGTTGTTATGAATTTTAAATCATGTTTATTCACTGAAATGATATCTATGTTTTGCTGACTGTGTAGTTTATCATTGGGCTTATTCGCTTTATTTTTAAAACTTGATGCCTGTTATCTTATCCATTGTTTTATAGACGTGTGAGGGCCTCTGAAAGCAGTTACGTAGTGGGATTTAGCAGTGCATAGTATATTTTATTAGGATTAAGAGACTGTACGTAAATTAATGTAGTAGTTCTGAGAGCTTCAGGATATACCTGCCTGAAAAAACAGGAATAGTAACTTGATATGGTATTTGTATGTTTGCTTTTAGTTTGCAGAATGTCTCTAGGAGAAAAGCTTCCTGCTAGCCAATTTATTTTTTAGATAACAGGGACTGTCTAGAAGTGCATTCAGAAGGAAAGCACAGTAATTAATTTGTCACTGAAACCTGAGGGGTCCTCTTCCTCATATAGGTGATAATGAAGGTTTTGCATGTAATTAGCAGGAATAATTAGCACATTTCTGGTGACAAATAGACTGAGTGGTTCTCTGCAAATAAATTAATTGTTGTGCTAACACAGGCAATTGTCTCTTTATTGTCTGACAATGCCCCTTGTTTGCACTAAAGCCTATTTCGGACCTTAGCGGCTTTACACAAATAGGAAGGAGAATCTATAAAATTGTACCTCATCCATCTGCTTCTGAGAAACTTCAAGACCACCAAGGGACTTGTTTGTCGAGACTTGTTAAACAATTTGTAATCTTGAACATGTGTTTCGCAATATTAACAAATGAATTGTTCAAATCAACTTAGTGGGTAAGCCATAAAAACCACACTAATCAATCAAATGCTGACTCTAGGCATCTAGGAAAAGAAATGTCTCTGAAAAACAGTATAGCAGTAAAATCATAGCACAGCTCAACAAATCCTAAAATTCCACATATAATCACACAACCAAGCAGAACTGCTTTTATGTGGTAGGTGTTCCTCATAATGCAAAGTCACACTGGAGATGTGTGTGCCCTTTGCTTCACTGCTGTATAAAGCTAAGGCTTCCACAGGTCTGCTCCGCATATCCTGTGAGCAGCCTTGGTTTAGACAAGGCTTAGTCAACCCATTTTCTATCTGCTTTTGCTCTTTTCGGAAGATCTAAAAAAGCTGCTACTGAGCTAGTCTTTCTACTTCAGGTGTTTTGCTTCATGCCTTTTTGCTCTTCTTTTTCCTGTGTTTCCTCTGCTTAGACGCAACTGTCATCTTGGCAATAAACTTCCACTAGCTTCTGGGTCGTCATAAATATGGAAGCTGTTGGTTATGGTGAAGTCTGCAGACAGTTTTCATCCTTCCTGTGTGTCTGTGAAGAGGAGGGGAGAGGAAAGGGAGAAAATGTAGTTTGAAGATGGGATGCTGCAGGTATAGGGTTGGGTGAAATCCTGAATTTTATTTGTGGGAAATATTGGCTCTTCTGTTTCTTGTTACAGTAATAATTCTCCAGTCTTCCTCTGGAGTGGAAACAATGAGAGTATAATTGATCGCTGTCTGTCTTTGAGCATAGAGTTACTGTATTTTTCCAAATTAACAATTCACAATTTAATTTCCAAGTGAGTATTTATATTGATGTGTGTTTTGAATTTTATTTTTTCATGATTTCCTCACTTTTCTCTAGTAGCCATGGTACAAGGCAGTGCTTTTATGAATCAATGTTAGAATAATAATAACAGTATAAAAATTAAAGTAAATCTCAGAACATAATGCCAGCAATTTTTGGAATGAATGTCTGAAACTGCAGCAGAAGAACCAGTCCTGCAATTTTGAGTGAGAAATGTTGTTTAGTGGAGATGGTTTCCTGAAAAAAGAAAAAAAAGAGCAGTTTTCTAAAGTGATGTTTTCTGGCGTGAAGTGCTTCAGTGAAAATTTAACCAATGGACCTACACATCCCCTTTTCCTGCCTTACTGGAGAAATGCTACTTGTTGTACCATTCCCATGTCCTTGTTGTAGTTGACTAATAATGTGTACAAGAATATGAAAACCAACAACAACAGAAACCCCACAGCCAAACAATGCTTTTGCAAGTGTCTGTACGATAGTGAAATTTAAGGCTTGTCCATACTTGTAGCTGGTTGACTTCAATCCCGTTACACTGGTGTGGGGCATATCAGCCAGCTAATTTTTGTTGTGAATCACGTCAAGTGGTATACAGCTTTGGACATGTTGAGATGTTGGCTGAGTTAAGTGAAACTGTGAGTATAAAACTATTCCCTACTAAAAGCACTGTTTGTGCATCTATCCAGTCTTCCCAGGGATATTCTGGGATAGTTTGTTGGGCTTCCTCTACTATTGGCTTCTCTGACCACCTAACGTCCAGTGATGGTCATGACAAGATAACTTCTGTGTATAAATCATGGTGTGCAGAGGGTCATAAGCCCTGGATACTGTGCAATCAAGGCTTTTACTTTTTGCATTAAATTTCTCAGTCCTGATTTAAGATTTGGACTTTATTGTCCAAACAGGAAAAAATTTGTTGGCAATGTTAATATCAATGAGCAGTTTATGTGGAATTGGAGAGACAAATGGTGAATGAAAGTGGGCTCAGCCAGCATCAAATAGGGAAGAGGGATTCTGAATGGGCTGCCTCAATACTCAGGTCAGCTTTAGGACCTCTGAATTGTTTGGAAAGTGTGTGGCTTCTGTGAGATGTGAAGGCTTCTGTCGTCCAGCTTCGTATTCTCTTTCTGCCTGCTAGATTTTTAGGCTACCACTGTTTTGCTTGCTTGGTCTAGTGTAAATTTTCTATGCTATTTTTCTTCCCTCTAAATATGCAGGTACACAGCCAGCACTTACACTTGTTGTGCAGTGTCTCTCTACTGATAGACTTTTTGCTCTCTGTCTCTCTTTACCTACTCTCAAAAAAACTATGTGACCAAAATGATGACACTACATGAGTTAAATAAGAAAAGGCTTAAAGGAAAACTAGTTTTATTTTAGCAGCAGAGGCAGAAAAGCGTTTGAATTTTTCTGTCTCACAGTTTCATTAGTGCCCTCAGCTTTGAGCGAACATGGGGTGTTAGGAGGTAATTTGGCCAAGTCATGCTATACAAGACTTTTCAAAGCAGAAAGATATTTTATGGTACTTTAAAAATGTTGGTTGTTTTTGGTTACTGCAAAATTCTGTTTATCTTGTGCTATGCTGATTGTTGACAGCTAGAAAAGAGAACTTAACCCAAAGGATTATTCATATCATGTGGAGGTGGCAATAGCAGTCCTGGTGTAGCCTGACAGAATAGCTGACATGGTCCGTGATGCACTCTGTACTCCCTTTACCCCCCGAGGGCCCCTCAGCTGGGCTGGGTGCCGGTGTGTAACCTGTCCTGGGTGCTTGCAGCCCCCTCCTTGCTGCGCTTCTTAGGGCGGCTCTGTCAGTGTGGGGGATGTACATTAAACCCTAAGATGGGGTTGGTAAGCCCAGCGGTGTAAGAGGGATATATTCAGTCATGTGACGGTGTGTATATATTTCTATAGGAGTCTCAAGCGTGGGGTGCGTGGGCGTATGCTGGCAGCACGCTTGATTCCAAAGAGGGGCCCAGGCTGCAGCAGGTGGCCTTGACGTGTGTTGCAGCCACAGGACTGGGCATTATGAGACAGTAGGTTAAATGACTGCATGATTTGTGCTAGCGGCCAATGTTGACAGAAGAAAGATAAAATCTAGGATTAATATTGTTCTTGTTAAAATGTTTCCTTTGGTGCTAATTCTGCCTGCTGAGATACGCTATTCATTTCTGAACTGCTGCCATACACAGAATTTAGTAGGATGAACCAAGTGTAATTCCTCAGCTTTTAAATAAAGCATAGATGTTTTTAAATAAAGTCAAGATTTTTTTTTACTTTTGTTGCTTTGGAGGCTCCTGGTATGTCTGTCCTGTATTGTCTTCTCCCTTCACTTGTGTTCTGTTTGTAACAATGGGTTAAATTCACAGTGCTTTGTATTTTGCTTTATGAAACCACTGGCAAAACTGTTATCCAATACAAATTGAAGTATCAGTTGCTGATCCTGCATCTCAGGACTTCATTTCCAGTGGGTTTCCAGCTGGAAACCCACAAAACTGAAATAAAGCAGGGTGTAATAGATAGATCTTATCAAATTTCTGCAGTGAGTTTACAAGAACTGAGTAACACCAGAACCTTTTGTCACACACAGCACTGCTGTATGTAATGTTGAGCAATAGATGCAAAATATTGTAACGTTTGCCCCAATCATGTTCTAGAAAGGTCTTTAATACAGTCCAAAATCCAGTATAGACAGGGACAGCTTTAACAAACAGTAGTTTAACTTTTCATGCTGATTTTCTCTGAAGGCTCAGTAGTACTGATAACTTTCAAAAGCCTTCTGGAATTTGCTTTTAGCCATTGCTGGTATTCTGACTTTACATTGTAGGATTAACTGAGGACGCTTACAAGAGCTGGAAGTGGTTTTCTTGGCTGTTGTTTAGGTTTTTTTTTTCCTCTTGATTTAGTTTTAATCTAATCTCTTCTGGGCACCAAGCAGAGCTGAAAAGTGAGTGACTTTTTATCTAAATTGAAGTGATAGCAATTGATCAGGTTTTCATCATCTGTCTTTGCTGTCATTGGCAATTCCTCTGTGATCTGCAGTTGACTGAGAGAAATGAAAACTTAATTGAATTCTTTAGCTCTCTAGATGTTTATTTATAGATAGGCATGTTGAAGCATGGTGATGTAGGGCACAGTTCTGTTGCTTGCCATGAATATAAAAGCTGTATTGATTTAATTGAGAGCCGGAACTTCCGTGAAAAAGCAGGATGAAACTTAGTTTGGCTTGGGTGTTGGTCATAATGACTGACAATGGAACAGAGAACTGGGTCATCCTGGTAAGGTTTCACGTAATGCTTATCTCCCACCTTTTAGTTTTGTTACTGAGTCAAGGAGTGAGAAGTTTTTTAAAAAATGCATTTTACAAAAATATGCTGGTCCCACTACCTCTGTGGAATTTGATAAATACGTTGTAGAGTCTTCAGAAAGTGTTCCAACATTTTGTTTTTACTTCTGCTTCAATTTCCCTCACAAATAATTGACATTGATATGGACATCTTATTATATAGGTCTTGCACCATTAAAACAACAGCATCACCGTGCATGAAGTAGACAAGCAGCAGAGAGAAATTCAGCCTTGTCAGATGAAAATTAACTTCTTAAATATTCGTGAGTAATGAAAAGCGTGTAAAAAACATTTACTGTGGGAAACCATATAATTTGAGACAGAAGAGCACACAGTATATAAGGTAATCACTTGAGCAATAAAATGATTCTGATCGAGCACACGATTGAGGTCCATGAAGTTATTCACCACAATTTACCAGAAATGCTTAATTTTTGTTAGCTGCCAGAATTATTAGCTTAAACTGGAAAAGCAGAAATTTTAATTGCAGTATGCTGCCTGGTCAGTACAACAAAGTTTTCTGAGGTCTTACTCCAGGTAGATACATTGTCAGTTCCAACTCTTCTCGTCATTGTGCATTGATTCCACCAACACATGGGGATTTCTTCTAGTCCAAGTTAAATATTAACGTAGTTTTCTGCTTGCAAGCTCTGTGCTGCTTTTTAACTTAGAAAGTAAGCTCCTTGACCAAGGAGTTAATCAAATTGGGGAGAAAAAAAACCCCAAATCACCAAAATAATCCTTTAAACTTTAGTTTAAGCTTGATTTTCTTTAGAATGGTGCAGGGCATAATTTCAAGATTTTTTCGCTGAATAATTACATTTCCAAATGTCATGACATTGAAACAGATTCAGGTGTTTGGGGGTATGCATGTTATTTATTGTGATAAATGTCCTTGAATCCTTCTTTCTAATTCACCATGTATTTCCAGAGCTGATGTAAGCGTTAGAGCAAACATTGACATCTCGTGTTATTAGGAAGCACAGGAGAAAGATCTAAGAAAAGGCTGTAGTGTACTGTGAAGGTAAAAGCTGTTCTTCCCGCCCCCCCGCGCCCCCTCCCCCCCCCCCCCCCCCCGTGTTGGTGGTGTTTTCCCTGTATTGAAGGGCAGAAAAAAATGTTGACTTAGAACAACAGCCTTTTTTTGTTTGAGTCTTTACCCATTGCTCCTTCTTAATGATGCTCACTGAAGTTCACCAACAAAACACTTTGAAACGTATATTTACTCACACTCTATGGATTACAAATAGCAGCTGAGCCTTCATTTGGAGTTTTTAATATTCCAGAGGGCTGAAAATAATTTCGGTAAGCGTTGGAATTTAAACGTTCCCAACACTGATCAAATGTTTCCAGCAGGCAAGTAAACAAGTCTTGCTAAATTTATGGCTAAAACCGGAATATATTTCATAGCAGGAAGATGGGTTCTAGGGGGAAGTAGCTGCTTCTGCCCCCTGAGAGTGTTACTAATTCAAACCACCCATCAGTTGTACCCTGTGATTTAATCTGAATGAGTGCATGCAGTGTGAAAGTTGCTGTGGACGGCACGGTCCTTTTCTAGTCTGAGGATTGTTTACTGCTTTGATGATAGTAGAAAAGGAAATCATAGGCACTGAGCTAATAAAATATTATAGATGCTGTCAATGTGTGCTGAAATCTAAAGACGTGTAATGAAATAGACTTGATGATGTCTGTGAGTATTCAAAGGGATATCTGTGGATTACTGTCATCCAGTATTCCGACTGCTTAATAAGAAAACAACAAGAACGAATAGCTTCAAACTTCAACAGGAGGGAGAAACCCCTTATTTTAAGAATAATTAGAGAGCTTTGCACTCTGGTGGTGAGAAATATGAATAGACAAATTTGTCCCTTCTAATTTTGAATTCATTGTCAGGTTGAGGGTTCAACCACTGAGTCTGCTTTTTGTATGGAGAAGCTATGAAGGCAGGGCTGGAGTAGAAAAGAGCAAACAATGGCCTGCTTTCAGAAGTAAAGGTATAGTGGAAGAACCGAGCAACTTCAAAGCAAAAATCTTCCGTGTTCAAAATATTAAGTACCAGCCTAAGATGGCCAAACTTTTTCATGGCTGGTAAGAAGCAGTTTCAGTTGTAAGGAAAATGGATCCCAAATTTAGATTTTATTGTTGTGACTCCTCAAAAAAGAGGATAAGATATTTGCCAGGTTTCAAACTCTACAAAGTCAACTCAGCCCTCATAGGAGCAGTTATGCAATAGCAAAGGCTGCCAAGGGCTGTTTTGTAACCAGTATCACTGGAATATGCAAGACTCAACGAGATGCTTATCTGTCAGGGGTGGTGTAGGATTAGTGAAATTATGCTGCAGGAAGCTTGGATTTAGCTAGCCTTTCAAATCCTACAGGCTGAAATTTTTCCTAACCCAGATGACTCTAGGAACACATTGTAAGAGCTGTTACACAATGAGATCAGCATTAAGAAGAAAAAGTATATATTTTTCAAAATATTTTTAATGTTTTTGTTAATCTTTTTCTTGCAAAAGAGGTTCGTTTTTGCCAGCATGAATACATTTTATGTAAAGTGTCTGGTATTAAAAGTGAAAAAGAGCAGAAAGGTTACACACATATACAGAGTTTAGTTATCATTAACCTTCAGTAATAATCAATGGCTATTTTCAGGTAACAGCAACTCTTCATAACCATTTTTCCATGGGAAGAAATAGCTTTAAATACATTCTAGAATCATGAAATAATTTAGCTTAGAAGGGACCTTTGGCATTCACCTTGTCCAAACCCCTGCTCAAAGCAGGGTGAACATCACAATTAGACCTTGTGGTGAAGAATGGAAGAACACCAGAGCAGTTCATAGCCAGTATTGCAGAAGAAATATATAACCAATCCAAAATACCCAGTGAGTCTCAGAAAGGTGAAATGGCTTTTGTGAATGCTGAATTGGTGGATACTCCTCAAACGTACTGAACACTGCTCATGTTATCCACTGGTGTGGTTACGTATACTGGTACCACTGAATTTTGGAATCTCTACCTGGAAATTCATTATTCCTCTGTTCACAATGCTATCTTATCCTTACTCTTCCAATTTATTTTAATCAATTTTTGTATGATTTTCTTTGTTCGTAATCTATGAATAGATCATCTGTAACAATACTTCCAGTTTTGTCTTTTTTTTAGAGGTCCGTGTGGATTTCGGAAGTGTCAAGGAATCTCCTCCCATGACCACATGTTCTTTCTCTTTGAAAGAGCCAGCTCAGTGGCATGTCCATACTAGTTGTGGGGTGAGCTGTCAAAGAGAGGTTGAGTTACATGTGGAGCAACTGCTGTTTCTGTTGAAGCGAGTATATTCCATGAAGGCTAAATTAACTTTGAGTTTGTCCCAAATAATTAAAAATACTAATTCATAAATTTTTCTCTTCCCAGTTGCTCCAGACTCTTGTGAGACTGATACGACCACAATTTATTTTGTATAAGTTTATATATTTTGCTAAAGCATGCAAGATGAGAGTGCAGGTAACTACTACTAATGGATGAGCACCTCCAGAGGGCAAGTCAGCTGACCGAGGCTGATGATAGTCTGCAATGCAGGCTTTTTCTATTAAGAACCATGCCCAACTTTGTCTCCCTGATGTAGCAAAACATTTTGACTGAGGACTTGACTATATATTGAGCTAGTCAAGAATAACCACTCCAGAATTCTTTCTGAATAATTGTGTGTGCCTATATATTTATTCCAACTCTATCTCCCTATACTCTCAATTATTCCTAGTTGTTCATAATAGCCACTGAAAATTCATATGCTCTTTTAATCCCAGTTGAAGCATGAACAGCCTCTAAAGGAGTCAATAATGTTAACATTAATCTTTTCACGAAGTTACAATTCTTGCTAGTAAGTGTTTTAGCCAAAATGCTATAACCGGGGTTTATCACAGCTGATTCTATCATTAGACTGAGGTATCAGTGCTAAGGATATTTTGTTTTGTCCTCTCTCTGCAGTTAGACACCCGTGGATCAGGATTAATCAGAAAGCCAATCAACATGTCTAATGTATGTCTATGTCTCTCTCTGATAGCAGAAGGCTCCTGAGATGAGAGTCTACTTATTTAAGCACCTCAGTTAAATGCCAGTGTTCTGTGGGATGAGTCAGGACTGGAGTCACTAACAGTCCGTCTGCACAGAAGAAGGTGTTCAGACTTGTGTTCTGATTGATATATTTATGTAGCCTCTAGGACACTGGCAATTTCTAGGTCTCCTAGTGTAGTTTTATTTTCTACAGTTCTCTTAGTTTTTAACAATAGATTTACTGTGTAGTTTGAATATCACTGAAGCAGTGACTTCTGCCCTGCTTTCAGTTTTGTTGTAGCGTGGACTCCAAAATTCCATGATTTCTCAGTTCCAGTTAAACTTGTAGTAAGTACGTGGTATAGCAAATGAGGCAAGTGAGTGCGTGTAAGGAGAATGAAGGTACCTGTGAAAGAAAGTTCTTGTAGCTAGAGAAATGCAGAGGAAAGAACCTAAGACACAGTCAGGCAAGAGGAAACCCAAAGAGTTGATATGGGAGAGTAAAGAAGCAAAAGACAAAGGCAGTGCCCTGAAGTTGATTGCAGTTTTACATAAATGTACTAGACAGTGAGTTGTGGTGGCTGAGTGACCTCATGAAACTTCTGTTCCTATAGTAGGTGGGATTTTGATTCCATACCGAAGTCTGACAGAAACTGCAAGCTGGAAACCTATTTCAAAGAAAATGCTCTAACTTGGCATGAAGAATGAGTGATAGTCATCTGGGGACTGTAGTTCCTATGCTAGCTGTGGAACACCATGGTGTAAAGTAGCAATGAACTCTATCTTCTGAGGAAATCTGTTGTCTTTCTGTATGAAATCCTTTTCTTGTCTGTGAGGATATACCTCAAGGTGATATCCTTCAAAGACAACTCTACCTCTCTCCCTCTCCAAGCTCTGCAAGTCTCAATAAATAGGGATATGGCTTTCATCAGCAGCTCCGGTGCAATTAAAAAAACCATTCATACTTATAGTTTAATGACCTTCTGTGTATTTTTATCTTTGAGGCTCAAGGAGAGAGCATCTTCATTAGAAAAAACTGTGAGAGTCATCCAAATTATCTATTGACCTTCTGGAAACAATCCAGAAAGTGGCAGCTGTTCTTCGCTGCGCACAAGGGGCAGAGGTGGGTGTGAGCCAGAAGCGTGTTAGGAAAGTGAACTTTCTTACAGTGTAATGTATGTTTACAGGAACTGTTTGTTAAGTAATTTCAGACAGGCCCATTTGCATCTGATGCGTGGTTAATTTACAGAAAGCCCTTAAGTTAGTCAAGTAAAGTAATCAGGGTAAATTTACCCACCCCATCTTGTTCCAGCTTTCTATCATGTGGAAAAGCTTTCCTATCGCGTTTAACCTCACCACTTAACCATGAGACATTTTCCTTCTTTATTTAGATAGAGCCAACAATGGTAGGCACTTCTGGTGAAACCCCGACCCCCTGAAAGTAGTGGGGGAACTCCTGTGGATTTCCATGAGGGTTTCTCTCTTACAAAAGAACCTTTCTGAGAAAACCAAAATACATTGAAATTTCTGCTTTGTGTTAGACAGAGAATGTAAAAACTGTGACCATACCTAATTAGATCATATTCTCCGTTACACTGTTTTCTGTTAATTGACCTGTACTTAATTACAGAATTGCCATTTCTGCGTGCATCATTCTATATGTGGAACTTAAAATTCCCATATCACCTTGAGCTTGTATTTTAATCAAAATGTAAACATTTCTTTGTATTTTAACCGCTTCCTAACTTCTGATGCTGATGGCAATAGATGGATTTCGTCTTTTAAGTATTTTCTGTAAATTGTTAATCAAAAAACCAAGAATAGCTATCTGTTATAAATCCCATGCAAAACAATTCTTGCCATGTTATGGTGAATGGATAATTTAATTTCTGATCTTCTGCTTTCTGTCTATAAACCAATTATTTAGTCTTATAATTTTCCTTATCCAGTCTCAAAATTTTCCTTAGGGCAGCTTGTATTTAATACCATAGTCACTAATCCATCAAATGAAAAATTGTCAAAGGCTTTCTGAGAGTCTAGATTTCTGTTGCTGCTGTAGTTTGTGTCAATGGCTATTTCCCCTAGAACCTTGAAGTTAATAAGATGTTTTGATGTAATTTAGTTCATAAATCCAATATGTTTTGTACATCTTTATGCAATTAATACATCTTTTATATCTTGTAACACTTCTGCTGCTAGCTTTTTTAGCCATTGCAAGTGGTGCTGAAGCCAAGTTAAAGCTACTGGAATAGAATAATTCACCCATTTGAATCTCAGTGAGTTCTGGAGAACATAATTTTTTCAACTATTTAGTTTTAGAGCACAGGTATATAAAAGATTCAGTGAAGCAGTATGCTTGGTAACGTGTTAGCTTAGACCAAAAGTTAAATTAAACACAATTTGTTTTTCTTTTTTTCTTTTTTGTTACCTATATCAATTTTTTATCCTTTGCCTGATATGTTCTTACAGAGTCTTAATGTATATTTTAACACATATAAAAATGAGTATGACTTACACAAAGTCAAATGAGGGAAAATGCCTCTAAAAAGCAGTAACAATTGCTTAAAGCTGCAGAGCAAGTGGAATCCGAACCGAGAGAGTAAGCCAAGGCACTTCGAAAGGGCCTTAGCAGCTGAGAAAAGGAGTGCTAGATACATTAGATGCAGATGACAAATTAGAAAGGTAGCCAAAAGTAAGGGTAACTGTTATTGTTGTGTTTGTATGGATGCTTTTTCTTTCTTAAAAATTTGAGATGTGTGGCTGGGTGCTTTTTTTTTTCTTCCTTTTCTTTTTTTTGGTAAGTTTTCTATAATCCAGCCATTCAACAACCTCAAGAGTCAAGACATCTGCCTTGGCGATGTACTCATATTTTGACGAGGCTTAAAGCATTGTGATTTTTGACATAATGTTGAAATGAAATCTTTGATGCTTGACAGCTGCTGGCTGCATAGAATGCTCTTTTTTTTTTCTTCCCCGCCCCCCCCCTTCAGCGTGATGTTTACTACACATAATAGAAATGTACATCATTTTGAAGAATAGTTTTAATTCCCTTTATCCAAAAAGCTTTCCATAAAAGTGATAAATTCATAGGAGTTAGCATCCTTTTGGTGAAGAACGCTGGCAATTTTAACAGCTGTATATGTATGTGTGCAGACTAGGGATAAAAGGCTGTGTGAAGTTTTGCACGTGGTAGCAGAAAGATGCCATCAGATGTAATGCTGGAACTGACATTAGGATCTTGGCATGCCTGACCAATGCTTGCTGGTTAAAGAGGATTAGAGAGACACGTTAGAGAGGAGCTGCAGTTGGGAGACTGTCAGGCTTCATAGAAACAAAAGCAAATGTCCCACAGAAGCAGTTGCAAATGCTGTTACAGCGCTACTAATGTAAGCTGTAAAGCCAGATGGTATGGCTCATAGGGCTCATGCATATGGGTGAGCAATGCAGGAGTAGTGCCATTGTCACGGAATTACTGTGGCCATGGAGGCTTGAGGGAAGAAGTATGATCATGTAGCGTAGGAGTGGACAACTCATGTTGGCAGTAGGGGCTGCCATCTCGAATCTGTAGAGTGATCATAGATCTGATTATGACTGATAGTTCACACTGATGTTATGACAGCCCTTAGGGCAATTTCTATGCAGCATTTTATTTTGTGTTTATTAATGGTGGCATCTGCCCAGCTGCTTTTCACCAGCGATAATCACTTTTCACTCGAGCTAAAGGGGAAGAACAGTGACCTCTGTCTTTGGTGATGGTAGAAACAGTAAGAAACCAATGTCCAAGACTTTGGAAGAGCCAGACGTGAACGAAAACCAATGAGATAAGAAATTTTGGAGGGAGTGGTTGCCAGTTCATCTGATTTGCAGGGTGTCTGTGGATAAGGGACATCAGTGAACAGAAAGTTAAAAAAATAAAGAGAAGCCGAGGTGGCAACAGGGAATGTGGAGGTGTTTGCAGAGCTTATATGTACAATACATAATGGAAGGACAGACTTAGATTTTGAAATAATTATATTCACCTTTGGTACTGTTTTTCTCTTTGTTCAGTAAACCAGGACTTTATATACATTCTTTCCTCCTCCAAGCAAGTGAGCAAGGCCCCAATTACTGGCAAACTCTCAGACAAATGGCAAACAAACTTTTCTGATTTTAAAATCATAGAATAGTTTGGGTTGGAACAGACCTTTAAAGGTCACCTAGTCCAACTGCCCTGCAATGAGTGGGGACATCTTCAACCAGACCAGGTTGCTCAGAGCCCCGTCCAGCCTGACCTTGAATGTTCCCAGGGATGGGGCATCTATCACCTCTCTGGGCAACCTGTGCCAGTGTTTCACCACTGTCAGTGTATAAAAAATCTTCCTTGTATCCAGTCTAAATCTACCCTCTTTTAGTTTAAAACCATTACCCCTTGTCTGTAAGTTTTGATTTAAAACCATTACCCCTTGTCTGTAAGGGGTGTGCAAGAGGCCCTGCTAAAAAGCCTGTCCCCGTCTTTCTTCTAAGCCGCCTTTAAGTACTGAAAGGCCGCAACAAGGTGTCCCAAGAGCTTTCTGTTCTGCAGGCTGAACAGCCCCAACTCTTTCAGCCTTTCCTCATAGGAGAGGTGTTCCAGCCCTCTGATCATTTTTGTAGCCCTTGTCTGGACCCACTCCAACAGCTCCATGTCTTTCCCATGCTGAGGGCTTCAGAGCTGGATGCAGGACTCCAGGAGAGGTCTCACCAGAGCAGAGAAGCAGAATCCCCTCCCTTGCCCTGCTGGCCATGCTGCTGGGGATGCAGCCCAGGATATGGCTGGCTTTCTGGGCTGCAAGCGCACAGTACCAGGTCGTGTCTCTCGGTATCTGTGGCAGATCTTTGAACGTGCCCAGGCCTCATCGCTACTTTTGGGGTCACTCCTGTGAGGTGCTGAAAACTCTGGCCCTGAGCTGGTAGCATGACAGATTGTGTGAGGGCTTTAGGTGTGCAGATAGCCCTATGACTTCAGTGAGTCCATTTACATGCTTAAATTAAACATGTACTGAAATGCTTCATGGCTGCGGAGCCAGAATGCCTGGTGCCTCGTAGGACTGAGTCCTTGGAAATCTAATTAATACTTTTCAGTGCCAAAATGAAGACAAAGGTCTTTTGAAAGTCTGTCCACTGACAGGTGTCTAAATGTTGGATGCTGAGTTTTCCTGAAAATCTACCCTTTAAATATCAACACTGGTAATTTTTACCGATAACCACTTTAGCATAAATATACAGTCACTGTTTTTATTCCAATTCCACACATCATTCACACATCCTAAGGGGGGGTGGGATTTAATATGAACTAAATAACACATGGTCTACTGTAGCTGTTTATTTATTTTGTGGCTTTAGATGCACAAATGTAGGTCTGTTCCAAACAATGTAAGATCTAATGTTTAGCAAAATTAAAACACCACACATTTCTGAAAATTAAGTTGCCTTTGATTTTTAAAATTAGTCTTTCCAGAATGTCGCAAAATCAATTTGTATTAGTAGTCATTGCGGTACTGATTACATCACGCTTGTTTTCATGCACGTAGGGTCTTGGATCTGGTGCTAAACCAGTATTAGCCTTTGCTCTACTTGTGTTTAGGAGACACTGTGTTGCTAACTGCTATTTTATGGATGTGGCTAAGGCTGTATTTATCTGTGCAAGGTTTACTGGTTTTGTTATGCTTATAAATTTCCATAATTAAGACTGCAAATTCTATAATTACAGCTGCAAATGAGCACCATTTCGCCAGACCTTATTTTGACTGTTGAATTAATGAAAGGGGATTTTTTTTTTTTTAGGGGGGTGACACTGCTTCAGTTATGCCAGGATTTTTAGCGGTCTACCGTAATTCTGTCCTACTTTTAACAAAGCTATGGCAGTGAAAGTTTCAGTGGTAGGCAAGTCTTCTGTTTTGTTTTGTTTTCTTGAGATTCTGGTTGCTACTTTGTAAAATAACCAGCCATTGAGGACTTTCTTGGAAGTTGAACATGAAGCTCTATTTAATTGGACTATCCTTACATAGGTACTCAAAATATAGGCACGATGGAATAACTTTGTGACTGTTCTATATAGAAAATGAGGAAATATTAGTGTTATGCAGCAAAATCATGATTACAAGCAAGCAGTTCAAACAATTCTTGTTTTTTGTACAAAAAAAGTAGTGCCCCATAGTATGAAAGATGTTTATGAACTTTATTCATCAGCAACCTGTGATTCGTGGTTTGTGACAATGTTATACTCAGAGAGGTTGACTCAGTGGCGTAGGAATTTCTCTAATTCATCAGAAGAAGTTCAGGCTTGAAGTTTTGCCACTAAGAAGTACCGCCTTCAGTATTTTCTAGAAAGTTTTCCTCTACTAGTGATGAGTCAAAAATCAAAACAAGCAGAAGTGATGTCTGAATAAATGGGACACAGTGTAGTTCAAGATGTCACTATTTATCAGGTTGAAGAGATCAGGACAAATTCAAAGTTTGTGTCCCATGGAAGGAAAAAAAAAGACACTGTAGTAATATTTAGCTTAAAAAGTGGAAAACACATAAAAATTAGAAAGCTGATTGAAAAGAAATTTAAAAGAGCAGCCAACAGTGTAAAATAATTAAAGACACTACATTAGAGGCTCAGAGTAAAGGTGTACCACATATCAAAGAAAAAAACTTAAAAAGAACCTTTTCCTAAAACCAGCTTGGCCAGCAGTACAGCAACAAGATAGTACTCAGAAGTGCAAATGACAGATCAGCAGGAAGAGATGAATTGTGTCCCAGGATTCACAGTGCCATTGCAGGAGTTCTAGAATAACTCAAAAATGGAATTGTTAAATTATTAGCTACAGTGTGGAATTTATGTTCTAATCAGCCTCATTATTAAAGGAATGAATAATATTAAAATATGTTGCCACCTTATTGAGAAATAACTAGTTAAACATTAAAAAGAGGAGGTAGAAAAAATTACAGGTTTCATAAAGGGGTGGTCAGTGTGTACTTCCATAGAGACTACAGTACAACCTGAACTACTCAACATATTTATAAGTAAATTAATTAAAGTTTATGATGAACTGCTAAACATAAAGGAGTGGGTGGAATAGCTTTTGGGTCAGGCTGTACCTAAACTGCAAGTTGCCAAAACTCTCGGTTTTTTTCTATAGTCTTTCCTTAAGTATCCTATGCTGTCCACCTTATGGTATGAGGTAGACTTTCAGTCTGACCTTGTTTGTCCAATTTTATATTCTTGTGAGTCAAGTGTGTGCTTGTCTGTTTTCTTCATTGGTAAGACTACTGAGGTGGGGAAAAGAAGCCTGGTAGTTGCAGTGATTGTTTCAGTCTGGAGGCTGTGGAGACTGTGTAGAAGGTTTGTTACTTTGACTAACTGATTTACAGAATTTTTTGTCTGGCAGTGGTTGCTGAACCCCGTCAATTCATGGTTCCACTCTTTCCTCTGTCACTCAGAGCTCACCAGTTTTTCGGTATTTATTTCAGACTGATATCTGTAAAATACACTTCCTAGGAAGTTCTTTTCATAAGTGAGTTTAGGCCTGAAACAACTAGATGTATTTTTTTTACACATCTAGTACTTCCAAGAATTGATCCTGATTTATTCCTGAGCGAGAGAGACAAATGGGCTTAATATCTTTAAACATTTCCTATTTTCTTACACTTATGTATTTTCCTGAAAAAATCATGGTAAAAGTGGCAATTAAAATCTTGCCTGATGATTCACTACAGCAAACCATACATATCTCAAACACTACAGACATATGCACTATTGGTTCTCTATTTAAAAACTGGCCATGTAAATTTAATTTAAAGGCTCTGAGGCCCTGCAATGTTGCTGAATAAACATCTAACAGTAATAATATGTT